>NC_134356.1:79163024-79520175 GCF_048569485.1 Anomaloglossus baeobatrachus
GTCAGCAGCAGCTGCTGACTATGTCGGATGGATGAAAAGAGGGCCCTTAACAGGGCCCCCAGCATGCTCCCTTCTCACCCCACTGTGTCGGCGGTGTTGTTAAGGTTGAGGTATCCATTGCGGGTACGGAGGCTGGAGCCCACATGCTGTTTTCCTTCCCCATCCCCCTTAGGGCTCTGGGTGAAGTGGGATCCTATCGGTCTCCAGGCACTGAGACCGTGCTCCATCCACAGCCCCTGGGGATTCCGCTGGATAAGGAGCCGAGTATCGTCAGGGACATGGCCCTGCTACTTTGAGGTACTCTGTGTCCCCGTGGGGACCGCGCACAGAAACACTCCAGCATTGCTGGGTGTGTTAGTGCGCCGGGGACCGCGGCGCTGACCGCACTTGTGCCATCACACGCTGCAGCGTGGCTGGGTGTGTAGTGTATTGGGGACTACCGCGCTGACCGCCGCTGCCATTGTTATACATGCGGCGCGGCTGGGACCGACGTCCCTCGACAGGAACGTCTCCCTCTCTCAGGCAACCAAAGCTTCCCTTCGGTGGTGGCTTCTTCCCACTTCATTATCGAAGGGGAAATCCTTCCTACCCCCATCCTGGGCGGTGGTCACGACGGACGCGAGTCTGTCAGGGTGGGGAGCAGTCTTTCTCCACCATAGGGCTCAGGGTACGTGGACCCAGCAAGAGTCCTCACTTCAGATCAATGTTCTGGAGATCAGGGCAGTGTATCTTGCCCTGAAAGCGTTCCAGCAGTGGCTGGAAGGCAAGCAGATCCGAATTCAGTCGGACAACTCCACAGCGGTGGCTTACATCAACCACCAAGGAGGAACACGCAGTCGGCAAGCCTTCCAGGAAGTCCGGCGGATTTTGATGTGGGTGGAAGCCACGGCCTCCACCATCTCCGCAGTTCACATCCCAGGCGTGGAAAACTGGGAAGCAGATTTTCTCAGTCGCCAGGGCATGGACGCAGGGGAATGGTCCCTTCACCCGGACGTGTTTCAGGAGATCTGTTGCCGCTGGGGGATGCCGGACGTCGACCTAATGGCGTCCCGGCACAACAACAAGGTCACGGCATTCATGGCACGTTCTCACGATCACAGAGCTCTGGCGGCAGACGCCTTAGTTCAAGATTGGTCGCAGTTTCAACTCCCTTATGTCTTTTCTCCGCTGGCACTGTTGCCCAGAGTGTTACACAAGATCAGGGCCGACTGCCGCCGCGCCATCCTCGTCGCTCCAGACTGGCCGAGGAGGTCGTGGTACCCGGATCTGTGGCATCTCACGGTCGGCCAACCGTGGGCACTACCAGACCGACCAGACTTGCTGTCTCAAGGGCCGTTTTTCCATCTGAATTCTGCGGCCCTCAACCTGACTGTGTGGCCATTGAGTCCTGGATCTTAGCGTCTTCAGGATTATCCCAGGAGGTCATTGCCACTATGAGACAGGCTAGGAAACCAACGTCCGCCAGGATCTACCACAGGACGTGGAAAATATTCCTGTCATGGTGCTCTGCTCGGGGTTTTTCTCCCTGGCCATTTGCCTTGCCCACTTTCCTGTCCTTTCTTCAGTCCGGATTGGAAAAGGGTTTGTCACTCGGCTCCCTTAAGGGACAAGTCTCTGCGCTCTCTGTGTTTTTTCAGAAGCGCCTGGCCAGACTTCCACAGGTACGCACGTTCCTGCAGGGGGTTTGTCACATCGTTCCTCCTTACAAACGTCCGTTGGAACCCTGGGATCTGAACAGGGTGCTGATGGTTCTTCAGAAACCACCGTTCGAGCCAATGAGGGATATTTCTCTCGCACGCCTTTCGCAGAAAGTGGTTTTCCTAGTAGCAGTCACTTCACTTCGGAGAGTGTCTGAGCTGGCAGCTCTGTCGTGCAAAGCCCCCTTCCTGGTGTTTCACCAGGACAAGGTGGTTCTGCGTCTGGTTCCGGAATTTCTCCCTAAGGTGGTATCCCCCTTTCATCTCAATCAGGATATCTCCTTACCCTCTTTTTGTCCTCATCCAGTTCACCAATGTGAAAAGGATTTGCACTTGTTAGATCTGGTGAGAGCACTCAGGCTCTACATTTCTCGTACGGCGCCCCTGCGCCGCTCGGATGCACTCTTTGTCCTTGTCGCTGGCCAGCGTAAAGAGTCACAGGCTTCCAAATCAACCCTGGCTCGGTGGATCAAGGAACCAATTCTCGAAGCTTACCGTTCTGCTGGGCTTCCGGTTCCCTCAGGGCTGAAGGCCCATTCTACCAGAGCCGTGGGTGCGTCCTGGGCTTTGAGGCACCAGGCTACGGCTCAGCAGGTGTGTCAGGCGGCTACCTGGTCGAGCCTGCACACTTTCACGAAACACTATCAGGTGCATACCTATGCTTCGGCAGATGCCAGCCTAGGTAGGCGAGTCCTTCAGGCGGCGGTTGCCCACCTGTAGGACGGAGCCGTTACGGCTCTATTATGAGGTATTATTTACCCACCCAGGGACTGCTTTTGGACGTCCCAATTGTCTGGGTCTCCCAATGGAGCGACAAAGAAGAAGGGAATTTTGTTTACTTACCGTAAATTCCTTTTCTTCTAGCTCCAATTGGGAGACCCAGCACCCGCCCCTGTTTTTTTGTGTACACATGTTGTTCATGTTGAATGGTTCAGTTCTCCGATATTCCTTCGGATTTAATTTACTGTAAACCAGTTGATAATTTTTTTCCTCCTTCTTGCTTTTGCACCAAAACTGAGGAGCCCGTGGGAGCACGGGGGGTGTATAGGCAGAAGGGGAGGGGCTTTACACTTTTAGTGTAATACTTTGTGCGGCCTCCGGAGGCATAGCCTATACACCCCAATTGTCTGGGTCTCCCAATTGGAGCTAGAAGAAAAGGAATTTACGGTCAGTAAACAAAATTCCCTTCTTTATACATATGTAAACATACAAATTTTATATTGCACATTTATATGGTATATTTTATGTGCTTGGGTATAAACGTACACCCTTCAAATATTGTATTATCTTTTTATGGGATAACACTGAAGATATTACACTTTTATTCAATGGAAAGTAGTCAGTGTACATCTTGTATAACTGTAGATTTGGTGTGCCCTCTAAATAACTCAATACACAGCTATTAGTGTCAAAAATGCTGGCAACAAAACTAACTACACCCTTAAGTGAAAATTAACAAATTGTGCCCATTTTCCCTCCCTGGAGTCTTGCGACTCAGTAGTGGTACAGGGCCTGAGGTGTGAATGGTGACCATTTGTGTTAAATTTGGTGTTATCGCTCACACTCTCATATTGGTCATTGGAAGCTCAGCATGGCTCCTCATGGCAAAGAATTCTCTGCGGATCTGAACAAAAAATAATTTTTGCTCTACATAAAGATGGCCTAGGCTATAAGTTGACTGCCAACACCCTGAAGCTGAGCAGCAGCACGGTGGCCAAGAACATACAACAGTTCAAAAAACAAGTTCCATTCAGAATAGGCCTCGCCATGGTTGACCAAAGAAGTTGAGTGCATGTGCTCAGCGTCCTGTCTAGAGGTTGTCTTTGCAAAATATATGTATGAGTGCTGGCAGCATTGCTGCCGAGACTAAGGGGGGGGGGGGGGGGGGGTAGCAGCCTATCAGTGCTCAGATCATACACCGCATACTGCATCAAATGGGTCTGCATGGTTATCATCCCAGAAGAAAGCCTCTACTAAAGATGCTGAACAAGAAAGTCCGCAAAGCATATGCTGAAGACAAGCAGACTAAGGCTATGTGCCCACGCTGCGGAAAATGCGCGGATTTTGCCGCGGATTTCTCGCGGAAAAGCCGCAGATTTTCCAGAAATCTGCAGCACAGCTACTCCCCAGCCATTTCTATGGCATTTGGGAACTGCTGTACCCACGCTGCTGATTTTTCCGCAGCGGAAATCGTGCTGATTTTTGTGCGGAAAAATCTGCAGCATGTCAATTATTGTTGCGGATTTTCGTGCGGATTTTGCCTATTCAATTGAATTTAAAAAAAAACCAAAATCCGCGTCAAATCCGCACAAAATCCGCACCTATGGAAAGGTGCGGATTCCGGGGGAAAGCTGCCGATTTTGATGCAGAAAAATCCGCAGATACAGAGTCCCGTGAGCACATAGCCTAAGGACATGGATTACCGCAACCATGTCTTGATGTCTGATGAGACCAAGATACCCTCATTTGGTTAAGAGGCTGTTAATCGTGTGTGGTGGCAACCAGGTGAGGGTGCAAAGACAAGTGTGTCTTGCCTACAGTCAAGCATGATGGAGGAAGTATCTTTTGGGGCTGCATGAATGCTGCAAGCTGTGAGGAGCTAAAGTTGATTGATGAAGTAATGAATGCCAACATGTACTGTGACATACTGAAGCAGAGCATTAGGCCTCTCCCTTCAGAAACTGGGTTTCAGGGCAGTATTACAAATAACAATCCCCAAAAGACTCCAAAATGACCACTACCTTGCTAAAGATACTGAGAGTGAAAGTGCTGGACTGGCCAAGCATGTCTTCAGACCTAAACCCTATTGAGCATCTGTGGGCATCCTCAAACAGATGGTGGAGGAGTGCAAGGTCTCCACCCACCAGCTCCATGATGTTGTCATAAAGAATGGAAGAGGATCCAATGGCTCCCGTGAAGGTCTAGTGAACTCCATGCCCAAGAGAGTTAAGGCAGTGCTAGAAAACAATGGTGGCCGCACAAAATTTTGACAGTTTGGGTACAATTTACATTTTCATTTAGGGGTGTACTCTCTTTTGCTACCAGCGGTTTTTGACATCAATGGCTGTGTATTGATATATTTAGAAGACACACAAAATTTACACTTTTAAACAAGCAATGTTCATTTTTAATAAATTGGTGTTCCTTGAGCAAACATATAAAAAGGCACCTGAGTGACCAAAAGAAAAGAAGGTAGAGAAGGATAGGGTGGAGACGGAAAAGAGCAGGGATAGGATAGACAGAAAGGAGTAGCAAAGGAGTAAAGAAGGAAACTTCGGAGATCACAGCGAATCCAGTAGTACCAAAGACATATGGCAAGAAGACGGGAAAAATCTTTCTCCCTTGGAGGGACCCAATCGAGGCGAGGAACTTTGGCCCTGTCACGAAGGCCTCCCAGTGGAACCATTTAGTGAGTGAGGCTGCAGCCGACCTGCTAGATTGGGCCATTGTTCATTCCATACAATAAATCACATCTATTTCCTCAAACCACTCCTCCAAAGATGAGAAATCATTGGAATTCCAGTGGCGCGGGATGACTGTCTTGGTGACCTGGAGAAGGTCCCTCAGAAGTGACTTTTTATAGGCCTTTTCTGGCATATTGAACATATATAGTAGGGCTGCTTCCAGGCACTTGGGGATTTAACCCTTGTGATCTCTTGTATAATCTCTAAGGCCCCCTCCCCAAAAGGCCGCCAAGTTGGGCAGTACCACTAGATATATGACATGTTGCTCTCCCTGCACTACACACTGCTAGCAGTTGTCAGGTGTATCCGGGCACCATTTATGGAGCAACGCCGGGACCTGATACCAATGGGAAATGATTTTATAACAGGTCTCCTGGGATCTGGTTGCAGCCACCGACCTTTTGGTTAGGTGAAAGCAATTCTCCCATTGATTGTTCCATAGAGAACTCCTTATGGAGCTCTGTCTCCCATGCACTGCAAAAATGCCGGAGGGCACACAGATCAGCCGAAGTCAATATTTTGTAGACACAGGACAGCACATGTCGAGTGACAGTACCGGCCATACATAGAGACTCAAATGGGGAAAGGGAGGGCGATGGGGCCTCAGTCTGGTCTCCTGAAGAAAACAAATGTTGGACTTAAGTGTGTTTAAAATAATATGTTTTAAGGGTCCGGTTTCCAACAACTGAGCGGAGCGGAAGCAACATCGCTTCAGTGGCCACATGGAGCAACTCTAAGGGATTCTGTCTAGAGCTGCCCAGGAAAGAGTTAGGTGAAGCTACCTGCAAAAGCCCTGAGTTGTCCATAATTGGCATCAATGGCCCATGGGGGTGCAGCAGGGGGCTGTTTGTTTTGGGGGAATGGACTGTCAACAAAGTTTGCTTGGTGGCATAAGACATTGTGATATTATGATGGGTAAGCATGGGCCAGGTCCACTGCAGAGTTGGCACCGAAATTGAACACAAGTCCTGGGCAAGGCGAACCCAGAGCTTTTATCCCGAGTTATGCAGTAGGTCCAAGATCCTCGCATGTGCAGCTGCTAGGCAATAGCACCTGCATCTCGCTCTCTTTTTATGGCTTTCAGGTTTCCATTGTGGACTACGCTGGATCCGTGTACTACTTCAGACCTGCATGTTTTTTATTTATGTTTTTAATAAATTGATCAACTAGGGAGAGAGTTGGGGAGTGATTTTTTAAAATTCAAATTTTTGTGCGTTTTTGTTTCTCTTTACTTTTTCTGGGTTAGTAATGGGGGTGTCTGAGAGATGGCTCTCCATTACTAACCTGCAGGCTTGATGCCAGCTGAAAATTCACAGCTGGTATCAACTCCACAAACTATTACCCCGTTTGCCACTGCACCAGGGTAATTGGGAGGAGTCGGTCAATGTGCCAGAATTGGCACATTTAATGGATGTTCCACTTCTGGGGCATCTGGGGGCTGCTATTATTAGGCTGGGAAGGGCCCAATAACCATCCGCCTTCCCAACCTGATGATACCAGCCCCCAGCTGTCTGTTTTACCTTGGCTGGTTATTGATGGGTGAGCATGCTCGCCATTGTTCACTACTCAATCGAGCCTCTAGCATATAAATATGAAAATGCTCGAATTTCCCATTGACTTCCATTATATTTTGTTCTCGACTTGTGTCAGAGCAACCCAAAGTTCGATCAAGTAAAAAGTGAAAATACAGAGGCGGGATGATCCCCATTGATTTTAGTTAGTATGTACCTCTAGTATATGTGAAAACGGATGCCACACATGCGCAAACACGGACATGTGAAGGAAGCCTGAGATGGTTTCTGACAGTCTGTGCAGAAATTCTTTAGTTATTCAAACCGATTGTTGCAGCAGCTGTCCGGCTGGCTGGTCTAAAACAATTTTGTAGGTGAAGAAGCTGGATGCGGGGTCCTGGGTTGGTGTGGTTACATGTGGTCTGCAGTTGTTATGCTGGTTGGATGTACTGCAAAATTCTCTGAAACGGCTTTGGAGACTGCTTATGGTAAAGAAATAAACATTTAATTCCCCTGCATGCGTTCAGGAGAAGCAGCAGGAACAGCGGACCGCGGCATGATGGATCTCTGAAAGATTGAAGCAAGACGCAACAACCTCCTTTCGCAGCTCACCTATCTAGAGTGTTCTTGGAACCTGAAGTCGATATGGATAGCCAGATATACCAGGTCGTACAAGGAAGAAGGAACATCTTGACATGCCAGTTCAACCTTGATTCTTCTGGATAGACCCTCCTAGAAAGCAGCTACCAGCACCTCGTTATTCCAGCCGAGTTCAGAGAACAGGGTGCAGCAACGGATGGCATACTGGTTTATGGTGAGATTTCCCTGGCGAAGTTCGAGAAGCGAAGATGCTGCTGAGGTGAGATAACCGGACTTATGCAGAATGGCTAGAGAAACCTTTACAGGTTTGAGACAACACAGGATCGCTGCTCTCTCATAGTGGATTGATGCAGACGAGGGCTTCACCAGTCAGACGACACATCAGAAAGGCCACTTTGGCTGAATCCGAAGTAAACTGGTGAGACAAAAGTTCAAAGTGCAAAAAGCACTGGTTTATAAATCCTCTGCATTGCTTGGGGTCCCCGTCAAACAGAGAAGATGCAGACAAGAGGGGAGCAAAACCAGGAGCAGGATATACTGCACAGGATCAGGTAGAGACGCTAGTGCCAAAGTAAACGAGTGTCCATTGATTGTAAGTTTGGCGCCCTGGACAAGCCAGGGGCCACAGAGAACAACACCCACACACCCCACACTCCCAGCAGGCACACCGAAGTCAAACACAAAACCCTTGTTGCCTTCCTCCAGGGGCTGATGTCCACACCAGGGGGTGGGCCAGGCGGTTGGTCCCGCCCACCGAGGAGTTCACAGTCCTAGAGGCGGGAAAAGTAAACAGTTTAGTTTTGGAGAGGAGTGAGGACAGTTGGAGGTGAAAGTGAGCAGAAGGAAGGAGTAGTTGAGCAGCCTGAAGTTGGTCCAGGTGTGTGGCCCGGACGGATCAGCAAGGTTGGCAGACGGTGGTGACCGTCTGCAGGAGTGGCCTATCGGAGTCTACCGTAAGGACCGTGGACGGGCGGTGGCCCGGCGGTACCGGACCGGTACACAAAGAGAAGTCAGCACCATCTGGCAGGGGCTTATGGACCCCGGCAAGGCTAGGAGTCGCCGTGAATTTGCCAAATTCGTTAGTGAAGGGAACCTCCTGGGTTTCCCAACAGCCAAGTCCCGACAGAAGGCAACAGTCCAACCAAGTGAGGGAGACACCACCACCGCCAAGGCAACTGTTTCTCAGGGCCAGCGCCTGCGGGCAAAAGGGGCTCCTCCGGCCTATATCCAAGCCGGGGAGCGGGTTACCGGTGGGAACCCATTGGAACCATCTACCGTATCTAGGTGCAGGGAAAGACAGTCACCATCAACCTGCCGGGAGAAAACAACACCGCAGCCGTCTGTGGGACCCGTCCATCCAGCCGTGTGTTTTACCGAGAACTGTGTCCTCATCATTGGCTGAGTGAGTACCACCATGCCGTGCGGCACAGCGCTGCCCCTGCGACCCTGCACCTCGCCAGGCCCCATAACCGGCCTGCCATCCATCCCTACCCCATCACCGGGCCCCGGGACAACCAACCCCCTACCCACGGAGGGGAGAAATAACAACCAAGCTGCTCCCTGTCACCGCTCCTGGGATCCCCGTCTAGAGCAGCGGTGGTGTCACCAATATCACCACAACCGGGGGTGGCGTCATGGACAATAATCAAAACCCCCACAATCAAAATCCCCTTTTCACTCACGGGCGAGGAGCGCCACTCGAGTCCCCGGGATCCGGCCCACCGCTCGAGCCACCACCGAGCAGCAGCCGCAGCAGCAGCAGCGGCCGGACCCGAGCAGTGGGAGAGCGCAGCGTCCCCTCCTCCGCCCGCGACAACTTGGCGTCACGAACAGGATCCTACCGTTCTACCGACTGGTGGAAGTGCGCCTTGTGTGACCGCCGGAGGTGTCCGGCCGGAAAATTTGAAAAGCCGCCATCTTGGGCGCGAAGAGTTCCCGCTCGAGCGTCTCCTCGAGTAGTGAAGGCGCGAAGGCCTAAACCCCGCCCCGATAGAGGAGGAGCCGGAAAGAGGCTAAGGGGGATGGAAACAAGATGTCTGCGCCCGACGAAGCCGCTGGAGGAGCGGCGGACGCAGCCGCGGGAGCACCCGTAAATGGAAATGGGCCTGCCCAGGTCCCGGCCGCGTTGGCGGGGGGCGCCGCGGCCCCAGCTCTCGCTCAGGTGATGCTGTTCTCTTTGCCCTATGTGCCCGGAGCTGCCTGGCTACCGCAGTACAATGGGAAACCTGATGCCTTGCAGGTTTTCCGGAAAAAACTTAGTCCGCTGCTAGAACTGTATCCCCTGACTGATTACAACGTGCAGCGCTAGTGCTGGGGCAGCTAACCGGCGCGGCTGAGCAAGAGGCGGAGACCTGGGCCAAGGGGGACCGGTCCTCTGTAGCCACCATATTTGAAAAGCTGCAGACTGCATTTGAGACCCGTACCGAGGCAGAGTTGCGGATGCAGTTCTATCAATGCCGACAACGGCCCACAGATAGCATTCGGGACTATGCTCTGCGCCTGCAAACCGCACTCCGCACACTGAAGCGGGTGGACACCATCAGCAGTGTGGACAGTAACAAGATGTTAAGTGAGCAGTTTGTGCAGGGGATGAGGTCCTCAGAGGACCGTAAGCAGCTTCGGCTGTGGGCCCTAGAACACCCTGACGTGGACTTTGCCGTATTAAAGGAACGGGCCATCAAAGCTCTACAACCCCCCCGCATTGGAAGCTCCTGAGCCAACCCCGTGGCCAGTTGAGACTGCTCCCATTGTGGTGGCTCCTACCCCACCGGCACCTCCAGTGCCTGCAGCCCCAAGCGGGACGATGGAAGAGCTCGCTGCTCGAGTTCGCCGTTTGGATGGGGACCTTGCTAAGATTCTCGCCGCACTCCAGCCTCCAACCAGATCCCAGGCTCCGGTGGAGATGCAGCTCGCCGACAGCCCGGAGGACATCCCCTGGATGCAGCGGAGAAGGGCCAATGGCTCACGGAACGGGCCCCCAATCTGTTACAGGTGCAGCAAACCCGGCCACTACTCCCGACGGTGTCCGTTAAACGAGCAACCCCTGGGGCCACGGGCCAATCCTCAGGAGTAGAACCCCATGGCCCCCCAGACTGGCGGGACCGGTACATCGGGGCCCGGCCTATCATCCCCGTGGCTGTGGACGGCATACCGGTGATGGCTCTCCTGGACACTAGATCACAGGTAACCACTATACCATACACACTGTATCAACGGTATTGGGGAAAAGACGAGCTGGCTCCCCCAGATGCCAGTATAACACTGATTGCTGCTGATGGACTCCCATTGACCCAAGTGGGATACAAGCAAGTGGCCATGACTGTGGGACGAGCTGAACTGCAACACCAGGGTATGATTGTGACAATGAATGAACCCAGTGATCATAACCCGAAGATAGTGCTAGGAACTAATGTGATGGAGCACTGTATGAGTGATATGCTGACCCTACTGCAGCAGCTGGCCGCCACGGCGGCGGGGAGCCGACAGAGAGCTGTACAGCGTGAGATCCGAGCCTTGATGTACCGCCAGCATGTGAACTCGACAGGAGGAGAGATTGGTGGGGTGAGAGTGATGGATGTTGCCCCGTTAATTGTGCCCCCTAGGAGCGAGATGATGATTTGGTGTAGGGCAGCAGTAGGGCCCCAGGGGCGTGACTACCCTGCCATGATAGAGCCCATGCCTTCCGAGCACTGGCCCACAGTAATGGCCGCCCGAGGGGTGGTAGATGTAAAGAAGGGGAGAGTGCCTGTGAGGGTGCTGAACTGTGGGGAGGAAGAAGTCAGGCTTCCCCGGTATGCTACACTTGCCAAGTTGCTCACTCTGGATCCCCACACCATCCGCGAGGCAGTTCCCCCAACCTCACCACCGACTGCCAGCACTCGCCCGCCCCAAGGGGAGTTAGATGAGTGGCACCAACAGTTACATGTAGGCACTGACGATACCCCTACACATCACAAAAAAGGGGTATACCGGGTGGTACGGGAGTATGAGCAAGTTTTTAGCAAACATCCCCTAGACTTTGGGCAGATTAAAGGGGTCCAACACCATATCCCCACCGGTGAACACCACCCTATCAAAGAGAGGTACAGGCCTATTCCCCCTGCACACTACCAATGTGCCAAGGACATGTTGAGGAACATGAGGGAGGCAGGGGTTATCAGGGACAGCTATAGTCCCTGGGCCGCCCCGTTGGTACTGGTTAAGAAGAAGGACGGCACCATGCGGATGTGTGTGGATTACCGGAAGATTAACCAGATAACGCATAAAGATGCTTACCCACTGCCCCGTATTGAAGAGTCCTTGGCCGCACTGAGAACCGCAAACTACTTCTCTACCCTTGACCTCACCAGCGGGTACTGGCAAGTGACCGTGGCACCCGAGGACCGGGAGAAAACTGCCTTCACCACCCCAATGGGGCTCTGTGAATTCAATAGTATGCCGTTCGGGCTGTGCAACGCCCCTGGAACCTTCCAACAGCTGATGGAATGCTGTCTGGGGCATCTAAATTTCGAGACCGTCCTGTTATACCTGGATGATGTGATTGTGTACTCCCAGACATATGAAGCCCACCTGGAGCACCTGGCCGAGGTGTTCGCGTCCCTTGCCAAATACGGGATGAAGTTGAAGCCCTCCAAGTGTCATCTGCTGAAATTCAGAGTGCATTACCTGGGGCATATGGTGGGTGCAGAAGGTGTCGCCCCCGACCCCGAGAAGATCACTGCCATCCAAGACTGTCCGAGACCAACCACAGTGAGGGAAGTAAGGCAGTTTCTGGGTCTGGTGGGGTACTACCGTCGCTTCATCAAGGGGTACACGAAGATGGCTGCCCCCATGCAAGACCTCCTCGTGGGACAGACCAAAGGTGGTAGACCCCTCGGAGCCCTACTGGTGTGGGAAGAGAGGCATGAGGAATCCTTCCGCCAGCTGAAAGCGGCCTTGACCAGAGAGGAGATCCTAGGGTATCCTGATTACAGCCACCCGTTCATCCTCTACACCGATGCCAGCAATGTGGGCTTAGGGGCAGTCTTATCCCAGGTCCAAGACGGGAAGGAAAAAGTGATTGCTTATGCTAGCCGAAAGCTCCGACCAACTGAAAGGAATCCTGAGAACTACAGCTCTTTCAAGCTCGAGCTCCTGGCGCTGGTGTGGGCTATCACCGAGTGGTTCCGCAATTACCTGGCCGCAGCAAAGTTCACCGCTTTCACGTATAACAATCCGCTAACCCACCTGGACACGGCCAAGTTGGGCGCGTTGGATCAGCGGTGGGTGGCCCGGCTAGCCAACTACGATTTCACCATCAAATACAGGGCCGGTCGTGCCAACGTTAATGCTGATGCACTCTCTCGGATGCCCCACTTGTCGGAAGAAGGGTGCGAGGATGACGACCTCGAAGAGATCGAGTTGCCTGCATTCCACCAGCCACCAACTGAGAAGGTGCATGTCCACCAACAACGGGTGAACCTGGACCCGCTGCCCAGTCAAGAGTGGCAGGAAGCTCAGAACCAGGCACCTGCTGTCCATCTAGTCAAGATCCTGGTGGAGCAAGGCGCTGCTGGAATAGACCCTGCCGCCCCAGCTGAAGCCCAATGCCTGTGGCGAGAACGGACCCGGCTGTATCTACACCAGGGGAAGTTGTACCGTGAGCTGATTAACCCGAAGACTCATGAGAAAATCCGCCAGTTGGTGATTCCCCAAGCTACAAGCCAGGGGCCACAGAGAACAACACCCACACACCCCACACTCCCAGCAGGCACACCGAAGTCAAACACAAAACCCTTGTTGCCTTCCTCCAGGGGCTGATGTCCACACCAGGGGGTGGGCCAGGCGGTTGGTCCCGCCCACTGAGGAGTTCACAGTCCTGGAGGCGGGAAAAGTAAACAGTTTAGTTTTGGAGAGGAGTGAGGACAGTTAGAGGTGAAAGTGAGCAGAAGGAAGGAGTAGTTGAGCAGCCTGAAGTTGGTCCGGGTGTGTGGCCCGGACGGATCAGCAAGGTTGGCAGACGGTGGTGACCGTCTGCAGGAGTGGCCTATCGGAGGACCGTGGACGGGCGGTGGCCCGGCGGTACCGGACCGGTACACAAAGAGAAGTCAGCACCATCTGGCAGGAGCTTACGGACACCGGCAAGGCTAGGAGTCGCCGTGAATTTGCCAAATTCGTTAGTGAAGGGAGCCTCCTGGGTTTCCCAACAGCCAAGTCCCGACAGAAGGCAACAGTCCAACCAAGTGAGGGAGACACCGCCACCGCCAAGGCAACTGTTTCTCAGAGCCAGCGCTTGCGGGCAAAAGGGGCTCCTCCGGCCTATATCCAAGCCGGGGAGCGGGTTACCGGTGGGAACCCAATGGAACCATCTACCGTATCTAGGTGCAGGGAAAGGCAGTCACCATCAACCTGCCGGGAGAAAACAACACCGCAGCCGTCTGTGGGACCCGTTCATCCAGCCGTGTGTTTTACCAAGAACTGTGTCCTCATCATTGGCTGAGTGAGTACCACCGTGCCGTGCGGCACAGCGCTGCCCCTGCGACCCTGCACCTCGCCAGGCCCCGTAACCTGCCTGCCATCCATCCCTACCCCATCACCGGGCCCCGGGACAACCAACCCCCTACCCACGGAGGGGACAAATAACAACCAAGCTGCTCCCTGTCACCGCTCCCGGGATCCCCGTCTAGAGCAGCAGTGGTGTCACCAATATCACCACAACCGGGGGTGGCATCACGGACAATAATCAAAACCCCCACAATCAAAATCCCCTTTTCACTCACGGGCGAGGAGCGCCGCTCGAGTCCCCGGGATCCGGCCCACCGCTCGAGCCACCACCGAGCAGCAGCAGCAGCAGCGGCCGGACCCGAGCAGTGGGAGAGCGCAGCGTCCCCTCCTCCGCCCGCGACATAAGTAGGTCAGGATTCAGTGTTGTTGTTCCTGTTGACAGACCAGCTTTTTTTTCAGTCTTGCAAGCTGAATGGTACTGGAGCCAGCAGGGTACATAGCCTGGTCAAACTGTAATGGGGGCTTTATATGCTGTGACATCGCTAGCGATGTCGCTAGCGTTTCGCTCCGCCCCCGTCGTTTGTGTGTCACGGGCAAATCCCTGCTACCCATCACACATACTTACCTTCCTAACGACGTCGCTGTGGACGGCGAACAACCTCTTTTCTAAGGTGGCAGTTCGTGCGGCGTCACAGCGACGTCATACGGCAGGCGTCCAATAAAAGCGGAGGGGCAGAGAGCAGCCGCAGGAAAGTCACGCCCACCTAGTTGCCGGAGGACGCAGGTACGTTGTTGTTCGTCGTTCCTGGGATGTCACACGTAGCGATGTGTGCTGCCTCAGGAACGATGAACAACCTGCGTCCAGAACAAGGAACGATATTTGGAAAATGGACGACGTGCCAACAATCAACGATTTGGTGAGTATTTTACATCATTAGCGGTCACTCGTACGTGTCACACGCAACAACGTCGCTAACAAGGCCAGATGTGCGTCACGAATTCTGTGACCCCCAACGACATCTCGTTAGCGACGTAGTTGCGTGTAAATTCCCCTTTATGCTAGTGGGTGTGGACCCACTATGCCACAGCACCAGGTCACCCTGGAGGGGCGTAACTAAGTGACTGTCCCGTCTTCACTAGAGCCTCTGATGGTATGGATTGGCTTGTTCTGGAAGGTAGCAGGCAGGTACCACTGCAGGGGATACGTTGGAACTGTGGAGGCAGACCCAAGGGATCGGGGATGCTGGAACAGACTATGGTGAAGCAAGATGACTGGTGGAGATTGGATGGCTGGTAAGGCAGGTGACTCGCCCACCCCAGGGCTATGGGACACCCGGTGCCGGGCCGGACTAGTCCGGTGGTAATCAGTGGTGGCTGGGCCCGGCTCCATGGCCCTGGTGGGTGTCAGTAGACTATGTGGCTAGATGAATAAAGTTTGTGTTCGTGACGCCACCTGTGGTATGCGGCTATTAAGCCGCCGCTGCTGTGTGAGGCCACCGGGATGATGATATAGCAGCAATGGTGGTACTGCTCCCCACAGGTGGAGCAATGCCCGGGGCGCAGTTGGTGCTTGTGAATGTCTATGCAGCTGAAATAACAGAGACCACTTCAAGGGTGCAATTCAAGTTCTTTACTCACACTTCATGTCACAGCTGTAGGGACCCTTGGACTGCTGGGACCACTGTCAGGGACCTCCGCCGTTTCTGGGTGATTCTGAGAGTGAAAGCCGGTACCCTTCTCTTAGTGTCTCTTTCTTCTGCTGTCTTCCTTAGCCTTGCCTTTGTTAGGATGGACCTGGCTTGGCCTCCACTACAGCCTCCAGGCTGGGGGGGTCACCTGTCGGCTGATTACCCCTTTTCTAGAAGTTCTGCTATGGGTTCTGGCCCTGGGAGTTTAAAACGTTCCCTGGGCCTCGGTTTTTACTGTTTGGAGATGATTTTGCACTCCTCCAGTCTCTAGGGACCGTCCCCTGTTGCAGCTTGATCCCTCCACCGATGTTATTGTGGAACAGGCCACCGTAGCCTACAACTACCCGTGGCGCCTCTAGGACCTCTCCGTGGTACCTCTAGGACTGCCCGTGGTACCTCTAGGACTACCCGTGGCCCTGCGACTCCTTCTGTCTCTGCGTGGTGTCACCTGGACCTCTGGGTCCCAGGGTCTTCACCAGGAAGTGTCTCCTTCGGTTTCTCTGCTCCTGTCTGACTTGGAGCCTTTCTTTCCTTCTTTCTTTCTTGTCTTTCTTTTCTCCTCCTTGCCTGCCTCCAGCAGGCCTCCTCCTCCCTCCTTTCTCTCGTTCTTCTTCTCCAACTACATGCTCACTATCTCACTCTCTGAGGTCGACTGACTAAACTTGACCTTCCTCCCTTTGTCTGCTCTCAGATGGCTCCTCCCACCTCCCCAGTTGCCCTGTTCTACCCTATAGGAGCAGGGATGGGTCTTATGACCCCTCCCAGCATGCAGCATGGGAGGGTTGTCTGCCACTTTCCCTGGTCCCAGTGTGTTCCTAGCAATGGGTGTAGTGTGGATTTACCAGGGGACCGGAGTTCACTCTCTTCCTCTCCCAGAATGGGGCATCACACCGCTGGATGGGGTGCAATGACCTGTGGCGACGGAAGCCTCACGGGCGCCACACAGGTACAGTGGGCAAAGCAGGTACAGCAGGTGCAACAGGTACGGCAAGTACAGTGGGCACGGCTGGTATAGCAAGTTCAGCAGGTAATGCAATTCCAGCAGGTAGGACAGGTACAGAAGGTATAAAAGGCACAGTTGGTACAGCAGGTACGGGAGGTGCAATGAGCACACCTGGTACAGCAGGTATGGCAGGTATATTAAGTATGGCAGGTACAGTAGGTAGAGCCGACATGGCTGGTACAGCAGGTACAGCAGATTCAAGCAGGTACTAGAACACAGGTACGTTAGCAGGCACAGGTAACAGGTACAGGATAAAGGGAATGGGAAATGAGACCTGACAACTAGTAGTAGCGTGTCTCACACAGTAAGACCACATTGTTCAGGCACCTCCCATATTGGATGCTTTTAGTACCTTGTGCCTCTCAGCCATAGCCTGAGAGGCACTTTCGGATTAGGACCCTTTAAGAGCAGAAAGGAGCGCGCGCTTTTGGAAGATTTGTGCGGCGTGCGCAGACCCCAGGAACCGGCGGCCGGAGCAGATGCCACTGCTGAGCAGCCGGAAGGGTGAGTTTTGCTATGTCTCTACCAAGATAAGGAAGCAGAACAGTGCGTGGACACCGGAATAGGCATTACAGTGCCCTTACCAGCCTAAAAATACCAGCCTGCAGCCACCCCAGAAGTGGAGCACCACATGAGATGCTTCAGTTCTGGCGCTTCACCTCAGCTCTTGCCAATTGCCCTGGTGCTTCGGCTATTGGGGTAATGGTATGGGGGTTGATATCAGATGTCTACTGTCCAAAAACACAGCTGGCATCAAGCCCTAGTGTTACTAATGGAGAGATGTCTGACAGCCCCATTACTAACCCAGTAATAGAAAGAAGATAAAGACACACAAAAAAATACTTTATTGAAATAAACACTCCCCAATACTTTCCCTCATTCACCACTTTTTTTTTTCTTTTAAATATTTCACGCAAGTCTAACATAGTCAAGCCAATCCATTGTAGCCCACAAATGGAAACCTGAACAAAAAAAAATAGAAACACAGAGAAATAAAACAGAAATGCTATCTGTCACAAACCACCGGGGGGTCACTCAGAAATCCCCCGCGCTGGCTACCAGTACGTCACGATCGGGGGGTAACAAGCAGGAGTCACCCCTCCTTTATACCTCCCGACCGACAGACAGAGCACGTGACGCGCTCTCTAGCGCCCCTCTTATAGTCAGGCCAATTATGGAATTGCCCGACAATAAGCAAGGAGGCCGCTATACTACTTATGCCGATTATTGAAGGGTCCCCGGTGAGAGTAAGGTATATATTCCCCCGACCTCCGCGGGCGGAATATATAATATCTTCCCGAATCTCACTGGCCTCCCCACAATAATCCTTGGCACAACTCGCTGCCACCAACCGCTTCACGGTAACTATTAGCCGAACACACAGACGTGGGATTCAAGATCGAGATAACAGAACAGCCCAAGATTAATTATATAATTTAATCAGCCTAAAGCACACTAGAAACTACAATATATACAATAGGGAATCTACAGAATATACATATGTCAGAGTACAGTTACAGATAAAGCATGGGTTACAAACAGGCATACACAGTTCCAGCAGTTACCTTGTTGCGTCTGGCCACAGGGGGGCGCTGTAGACCAGGTTTCTAGGATTCTTCCCACAGATGTTTCCCAACCAGGCCCCCGAGCAGAAGAACACTGGAAAATGGCCGAAGTAGGGTTATCAACCTGGGCAGATCCAGGTCCCCTCCTACCTTAGTGACCTCACAGGGAAGCACTGCCACTCCCCCTGCATGGATCAGAATTATCCAGCAAAGGTGATATTGGCCATAACTTTGCCTGGGAGCGTCGTAGGCGGACGCCAATGCTCTCATTGTGACAGTTATGAATTTAGCTACAGAACGAGGGGACTCATGACCTGTCTACGAGTTCCCATATGGCTGATATCACGCCTGGGGTATTTCCCAAGCTCCCCCTTCCATAAAAAAGGTGTGCCAGCATCGTCCGCCTGCGCAAACACCATTTTTATGGTTGCCATATTTATCGGAGATATGGCTTGCGAGATATGAACCATTTTTTACTGGAGTCGTTCTGTCTGGCTACTTCCAAGCCTTGCTAATGAGATACAACTCTTGTTACAGGGTGACGGCAGGGAGTCATCCTGGGTCCATTGTCCTCACATCATCTCATCTCCATATCAGAGGAGATGGCTGTTGGAGGTGTAAGTGGGATGTGACACCTTCACAGATGCTGGACATTTGAGAACAAGAAGGGAGGGGGGGGGCACTGCCAGGGAGTGATGAGAGCAATTATGACTTCTAGTCATAATTCCTCTTCATATCCCAGGATTTACCTCACACCTCCCCCCTTTTGAGGGCGCTAGGGGGCAGCACACTCCGGTGTTCCCCCGTGCGCCCGTCCGCGACCTCTCCTTGTCGGGACAGCCCGTCTGCGTTACCGTGGTCACGGCCCCTTTTGTGGCGAATGGTGAAGTCGTATTGCTGGAGCGCAAGGCTCCATCGCAACAATCGCCCATTCGTCCCAGAGACGGTGTGCAACCAGCTGAGGGGATTGTGGTCCGTCTCCACGATGAAGTGGCGCCCGTATAGATAGGGTTGCAGACGCTGCAGGGCCCACACTATGGCCAGGCACTCCTTCTCCATTGTAGAATAGGCCACTTCCCTTGGTAACAGCTTCCTGCTCAGGTACAAGACTGGGTGCTCTTGGCTCGCAGAGTCCACCTGGCTGAGCACCGCACCGAGGCCGAAGTCACTGGCGTCGGTCTGTACTACAAACGGCCGCGTGAAGTCGGCTGCCTGTAGCACGGGCGGGCTGGACAGGGCGTCCTTTAGGGCCCGGAAGGCTGTCTCGCAGTCCATTGTCCAATCGACTGCAGAGGGCAGCTTCTTCTTGGTGAGGTCCGTCAAGGGCTTTGCCAGGCTACTATAGCATGGAACAAACCTCCTATAGTACCCAGCGGTCCCCAAGAAGGACATCACCTGCTTCTTGGTCCTGGGGGTGGGCCAGGATGCGATGGCTTCCACTTTCTCAGGCTCGGGCTTCAGTGTTCTCCCACCTACCCGGTGACCGAGGTACTGGACCTCGCTCATGGCCAGCTGACACTTTCCCGGCTTGATGGTCAAACCTGCCCGGTGGATCCGCCTGAGCACCTGTGCTAGATGCTCTAGGTGGTCCTCCCAGGTGGGACTGAAGACGGCAATGTCATCCAGGTACGCGGCCGCGTACCCTTCAAGTCCCTTGAGCAGGGTGTTGACCATCCGCTGGAAAGTGGCAGGGGCATTCCTCATCCCGAATGGCATCACCGTGGACTCGTACAGTCCAAATGGGGTAATAAAGGCAGAGCGTTCCCTGGCCTTGCGAGTCAGGGGGATCTGCCAATATCCCCGGCTCAGATCCATGATGGTCAGGTACTGAGCCCCGGCCAACTGATCGAGCAGGTCGTCGATGCGTGGCATTGGGTACGCATCGGCGACCGTGACCGCATTGAGCCCCCTGTAGTCCACGCAGAACCGAGTGGTTCGGTCCTTCTTAGGGACGAGGACTACAGGCGAGGCCCAAGCGCTGTTGGATGCCTGGATCACCCCCAGCTTCAGCATCTCGTCAATCTCCTGGCGCATGTGTTGCTGCACCTCCAGGGAGACCCGATATGCTGAACGCCGGATCGGGGGATGATCCCCAGTGTCCACGTGATGGACAGCCAAGTCAGTCCTTCCGGGCTGGTTGGTAAACAACCCCCGGAAGGGGTGTAGGGTGGCCCACAGCTGGGACCGTTGGTCCTCCAAGAGCTGGTGGCCAACCTCCACATCCTCAATGGATCCGCCTGCCCTAACCTGGGCTAGCATATCCAAGAGGGTTTCCGCTTCTCCCTCCTCGGGCAGGTTGCACACGGGGAGCGCACATGCCTCCCGCTCATGATGTGCCTTCATCATGTTCACATGGAAGGGCTTTCGCCTTCCACGGGCGGGGTCCAGGGTGACCAGGTACGTTACAGGGTTGAGCTGCTGGTACACGAGGTATGGGCCTTCCCAGGCTGCCTGAAGCTTGTCCTGTGGTACGGGGACCAGTACCCACACCTTTTGACCCACTTGGTAGGTCCTCTCACAAGCGTTCTGGTCGTACCAACGCTTCTGATCGGCCTGGGCTTGAGCCATATTGTCGTGTACCAGTTGCGTCAAGGCCTGCATTTTGTCCCGGAAGCGCATGACATACTCGATGACCGACACTCCAGGGGTGGCCAAATCCCCTTCCCAAGCCTCTTTCACCAGAGCCAGGGGGCCCCGCACACGTCGCCCGTACAGGAGCTCAAACGGTGAGAATCCTGTTGAGGCCTGTGGAACCTCCCGGTAAGCAAATAACAGGTGTGGGAGATACCGCTCCCAGTCACGCCCATGGGAGTCGACCAACATCTTAAGCATCTGCTTTAAGGTGCCATTGAACCGCTCGCACAGGCCATTAGTCTGTGGATGGTACGGGCTGGCCACCAGATGTCGCACCTGGACTTGCTTACAGAGGGTCTCCATCAGCTGGGACATGAATTGGGTCCCCCGGTCGGTGAGCATTTCCTGGGGAAAACCCACTCGGGAGAAAATCTCCAGCAATGCGGTGGCCACCTTGTCAGCCCGAATGGACGACAAGGCCACTGCTTCTGGGTACCGGGTGGCATAGTCAACTACCGTCAGTATGAAGCGTTTCCCGGAGCTGCTGGGGATGGCCAGCGGGCCGACCAGATCCACAGCCACCCTCCTGAAAGGCTCATCGATGATTGGCAGAGATACTAGTGGGGCTTTGGGGTGTGGCCCCGCCTTCCCCACTCTCTGACAGGTTTCACACGAACGGCAGTAGGCAGCCACATCGGCCCCCATTTTTGGCCAGTAGAAATGCTGGTTTAACCTGGCCTTGGTCTTAGCGATCCCTAGGTGTCCGGCCATCGGAATCTCATGTGCGATCCGCAACAACTCCGTCCGGAACGGATAGGGTACCACCAACTGTCGGTCCCTGGGCCACGCCTCCGGTGAACCCTGCTGGACCGTGGCCCGGTACAGCCGTCCTTGGTCCCAGACCACTCGCTCCGGGTCCGAGTCCGAGGGAGGCTGTGCCGCCTGCTCCTTTAGAGCTTTCAGGCTGTCGTCAGCTTCTAACGCTGCCTGAAACCCCTGACCAGATGTGGCCAGAATCGACGAGACTGTCACATCTTCGGTCAGTACCCCGGGACCTGTGTCCTGGCCTCCACCTGACTCGGCTGCCACTTGGTCAGAAGGGGAAGAGCTATCGGACCTCCGGGAGGCCCCTTGGCTTCCAGCACTCCCACTGCGGGTGACAGCGGCCACAGCCGCTGCGACCGTGGGTCGTGCCTGCTCCTCCTCCGTTCCTGACCAAGTCGCCGGTTCAGGCAGACCTACCTGGCTTCCTGACACCCCGGTTGTGGGGGAACCATGCACCGAGATCTTACCTGGGAGCACTTCCGCTCCTGGACCGGCCCCAATCTCACCTGCCTGTTCCCCTCCTGCAGCAACAGAACCCCGCTGTGAAATCTCTGGGGACCCCACATTTGCTGTGGTAGCCCCCACCCCACACACTGGTCCTCCCCCTGCAGCACCCTGCTCTCTGCTTATCCCTGCAGAGGGCAACAGATCCCAGCTCACAGGCTGGTTACTTGTAGAGGCATGGTCACACCTTTCTCTGACCCCCTCCCCTGTCACAGCTGCAGCTGAGTGTGTGTCTATGGTGTCTATGCAAGCAGAAATATCAGAGTTCACTCCCTCCTCCCTTACATCATTCATAGATAACACATTAACATTGTCCGGAGGCACGTCAGCACTGGCTGAAGGTTCAGCCTTTGGGGCGGGGCCAAACTGGGAGGTTATTTGCCCCAAATCTGTCCCAAGTAGCACGTTTGCAGGGATCCGATCAGTTACCCCCACCTCCCTCACCCCTCGCCCCAGTCCACATAAATGTCAGCAACAGGCAGCGCCGGGTCAATGCCTCCAATCCCGGAGACAGCGAGGGTTTTTCCAGGGATCAAGTCTTGGGGGGACACCATCTCAGGCCGCACCAGAGTCACCTCCGAGGCGCTGTCTCGCAGTCCTATGGTCACAGACCGGCCGACGGTGACAGGTTGGAAGCTGTCCAGGGACCTACCACCACCCCCACCCACACAATACACCTTGGGCGGCCCTTGGGACGGGGACGGAGCCGGGGCCTTGGGACGCTGAGGGCACATGGCCTTGAAGTGTCCAGGTAGGTTGCACTGGTGGCACCGTCTTGGTTCTGCCACGGGCCTGGAGAGGGGAGTTGAGAGGGACACCCCCTGCAGTCTAGGGGCAGGTGGGGCAGTCGCAGAATTCATCTTACCCCCTCTCCAGGTGCTGCTGGTGGCCGCTCTCCTGGCCTCAGGGGCCCGGTTGTTGGTGTAGTCATCGGCAAGGGCAGCTGTAGCCGTGGACCCCTTTGGCTTCTGGTCTCGGATGAACTGGCGGAGATCCTCAGGGCAGTTCCACAAGAGTTGCTCCGTGATGAACAAGTCCAGGATCTCCGGTCCGGTGGAAAGCTGCAGGCCTTGGGTCCAGTGGTCGGCAGCTCGGGCAAGTGCCCGCCGGTGGTCAGCCCAGGAGTCCTTTGGTCCCTTCTGTAGGCTCCGGAACTTCTTGCGGTAGGACTCCGGGGTGAGGTTGTACTGTTGGATCAGGGCCCGCTTGATGGTGTCGTAGCCCTGATCTGCCTCAGCAGGCAAGTCCCCAAGGACATCCAGGGCCTTACCCCTTAAACGGGGGGTCAGGTATTTGGCCCACTGGTCCTTGTTCAGATGATGCTGCAAGCAAGTCCGTTCAAAAGCAGTCAAGAAAGAGTCCAAGTCTCCATCCTTCTCCAGCACTGGGAAGTCCTCAACACGGACCTTTGGAAGTTTGGTGTCTGGAAGGTCACGGGTGGCTGATGAGGGCCGGAGCTGAGCTAGCTGCAGCTGGTAGTTACGCTCTGCCTGGCGCTCTTCACGCGCTGCTTGCCGCTCACGCTCGGCCATGAGTTCCTTGTAGCCCTCCCGGTCTCCAGCCTGGCGTAGGGCCATAGCCATTTGAAGAAGGCTATCCGAGCCTCCCAGGCTCGGTGGAATGGCACGTGGTGATCTGCGGCCCGCTGCGGAGCCTGGTGATTCACTGTCCATTGCAGAGCGGAGGGCTGGCATCTGGCTCGTTGAGGACCCTTGGGCGAGCTGCTCCTCCTCTTGTCCAGCAGTGCCCGGTTGTGCAATGTCCTCTGCGGAGCTGTTTTCTGGCGTCGAGCTCCTGGAGGACTCGTGGGCAACCTCCTCATTACTGCCCACAGCACCGTCCTCCCTCTCTTCGGCTCCTGCTTTAGCATTGGCCAGTTGCATAGCTCTGCTCCTGGTGCCATCAGCCATTCTTGCAGACTTTTGGTCACTGACACAGAACTGACACCTGATGCCTCCACACACCTTACAGTATCTGCACTCTGACACTCTAGTGTTGAGCTAGTCTGAAGACCCCAGCAGCCACAGCTGCTGCAGGCAGTCTTTAGTGTCTGGGAGTATGGGTCTCACACTCACACACACTATTATCTCGATCCCACCGCTTGCCACCAATATGTCACAAACCACCGGGGGGTCACTCAGAAATCCCCCGCGCTGGCTACCAGTACGTCACGATCGGGGGGTAACAAGCAGGAGTCACCCCTCCTTTATACCTCCCGACCGACAGACAGAGCACGTGACGCGCTCTCTAGCGCCCCTCTTATAGTCAGGCCAATTATGGAATTGCCCGACAATAAGCAAGGAGGCCGCTATACTACTTATGCCGATTATTGAAGGGTCCCCGGTGAGAGTAAGGTATATATTCCCCCGACCTCCGCGGGCGGAATATATAATATCTTCCCGAATCTCACTGGCCTCCCCACAATAATCCTTGGCACAACTCGCTGCCACCAACCGCTTCACGGTAACTATTAGCCGAACACACAGACGTGGGATTCAAGATCGAGATAACAGAACAGCCCAAGATTAATTATATAATTTAATCAGCCTAAAGCACACTAGAAACTACAATATATACAATAGGGAATCTACAGAATATACATATGTCAGAGTACAGTTACAGATAAAGCATGGGTTACAAACAGGCATACACAGTTCCAGCAGTTACCTTGTTGCGTCTGGCCACAGGGGGGCGCTGTAGACCAGGTTTCTAGGATTCTTCCCACAGATGTTTCCCAACCAGGCCCCCGAGCAGAAGAACACTGGAAAATGGCCGAAGTAGGGTTATCAACCTGGGCAGATCCAGGTCCCCTCCTACCTTAGTGACCTCACAGGGAAGCACTGCCACTCCCCCTGCATGGATCAGAATTATCCAGCAAAGGTGATATTGGCCATAACTTTGCCTGGGAGCGTCGTAGGCGGACGCCAATGCTCTCATTGTGACAGTTATGAATTTAGCTACAGAACGAGGGGACTCATGACCTGTCTACGAGTTCCCATATGGCTGATATCACGCCTGGGGTATTTCCCAAGCTCCCCCTTCCATAAAAAAGGTGTGCCAGCATCGTCCGCCTGCGCAAACACCATTTTTATGGTTGCCATATTTATCGGAGATATGGCTTGCGAGATATGAACCATTTTTTACTGGAGTCGTTCTGTCTGGCTACTTCCAAGCCTTGCTAATGAGATACAACTCTTGTTACAGGGTGACGGCAGGGAGTCATCCTGGGTCCATTGTCCTCACATCATCTCATCTCCATATCAGAGGAGATGGCTGTTGGAGGTGTAAGTGGGATGTGACACCTTCACAGATGCTGGACATTTGAGAACAAGAAGGGAGGGGGGGGGCACTGCCAGGGAGTGATGAGAGCAATTATGACTTCTAGTCATAATTCCTCTTCATATCCCAGGATTTACCTCACACTATCCCTCGTTTAACCCTTCATAAAAAAAAAAGTGTTTTGGTTTTATCTTTTGTACTTGTGATTTTATATGTATTGCATGTATAGTGTCCTAGTAGAGCAGTTTAATGCTATGACCGCACTTTGCAGTTCAATTCTGCAGTATGCAAGTCACTGCGTGTGCGTCTGAGAACGCAGCCGAAAAAGCTGCGTTCTGAGACGCATTCGGCAGAACGCAAAGCGCGGACATTCCTGGTGAGAATTCATGCGTTCTGGATGCTTTCTCTGCCATAGACAGAGTGGGAAAAGCATCCAGAACGCACATTTTTCACAGAACGCACCCACTCGGCTCTGCAGCATCCCCATAGACTTGCAGCAGAGCCGAGTGGGACCGCACTGTCACAGTCATGGCTGGCTGAGGACAGTGCCGCGCGATCAGAATGAACTCGGATGAACTTCACCCAACTTCATTGAGATCGTGCGGCTCTGTGCGTGTGCCGCGGCTTGATTTGTGGTCACACGTGAAGGACTCACCTGTGATCGCAAATCCTGAGTGACTGCAGTGAGACGCGCGATCAACTGTGCTTTCACTCAGGTTAATCAAGGCCACAGCTGCAGTCCTCCACCGGAAAGCGGTGGCCGCGAGTAACCTCAGTGACAGCACAGCTGATCGCGTGACTCACTTCAGTTGCTGCATGGAGCTCACAGGAGCAGCGATGTTCTACTGCCGCTCCTGTCAGCTTCCGATGTAGCAGAGCTGGAATCGTCTGGGGACCTTGCGTGGATTACGTCGGACCTGGAGGTGTTTTTGAGGGGTTAATAAAGTGGTGAAAGAGGGTGTTTTTTTTTTATCTTTCATTACAAATAAATGATTTTTTGCATGTGTGTGTTTATTTACTTTAACTTACAGGTTCATCATGGAAGGTATCTCAGGGAGACGCCTGCCATGATTAACCTAGGACTTAGTGGCAGCTATGGGCTGCTGCCATTAACTCCTTATTACCCCGTTTGCCACCGCACCAGGGCAATTCGGGATGAGTCGGTAAAGTCCCGGGACTGTCGCATCTAATGCATGCGGCAATTCCGGGCGGCTGCTGGCTGATATTGTTAGGCTGGGGAGCTCCCCATAACATGGAGCTCCCCATCCTGAGAATACCAGCCTTCAGCCGTTTGGCTTTACCCTGGCTGGTATCCAAATGGGGGGGGGACTGCACATCGTTTGTTTTTCATTTATTTATTTATTTTTTTTACGGCTCAATATAGACGCGCCCACCGGCGGCTGTGATTGGTTGCAGTGAGACAGCTGTCACTCAGCGAGGGGGTGTGTCTGACTGCAACCAATCATAGGCACCGGTGGGCGGGGAAAGCAGGAATACGTGATGGATTAATGAGCGGCCGGCATTTTCAAAAGAGAAGAAGCCACCACAGTGTGAACGCCGTGCAGCGCTGCGCCAGTGATTGTGGATTGGTGAGTATGAGAGGGGGTGGGAGGGAGGGACCCGACATGGACAGAGAAAGAGATAGAGACATAGAGAGAGAGAAAGACGAAAGAACTGCCTTTGTTATGTTAAAAAAAACCATGTGGATCGCAATAATAATGCAATGCAAGCGCACTGCTTCACATTTTGGCAGCGATTTTCTACAACTCATTAATTTCAACGGGTGTAGAACGCAGCCAAAATGGCAAAAACAATTGACATGCTGCTTCTTTGATCGCATGGTTTTTGCCACAAAATATGCAAACTAATCGCTGCGTTTGGAAACGCAAAGTGCAGACAAGAAATCCACATTTTCCATAGACTTTGCTGGAAAATCAAAACACATGCCTTTTGGTTCAAAACGGAGCTGAAAAGCAGCTGAAAAGCAGGTGGAAACGGAAACTGCGGACATAGCCTAAAGTTGCTCAAAAGACTGAACACATGAACAGCAAGTCGTTTTTACATAGAAATTAATATATTCATTGTTTTCAGTGATTTCTTGGTGCTTTTTCAGGCATATTTTAGATTGGACAACATAAAGTTTCCTGCTTTATGGTAAAATCAGCATGTTCCATGATTTTACTGCGAACAGCCGCATAGACTATAATAAATATGTGGTCTATCCGTGGAAAAACACTGATACAGCATGTATGTGAAAAACGGACGTCTGAATGAGGTCTAGAGTCCGATAATCATCAGTGGCTCATTATTGATTTGCTTGCAAGAGGAAAAAAAAGCAAACCTTCTCCTCCTGCCCATTGTAATATTAAAAACGGATCGTACACTGATGGCACACGGATGGCATTAGTGTGCTGCCAATGATATTCGTGAACCCATAGACTGCATTGTTGAATGTGATATGCACACAAAATTAACCCATCTTTGTTTTTATTTTTTTTAAACACATAGTCTGCAAAAAAAAAGACATGTGAACAGTCCCATAGACTGATAGGCTGCTTTCACGCATCAGTTTTTTGGCATCAGGCACAATCCGTCGAAAAACGGATAAAACGGATCCTGCGCTGGATCTGTTTTTCCCCCATAGTCTTGTATTAGCGCCGGATTGTGCCGCATGGCCTTGCGTTTTGATCCGGCATGCGCTGGATCCGGTGAAATGTGTCAGTGCGGCCGCCAGAAGGAACGCAGCATGCAACATTTTTTGTGTCCGGCAAAACGGATTGCAACGGATCCGACAATGTCATTTTTTTTTTTACAATGGTAGCCTATGGGCACCAGATCCGTCACCATCCGTAAAAAAACGGAATCAGGCGACAGATCCGTTTTTTGTTTCTGGGCATGCCCAGAACATATGTAAATTCACTTCTGGAAAAAAAAAACCTCTCTCGCTGGAAGGGGAAAAATGAGACTGATCTGGTTTTCCGCCTGATCCATCACATCAGTTTTGTCACAATCTGCGATGGATCCGTCGCATCAGGCACAATTCAGTTTGTGTCTGAAGAAAAAAAAAGTGTGAAAAAGTAAAGTTTTTTGGTGAAAAATAAAAAAAAAATGGACGCCGACGGATCCGGCGCCGTCCTGTGTGTTGTATAATGGAAGCCGTCGTAATACAGCAAAAAACGCAATTCAGCGACGGATTGCGTTTTTTGAAACTGAGCATGCTCAGTATCCCAATGGATCTGTCAAAAAACTGAAGAAACGGATGGGAAAAAACTGATGTGACGGATTATTTTTTTTTCAATGGATTGTGCTTGATGCCAAAAAACTGATGTGTGAAAGCAAATGGGTACATGTTTCACAAAAAGAGCATGAAAGCAAAAATCAAATGTCTGAATAAGGCTGGGTTCACACATCCGGCTTTTCGCAGGTTTGCCGGATTCGGCGCACGCCAGTACAGTGTATAAAGTACACTGGCAGTGCCACAACTTCTGGGTCACATGCTCCGGTTACATGACAGCATGTGACCAGCGCTTGTTGCGCTGTCATTGTACTGTGTACACTGTACTGGCGTGCGCCGAATCCGGCAAACCGGCGAAAAGCCGAATGTGTGAAACTAGCCTTATTAAGGCCCACTCACACTTGCGCTATTTTGACGCAAACGGAATCCGTCACTAATGTAGTACAGTTCAGTTATTTACAGTGGAAGCGCGACATCGTGTGGACACAAGCGGGTACTGCATGACACACACATGCGCCATAGTAACGCGCTTCCACTGTAAATAAATGAACTGTACTACATTAGTGACGGATTCCGTTTGCGTTAAAATAGCGCAAGTGTGAAACTAGCCTTACCTCAGAAATTTGTTTCTTAAATCTACCACATGTGAACACTCACTAATGAGACAACACAAGAGGTAATTAGATGAGATGGATTGATTGGTCATGTGATATTTAGCATAAAATGAGCAGAGGCCTTCCTTTCTCAGGTAGTGACTGGAGCGAGCAGTGTTTGGTGATCAGCTGTAAGTATTGCTGAGTGAGTCTGGGTATAGGGGTTTCATTCTGACCCTCAGCTCATTGCCCATAGAAGAGGTTTTGTAACTATTTTTACCCCCCATAAGTGCTATTTGTTCAGCAAGTCATCCCTAATGCTATATTTATTTAGGCTTTTCCATGTATGTGATGGGTTGGTCTACACTTGGTGGGTTTGCTATCCATCTAGCTGTAGGGTGGCACTTGGGTCTGGCTATATCATTGTGTGTTGTCTGTAATGTTTGAGCATTGGCGTGAGGTGGCTTCTTGATGTCCCAGGACAGATCACTACTATGCTTAATACATGTAACAACCAGATGCTCAGGTGCAATTTGAGTACCTAAACATAATGGGGAAACTTGAGTGTTTTCTGGGGGAAAAAAATACTAAAGTCCCCCATTGACTTCCATTGTACTTGAGCTGCACCCATCTGTGCGTTTGACTGGTCGGTTAAGAGTACCAAGCATGGTAGTGCTGGCCCACCACTACAGAATTCATGGGAGGATTTTGCATATATAATACCTATGAAACAATAGTGTGTATGTAATATTATATTATATTCAGGTCTGAAGAGGAAAATGGAACCTGTTGTGTGGTCTGGAAAGGAAAATGGTGATAGTCTTTTCTCCAAGACTAATCAAGCACTCTGTAAGTTTCCCAGGATACTTATGTTGTAAACATACAGAATGTCCACTCCTGCCATGTAATATTGGGTATTATGTCTTCTCCTCATCTCAGTTTAGCAATATGAATATTGGGGTACGTATGGTCGAAGTGCAATGTGAGATTCTCACATTACTTGTCCAAGTCTCTTACTAACCCCTTCAGCCCCCGGGCACTTTCCGTTTGTTTTTTGCTCCCCTTCTTCCGAAAGGTGTAACTTTTTTTTTTTTTATTTTTCCATCAATCTTGCCATATGAGGGCTTGTTTTTTTGCAGGACGAGATGTACTTTTAAATGAAACCATAAGTTTTACCATATAGTGTACTGGAAAACGGCAAAAAAATTCCAAGTGTGCAAAAATTGCAAAAAAAGTGTGATCGTACAATAGTTTTTGGGATATTTTATTCACTGTGTTCACTATATGGTAAAACTGAGGTATCTACGTGATGCCTCAGGTCAGTGCGAGTTTGTAGACCCCAAACATGTATAGGTTTACTTGTATCTAAGGGGTTAAAAAAAATTCACAAGCTTGTCCAAAAAGTGGCGCACGTTTTGCGCCATTTTCCAAAACCCGTAGCGGTCTCATTTTTCGGCATCTGTGGCTCAGTGATGGCTTATTTTTTGAGTCTCGACCTGACTTTTTTTTTTTTTTTTTTTTTTTTTTAACGGTACAACTTTTGCGCAGATGCTACGTTTTGATCGCCTGTTATTGCATTTTGCGCAAAATTTGCGGCGACCAAAAAACATAATTTTGGTGTTTGGAATTTTTTTTGCCGCTACGCCATTTACTGATCAGATTCATTGATTTTATATTTTGATCGGGCATTTCTGAACGCGGCGATACCAAATGTGTATTTTTTTAACACTTTAATTTTCAATGGGGTGAAAAGGGGGTGATTTGAACTTTTAGGTGTTTTGTTTTTTTTTTAATTTTTAAACTTTTTATTTTTTTTATTTTTTATTTTTAGTCCCCCTAGGGGGCTATAGCTACAGAGCTGAGAACTGCAGATTTGCTGCTTTACTTTCAATGCCAGCTGTATTCCGGCATTGAGAGGAAGTGAGTCATGTTAGCTACAGGCGTCATCACATGACCCTGTGCTACCATGGCAACCACCGAAAGTCACGTGATCATGTCACGTGACTTCTGGTGGAGGCGGGGTAAGTGACTGTCATGGCAGCGCCCATATACATATCGCTGCCAGATTTTGGCAGCAAAATGTAAGGGGTTAATGGCCGCGGGTGGAAGCGATTCCACCCATGGCTAGCAGGCACACGTCAGCTGTTAACAGCTGATATGTGCGCGGATCGCTGCCGGCTGCGGGGCTTACTGCACACTATCCATGACGTACCCAGTACGTCATGGGTCGTTAAGGGGTTAAATGAGGCAGAGCAGCTGGTGGGGTGTTTGTGGTGGTTTTTTTTTTTTTTTTTTTTTTTTTTTTTTTATCTAGATTCTGGATGAGCAAAAAGTTGTAGCATGCTGTGATGGTAATCGAGAGATGTCACCTGCACCCATGCAAGTCTATGGGTGCGAGAGAAACATCGGACTGCACTCGGATGACACTGGAGTGCACTGCATTAATAGCACTAGCTGACAATTGAGGAGATGGGGAGAGTAATCTCTCCTCCGCAGCTGTGATCTGATCCTGTGATCAGATCACAGCTGCGATCAGTTGCATGACACTTGGCTCACACTGGCAGCACAGGAGCAGAGGGTCATTAGCATATTGCCTCTGATGCCATACAATCATGTGACTCTAGCCTGAAACTAGTTTTACAGTGATAAAGGGGTCTTGGCTCCTATAACTACATGATCAGTGTGAATATTACTGGCACATGACTGACTCCAGAAATCACCTCCATGACATGTGTATCAGCAGACAACTGCACTGTTAGGCCATGTGCACATTTTTTTTTTTGTTTTTTTTAAATTTAACTTTGAGGCACTAAGTGTAGTTCTAAACTTATTTGCTTGCAGTTCGCAGGGTTTCTAAGAGGCCATTACAAATGCGTAACGCCAAGAACATGACGGTGACCAGACCTCAAGCACTTAGGAAGGCGCTGGGAAACATTAACACAGTGGAACCCATGAAATCTGAGTCATCAAAGGTAAGTAGGGCAGTGCAGGAGATCTGTGACTACTGGGGGGGTGGAACTGACTCATCCACCAGGCTTCATTCTTTCCACAGCAGAGGAAAGAAGCTCCCTGGAGTAATTGAAGGGCATATGTTTGTAGGAAGGGAGGGTCCCTCAACTAAATGCTAAAGAAATGTCATATCAGAAATCACTGCACTTAGAGGTGTTTGGTGTGTCCTCCACCCCCTGTACACTGGGAAAATTGTTTCGCTGAAATGTACAACTCTTCCCACCAAAAAACAAACGCCCACACGGCTGTTGGCTGAAAAGTAATGGTTCTTGGAAGAGGGAAGGAAAATTGCCAATGGGTGAAGGGGGTTAAGCTACAAGTCGTCATTCTGTGACTAGGCTTGGGAGTTCTCTCATTCTCTGGAGCAGTGAGGGTGACTGATTTGCATATATGCAGTCATGTGATGCAAAAATAGTCTCAATGTGTTAGGGTGAACTCTTAATCAGAGATCACTAGTTGCCTACTGCCTAGCCTAATTGGTGTGGATCGAGTGCATGCTTGAAAAATGAGATCAGACACAGTCGAATATTCATCTTTCCTCGACAGAAGTCAGCCCATGCTCTGCTTTATTACAACTGAGCTTGCTCTGATATAACCTTGCAAAGGGGCATGGTCAGCCCCACAGTGAGCATACTTGGATATGTCCATTGGTCAGTGGGTTGAACAATGTTAGTCCATGAGCTGATTGGTGGGCGTCATTGTAGGTGGGTGTATGATGTCATCGGATGGATTGATGGTGATGGGAGGGACATCTGGTGGATTCATGCTGATGGTAGGGTCTGTGATGTCATCGGGGGCCATCTTGGGTTCCTCTGAAGACTGACTGGCTTATATATATATATATATATATATATATATATATATATATATATATATATATATATATATATATATATATATATATATATATATATATATATATATATATATATATATATATATATATATATATATATATATATATATATATATATATATATATATAATTTCATTTCATTGAACACACTTCTCACAGTGCTCTGTCCAGACGTTAATTAAGTGTTTCATCTTATGGCTCTCCTCAACAAATGGAGTGAGGTCACACGTCTAGTTGGAATGTGGCCATAAGTGTACAAATTATTCTTTTTGTTACACGCCTGGTGTTGGTACTGGAGAATGCTCTTGAGGATTCAGAAGTCTATAGTCTCATACAATGACTGCAGACTTGTAGCTTAAGACCTGATAACCCCTTAAAACAAACCCTTAACTACAAAAAAAGCTGATATTAAAAGTGAATGAATTGCAACTTTGTACTGATTTGATCTGTAACCATGCCAATCAGCCTGAACAATGAATTATGTGGGTCTTCCTGTATGACTAGTTGACAAAGATCACTTAAAGTGGCACCCAATTTTCACAAAATTGGAATATTTGTCCACTTTGCCAGTTCTGATGCCCAGAACCCAATTGGGATAGGCTGAAGTGACCTTACTTTGATGTGCAGCATCACTGTCTATAATGGCGGTGCAAAATCCATGGCCCAGTGTCACTTTGACCCCCTTAAAATCACCAGTTGTTATAATTGACTGTTTGCCCACTTTAATGTCATTTCTGATGCACAGAACCCTTTTGGACTAGTCGCCTGAATTAGATGTGGGGCATAACTCAGGTTCTTTCCCAATTTAACTCCCTGTAGTGTCCACCAAGGTTTTTGTGTTGTTTTTATAAAAAAAAAAAAAAAAAAAAAAAAGTCTGGTCTGCAGTAACTGACTTGTGACTCGGTCTTTTAAATTGTGCCCCTGCAAGCTTGGTCTGACCCAAGTTGTCTAAATCTTAAATTTTTATTTTTTTTTTTCTCATCCACAGGTGGCCAAAAAGGACAACTTGATGAAGCAAAAATGTGAGGAGTATCCTGAAATCGAAACCTTCATCCCATACAATCCTCTAGGTAATGTCAATGGCTGAACTCTCTGGGTCATGTTCTTACTCTAATTACACCCTTTTGGAGGGGGAATGTAACACTGTATACCATATTTGAACACACAACAAACTAAATGTTTTGTTTTTTCCAGACTTTGAAGCCACAGATGTTCCTGAAGAACATAAGCTCAGTGATCGATGTCTGGCCGGCCTTCCACTCTTTGTTTCCAAGGATGGTGCTGAAAGATTTGCTGCACTTGCCAATTGTGTTCTTTCACCAATGGAAATTGAACCAATTAAATATGGCAAGTATCTGAGGTCTAAACATTTTAATATAAAACCCTTAACTCCAATTTTTAGTAAGTAAAGCTCACTTTGGGGTGTATGGGAACAATCTGCAGGAATACCGGCCCATAGAAGCGCTGGACATCTGTTTGAGAATTGTGTGGGATGACTAGTCAGAGGATCCTTATGTGTTTTGCCCAACGTCTAGAAAGGAATGATGCCGGGTTCTCACCTGTAGAAACTTCTCAATTTTTATATTTAGACAACTGACAATTTTACAATCTGTATATTGACGAACCTGACTTTTTCAGTGTGCTTTCCATATGCTCAGGTTTTTTCAAAGACAGGATATGTGTAATACATTCATCTGACAGAGCTTCAGAGCTATCCTATAGATTTATAATTTACTTGGCAGTGTCCTTGTTCTCTAACTTGTAACAATATTTTCTTTCAGATTCCATTGATGCCTCCATCCCTTTATCTGAGGATATCGCTATTGACTTTCCTCTTCTGTGTGACTTTTAACTGACTGTTTTTAAACAAATTGTTTTTAATAAATGTGTGATTTCTTATGTCTCAGCCAGCTTTTCTGATGTATACAAAAGCTTCAATGCGGGTGATGGCTTTGAAAAGTATAAAAACTTTAAATGTAAGACCTTTTGGGCCAGATCTTACAATCAGTGTCATGGGCAAGGGATTGACTCAGAACACCCTGACATGCTACATAAAAAAAGGTGTGTGTGTGTCCACTGGGGCTGGTGGTATTGCAGCTAGCATGGTAATCCCTCTGCACGTAGGTTATTGCACCAGTAAGTCTATGGCGCAGTGGGCTTCAGGATTCCAGACAGGTATTCAGTGCAACTGGTGTACTAACTTGATGTTAACTGGTTGCCCGAGGCATGCTGGTTTCACCTCCAGGTCCCCTTCGTGCCAGTCCTGGTTCTCTGGTACCTTCTTCCTCCTGCACTTGTCTCTGGTAAGGGGGTCTCCATGGCATGGAACACTGGGGGTCCCTGTGGCATGGAATGTCCGCCTAACAGTAGCGTGACTCCTGTGGGGTTGGAGTCTCTGGTCCTGTCCCAACTTCTTTGCAACTGAGTCTTTGGATTCTTTAGGGTCAGCAAGGTCATTGATGGTCCCCCTTTACTGTGCAGGTGTTTGACAGGTCAGCTTGAAGCTTTCCTGTCCTAGGATCCTGTACCCTGTTCGTGCATAGTTCCAGGAGTACTCCACCAGCAACCACCTCTCCTGGGTACCTGGTCACTGTCAACCAGGGTCAGGACACTGCTCAGTCACACCTTTTCACTTTCAACTGAACTACTCTCCAGTCTGCCCCTCCATCTGGTCAACTAGTGGACTGGAGTGGCTCCACCTCTAGGCGGCCATCCATGGTCCCACCCTAGCTGGGTACCATTTGTATGGGGGATTGTTGGGGCAAAACTGGGATTACCTGGGTTCTTGGTGTTTACCGGTTCTGGGTCCGTAAGTGGGTAGACCCTGCATCCTGGTGGGGATGCAGAACCTTGTAGCACCCTGGGGTGCTCCAAGTTAGTTCTACAAAGCATAGTCCTAGTTCCCACTGGGTTGCTTCAGATCTTTACTGGTTCTGTGAGTTCCAGCACAGCATTACAATACCGCAGGTGACAGTTGCTTTCCCTTGCAGCAGGTCTACATGAAGTCTAGCAAGGGTCACACTACCATGGTCAGAGTAGAGCCTTGTGCTCTCGGGTGGGTGGGGGGTAATCCACTCAGTTTACAATCACCCTGGTGAATAATAGGAGTGCAGAGTGCAATGTGAGAGAATCTTGCCTTCCACTTTGACCAATGATGCCAGTCAAATCATCCCCCTCCCCATCCATACAAGTCTATGGGTGAGTGATGCATCAGCCTGCACGCAGATGTCCTCAGATAGGGAGATATTAATTTCTCCATTGCTGCATATCTCCCTCTTCTCTGTACTGAAGCTCTAACTTTTGCATTTGAGAGAATCGGAGCACAGCAAGTGATACTTGACTCCCAGCAGAGCTTGATCAGTCACTAAGCTGAGCACATCAGATGCTGATGTGAGCACACACTTAAGGTGGTGTCACACACAGCGACGAGAACTGCATCGCTGCTACGTCAACATTTTCTGTGATGTAGCAGCGACGTCTGTGTGACATCCAGCAACGAGCTGGCCCCTGCTGTGAGGTTGCTGGATGTCCAGCTTCATTTTTTTTTGGGTCGTCGCTCTCCTGCTGTGAAGCACACATCGCTGTGTGTGTGTGTGTGACAGCGAGAGGGCAATGAAATGAAGCGAGCAGGAGCTGGCAGCTGCGGTAAGCTGTAACCAGGGTAAACATCGGGTAACCAAGGGAAGACCTTTTCCCTGGTTAGGCGATATTTACCTTCGTTACCAGCGTCCGCTGCTCTCGCTGCCAGTGCCGGCTCTCTGCACATGTAGCTGCAGTACACATCGGGTAATTAACTCAGTGTACTGTAGCTAGGAGTGCAGGGAGCCAGCGCTAAGCAGTGTGTGCGGCTCTCTGCTCTCTGCACATGTAGCACAGTGATGTGTCGTAATGATCGCTGCTGTGTTTGACAGCTAAGCAGCGATTTTACTAGGTCGCTGTTGCGTCACAGAAAATGGTGACGTAACAGCGACGTTATGTGTGAACCCAGCTTAAGGCTAACTTTAGTCACACCAGTTTGGAAAAAAATCTGATTACTTTGATGGCTAATGGTACCTGTCCCTCAAGTCCTATTGTCTGCAGTTCAAGGACCATTCTCGTGTTTCAATGCTGTTTACACTCTGTTTCAATCAACTCTCAAGGTTAACGTTCTCAGGTCTCCTTTTCTTGTTGCCATGAAAAAAATTGTTTAAAAGAACAGAGTCCTCAGTGGTTGATACCTTTTTAATGGCTAACTGAAAAGATGGTAATTGCAAGCTTTTGAGACGAGAGAGAGAGACTTTGTTGCCATGAGACACCCACTGTATGCAGCCTTCTGACTTAAACAGTATCACTAGATCTTCACTTCTGAACCTTCTAGAATGAAATATCACCTAGCTCCTACCATTGTGGACTAGACCTAAGTGTTCCTTTCCCCTACGGTTTGGAATCTTCCTACACAATTGCTATGTATTACATTAATCCTACATTATCAACACTACAGATCACAGGTTATACAATGCATATTGTATCCCAAAAAACAATCATACTAAACAATGTAATGGTTTTGAGGGGCAGGAGTGCAACAGCAGTTGTCCACCCTTCAGTGTACGGTCTATTTTTACAATAAATGTGTCGTGAAACCCCCAACAGAAAACATATATACTGTATTCCACACAGACATCTGAATGAGGCCATATGCTGCACATAGCTTTGAGTCAGGAAACTCTCCTTATGTTAATCCTGCATTTATTTAATAGTAAAAAAAATAAAATTCCTACTTTTTGCTTCAAGGCGAAGTAAACTGGAGAGAAAACGTGGTTACGATGTCCTGGAGACAGCTCACTGAGACAAGCCTAGGTCCGGCACTCGCTTCCACGCGATACCATTATTGTAATCTGAACTCAGTTCACACCTGGTTCACAGAGCCAAGTTTTACACTTGGGCTCTGTCACCCGCTTGATACAAATTTTCGTTGTCATTTTTTATTTTTCACTGAGGGAGAATCCTTGAACGTTTTTTTAACTAAGGATTTACTGATAAAATTCCTCCAAATACTCTTCCCTATTTCCTGATGATTTACGATGGTGGTTCTTTTGCAAACACTCCCTGTAATTCCCCAGTGGCACGTACAATTAGTCTCTACCTCCACACGTTAACCCCATAAAGTTGCTGGTTCCTGAACAAAGTAAAACACATACCTATGTTTTAACTCATGAGTCCTGATTTTTAGATTTCTTCCTTTTTTAATTGTGGATAATTTTTTTTGCACAAATATTTTACAGCATATTTTTATACCATTACCAATTGTTTGTCCCTGATTCTTCTGCTTTTTATACATGTAAGTGTGTTTGCTGTTACATGCGTCATTCCAACCCGCCAATTTTTTTTATTTGGGGGCGTGGCTTGACATTTTTCTGTTGTATTTATGCTGGGATCCTCGGATCAACTGCAGATGTTTTTTTTGTGCTGTATGTCCTGATGAAGGGAGCAGAGCTCCTGAAACGCGTAGACACAAGCTACAATAAAGGAACATTGACCATCTCTTTGTCCTCCTTCCTGATGAATAGTGCGGCATAAACCCCTTCTCTATTGTTCTCTACTTTTTGCTTCATGCATTTGTACCTTCTCTCAGGAGTACTTGTTTTTTTAAGCATTTTTGTTCTATTACAGAATATTTTGGCAGGTTTATTTTTTTTAATTGAACATTCTGACCAAAAAAACCCAGTCTTTAGAGTGGTGAAAATACGTATTTAATGCAAAAGCAGGCTTTTTTTTTTTTCCCTCCACCTAAAAAATGGAGAGGTCTTTGATTTATATCCTAGATACACTTCAACTGTGACAGAATAAAAATCTGATTTTTTGTTTTGGTTTTAGTTTATAGTTTATTGTATGAAATATGTATTTGATCACCTACCAACCAGCAAGAAGTCTAAGCTCGCAGACTTTTTCTTTTTTTTTTCCCCCTCTAAGAAGTCGTCCTACTCTGCACTCATCACCTGTATTTATTGCACATGTTTGAATCTGTGTCAAAAGACTTCTATCCACACAATCACACTCAAATCTCTCCACCATGGCAAAGAGCGGCCTAAGGACACCGGGCAAAAAAAAAACCCCAAAACAAATTGTAGACCTGCCCAAGCTGGGATCGTCTACAGAACAATAGGCAAGTAGCTTGATGAAGAGACAACAACTGTTGGAGCAATTATTAGAAAATAGAAGAAACACAAGATGACTCACTCTGGGCCTCCATGCAACATCTCACCTCATGGGGTAAGGATGATTGTGAGGTCAGGAATTAGCCCAGAACTACAGGGGAGGACCTGGACCTGATGAGAGCTGAGACCACAGTATCAAAGATTAGTTAGTAACACACTATGCCATTATGTATTAAAGTCCTGCAGGGCACGCAAGGTCTCCCTGCTCACGCCAGCACATGTCCAGGCCTGTTTGAAGTTCACCAATGACCATCTGAATGATCCAGAAGATGCATGTGGTTAGATGAGACCAAATAACTTTTTATCGACGCTACTCGCTGTGTTTGGAGGAAGAAAGATGAGTATAACCTCAAGAACACCATCCCAATTGTGAAGCATGGGGGTGGTAACATCATACTTTGGGGGGTGCTTTTCTGCAAAGGGAACAGGATGACTGCACCTTATTGAAGGGAGGATGGTTGAGGTCATGTATCGCTAGATTTTTGGGAACAACCTCCTTTCATCAGTAAGAGCATTGAAGATGGGTCGTTGTTGGATCTTCCAGCATGGGAATAACTTGAAACACACAGCCAGAGTAACTAAGGGGAGGCTCCGTAAGAACCATTTAAAGGTTCTGGAGTGGCCTAGCCAGTGTCCAGACCTGAACCCAACAGAAAATCATTGGACAAGCTGAAACTCAATATTGTCTAGTGACAGCCCCGAAACCTGAAAGATCTGGAGAAGTTCTGTATAGAGGAGTGGGCCAAAATCCTTGCTTCAGTGTGTGCAAAAGTGGTCAAGATCTACAGGAAACGTCTGACCTCTGTAATTGCGAACAAAGGTTTCTGTACCAAATATTAAGTTCTGTTTTTCTAATACATCAAATACTTATTTTATGCAATAAAATGCAAATTAATTGTTTAAAAATCAAATGATGTGATTTATTGGAGATTTTTTTTTATTCTGTCTATCACAGTTGAAATGTACCTACAATAAAAATTACAGACCTCTCTATTCTTTGTAGGCTATAAAATTTGCAAAATCGGCAGTGTATCAAATACTTATTTTCCTCATTATATATATATATATATATATTAAAAGAGAAACTGTCAAATGAAAGATATGCAGTCAATCTGCAGATTAATATCATGTGGAACCTACCAGGGACCTGTATGTTGATCCCCCGCTACTAGGAGAAAAAGGACTTTACATCACCTGGCGGCGTTTGGGTATATCGGGGTGGTGTCGACATGGGTTCAGTCACTGCTCTGTGTATGCAGAGCGGCAGCTGTAACTGCCCCCCTGTACTGACAGACAGCTGCTCTCCTTTGGAACCAGCTGTCAGTTAGTGTAGGGGGAGCGGTTACAGCTGCCACTTTAGATTCACAAAGCAGTGACTGAACCCACGCTGCCAGTGCCACTCCGATGACTGAAACCCAAATGCTGCTACGGGGAATAAAGTGTTTTCATCTCTATCTGTGACGCCCCTGGACTAGTCAGGGCATCACAGGGCACTGCACACTCTTTATTTCTTAGTGCAGGACTCAAACCCCCATGGTTCTGGGTTCCCAACCTATGCTACTGCCTCCATCAGCATCTAAAATCCCAACCACACCTCACACCACACCCTGTCAGACACACCAGTGGGCTGCTGAGCTGGAAAAAGGGCCGCCACCTAGGGGTCAGTCAGACTGGTGGGAGGGGTCAGAGCAGTCGGCTCCAGGGGAGCAAAGGGAGAGGAAGCGAAGTAGTGACTCTCCAAGGGAGAGGAGCTGGGAGTGTGTATCCCCCAGGGAGTTAAAGGTTGGGTTGCAGACGGTGGTCTGGGCTTGGAGCAGTCGGAGACCGGATCGTGGGGTATTGGGACTGGGTGCCTAGACCTAGTCTTGGAGGACGGTCAACAGTTCGAGTATAATAGCCGGTCCGGGACCTAAAGCACGGCGGGGTACTGGACCCTAGGTCGGGGAGTAGCTTCAAGCAACCTGGCCATTAACCTGCGAAGGATAGTAACTTTATAGATAGTCCCCACGAAGCTCAGAGATCAGGAGCATTAGCGCAACAAGGGGGATAGGGCTTTCCAACCCATGCAGCTCACAGAAATCCCAAGCGTGAGCCCTTGAGAGCACAGCCCCCCTACCAAAAGTAGGGAGCGGGGCCCGGACAGCTTTATGCCTACGGGCCACCTGAACACTTCTAATTTGTGCACGGAGGCAGGCTCCGGACCACCCGGCAGTATTATAGGGGATGGAAACCTGGACAGGCTCCCCCAAGAGGGTAGCGGCACCCAGAGACTTGGTTTACCTTGTTGTCAGAGTCTGCTTTCATCACCGATGCTGCTTGAGTGAGTGAGTACACGATTCTCCCTGCATCCAACAAGCCCTGCGCTCCCCTGCACCCCTCTATCCAGAGTCCCAGGGCCTTCCCTACCCATGGATCCATTTGAGAGTGGCCCCTAGCCCCCCGGGTCCAGAGACGAGCCACGAGCGGCACATATCGGCACCACGGTTCGTTGTGCAGATGCCGGGCAGATTTCAATTTAAACACTATAACCTGCAGATTAACCCCATATCTGCAGTTTAATAGGGTTTTCTTAACGTGACAGGTTCCGTTTAAGACTTCCCATTGACTTATATTGTAAGTTTTGAGCATCTATCCAGTGGAAAACGCACCAAAAATGCTCAGGTTATTTTTTTAGCCTCTTTATGACTTTTGAAAGCCTGAGCATATGAAAAGCAAGTGGTTTCTTCCATAGAAATGAATAGGAAGATTCTTGAGCATCTTGAGAGAGCTTTTTCTGATGAACCTGCTTAACCGTTTAAGGACCGAGTCACTTTATATGTTAATGACAAAGCCTCATTTTCCAATTCCTACCAGTGTCACTATATGATGTAGTATTTCTGGAACGTTTCAACAGGATAAAATTAAAATTTTACTTTTTACACATAGAAAATGTTGCCTTAGCCCCCAAATTTCCATTTTCACAAGTGTAACAGGAGAAAACAGACCATACGATTTGTTGTGCTATTCTTCCTGAATACAGGGATACCCTGTATGTGTTGGAAATCTACTGTTTGGGCACACGGCAGGGCTCGGAAGGGAAGAAGCACGATTTGACTTTTTTTGGCAGGAATCAATAGTGAATGCCATGTCTCCTTTGGAGAGCCCCTGATATGCCTAAACAATAGAGTTCCCCCACAAGTGATGCCATTTTGGAAAGTACAACCCTCAAGAAATTTATCGAGAGTTATGATGAGCACTAAGAGCTCACAGGTGCTTCACAGAATTTTAAATCATTGGACTGTGAAAATTGAAATGCTGTTGCAGCCCCAAATTTTTCACTTTTCCAAAGGTAATAAGAGAAAATGGACCACATAATTTGTTGTGGAAATTTTCCTGAGTACAGGGATACCCCACATGTGGTCAGAAACTCTTGTTAGGGTTTGGAAGGGACAGAGCGCTATTTGATTATTGGAGTGCAAAACTGTCTGCAATAGATTGTGGACGCCATGTTGCGTTTGGAGAGCTGCCAAAGTTCCAAAACAGCAGAAAACTCCCAAAAGTTATACCATTTTGGAACCTACACCCCTCAAGGAACTTATATAGCGGCGTGGTGAGCATCTTAAACCCATTGGTGCTTCATTGAATTTTATAATATTTGTCCATGAAAATTAAATATTACTTTTTTTGTCAACAAAATTGATGCTGAAGTCACACATTTTTAATTTTCACAAGGGTAACAGGAGAACATGGACCTCAAACTTTGTTACACAATTTCTCTTGAGTACAGCCATACCACATGTGATCTGAAACTACTTTTGAAGCACATGTCGCGGGCGGAGGAGGGGACGCTGCGCTCTCCCACTGCTCGGGTCCGGCTGCCGCTGCTGCTGCGGCCGCTGCTGCTGCTCGGTGGTGGCTCGAGCGGTGGGCCGGATCCCGGGGACTCGAGCGGCACTCCTCGCCCGTGAGTGAAAAGGGGGATGATTGGTTGTGGGGGTTTTGATTATGAATATTGTCCGTGACGCCACCCACGGTTGTGGTGATTTTGGTGACACCACCGCTGCTCTGGACGGGGATCCCGGGAGCGGTTACAAGGAGCAGCTGAGTTGTTAGTTCTCCCCTCCGTGGGTAGGGGGTTTTGTTGTCCCGGGGCCCGGTGATGGGGTAGGGCTGGATGGCAGGCGGGTTGCGGGGCCTGGTGAGGTGCAGGGTCGCAGGGGCAGCACTGTGCTGTACGGCACGGGGGTACTCACTCAGCCTGAGACGATGACACAGTTCTCGGTAAAACACACGGCTGGATGGACGGGTCCCCCAGGCGGCTGCGGTTGTTTCTTCCCCGTAGGTTAGTGATGACTGTCTCTCCCTGCACCTATGTTCTATGTTGATTCCGATGGGTTCCCACCGGTAACCCCCTCCCCGACTTGGATGTGGGCCGGAGGAGCCCCTTTTGCCCTCAGGCGCTGGCCCTGGGAAACGGTTGCCCTTCTGTCGGGACTTGACTGTTTGGAAACCCAGGAGGTCCCCTTCACTAACGGATTCGGCAAACTCACGGCGACTCCTAGCCTTGCCGGGGTCCGAAAAGCCCCTGCCAATGGTGCTGGCTTCTCCTCGTGTTCCGGTCCGGTACCGCCCGTCCACGGTCCTTACGGCAAACTCCGATAGGCCACTCCTGCAGACGGTCACCACCGTCTGCCAACCTTGCTGCTCCGTCCGGGCCACACACCCGGACTCACTTCTGTCTGCTCTCTTGCCACTTCACTACTGCTCACTTTCCCTCCTTCCACTTTCACTGTCAAAACTCAACTCCTTCCTTTTCCCTCCTCCAGGACTGTGAACTCCTTGGTGGGTGGAGACCAACCGCCTGGCTCCACCCCTTGGTGTGGACATCAGCCCCTGGGGAAGGTAACAAGGGTTTTGTGTCTGGCTTGGATGTACCTAACCGGGGTGTAGGGTGTGGTGGTGTAGTTACCTGTGGCTTCTGGCTTGTCCAGGGCGCCACATTCCCCCTTAGCAAAATGCAGACCGTCCGCGGGCTGCCCGTCCATCACCGGTTTTATTTTCACCAAATGAAAAAGATATAAATAACGGTAACACACATACAATTAAAATAACATCTTCCCACATCGGGAGGTACTCTTACTTAAACGTTGCAACGGTTACGGCTTCCGCTCTCTCCCACCCAAGCAACCTGGCCCTGATGCTGCCCCTAAGCAAACAGGCAGCACCCCTTGACCCCAGTCCTGCACAAATTGCCCGAGCGGGTTCTGTCCTTTTCAGGGAACCCACTTCCATGGGGAACCCCTGAAACCCCCAGAGGATTGCCACCGGTTCCGGTGGTGGCTGGGCCCCAGCCTACTCCACAGCGGGCCCTTTCTCCAATCTGCCTCTCCGGAGGCGGCAACTGTGGGAGCTGTAGGTACTGGAGAAGCTGGTAGGGCAGGGGCCACCACGACGGGGGCCGTCTCAACTTGCCATGGGGCTGGTTCCAAGACTTCCGAAGCTGGGGGTTGCAGGGCTTTAATGGCCTGTTCCTTTAACACAGGAAAGTCCACATCAGGGTGTTCTAGGGCCCACAGCCGGAGTTGTTTGCGATCCTCGGAGGACCTCATCCCCTGCACAAATTGCTCTACTAACATTTTGTTGCTGTCCGCCTCATTGATGGTGTCTACCCGCTTCAGTGTGCGGAGGGCGGTTTGCAGACGTAAAGCGTAGTCCCGAATACTGTCCACAGGCCGTTGCCGACATTGGTAAAACTGCATCCTCAGCTCGGCTTCGGTATGGGTCTCAAAGGCAGTCTGTAGTTTCTCAAAGATGGTGGCTACAGAGGACCGGTCCCCTTCGGCCCAGGTCTCCGCCTCCTGCTCAGCCGCGCCGGTTAGCTGCTCCAGCACTACCGCTGCACATTGCTTATCAGTCAGGGGGTACAATTCTAGGAGCGGGCTAAGCTTCTTCCGGAAGACCTGTAACGCATCAGGTTTCCCGTCGTACTGCGGCAGCCAGGTAGCTCCAGGCACATAGGGCAAGGAGAACGGCATCACCTGAGCGAGAGCTGGGACTGCGGCACCCCCCGCCAGCGCGGCCGGGACCTGGGCAGGCCCATCCCCATCCACGGGTGCCACTGTGGCTGCGACCGCCGCTCCTCCAGCAGCTCCGTCGGGCGCAGACATCTTGTTTCCATCCCCCTTAGCCTCTTTCCGGCTCCTCCTCTACAAGGGCGGGGTTTTGGCCTTCACGCCTCCACTACTCGAGGAGACGCTCGAGCGGGAACTTTTCGCGCCAAAGATGGCGGCTTCTGAAATTTTTCGGCCGGACACCTCCGGCGGTAACAAGGCGCACCTCTACCAGACGGCAGAGCGGTAAGATCCTGTTCGTGACGCCAAGTTGTCGCGGGTGGAGGAGGGGACGCTGCGCTCTCCCACTGCTCGGGTCCGGCTGCCGCTGCTGCTGCGGCCGCTGCTGCTGCTCGGTGGTGGCTCGAGCGGTGGGCCGGATCCCGGGGACTCGAGCGGCGCTCCTCGCCCGTGAGTAAAAAGGGGGATGATTGGTTGTGGGGGTTTTGATTATGAATATTGTCCGTGACGCCACCCACGGTTGTGGTGATTTTGGTGACACCACCGCTGCTCTGGACGGGGATCCCGGGAGCGGTGACAGGGAGCAGCTGAGTTGTTAGTTCTCCCCTCCGTGGGTAGGGGGTTTTGTTGTCCCGGGGCCCGGTGATGGGGTAGGGCTGGATGGCAGGCGGGTTGCGGGGCCTGGTGAGGTGCAGGGTCGCAGGGGCAGCGCTGTGCCATACGGCACGGGGGTACTCACTCAGCCTGAGACGATGACACAGTTCTCGGTAAAACACACGGCTGGATGGACGGGTCCCCCAGGCGGCTGCGGTTGTTTCTTCCCCGTAGGTTAGTGATGACTGTCTCTCCCTGCACCTATGTTCTATGTTGATTCCGATGGGTTCCCACCGGTAACCCCCTCCCCGACTTGGATGTGGGACGGAGGAGCCCCTTTTGCCCGCAGGCCCTGGCCCTGGGAAACGGTTACCCTTGGCGGTGGCGGTGTCTCCCCTTCACGGTTGGACGGTTGCCTTCTGTCGGGACTTGACTGTTTGGAAACCCAGGAGGTCCCCTTCACTAACGGATTTGGCAAATTCACGGCGACTCCTAGCCTTGCCGGGGTCCGAAAAGCCCCTGCCAATGGTGCTGGCTTCTCCTCGTGTACCGGTCCGGTACCGCCGGGCCACCGCCCGTCCACGGTCCTTACGGCAAACTCCAATAGGCCACTCCTGCAGGCGGTCACCACTGTCTGCCAATCTTGCTGCTCCGTCCGGGCCACACACCCGGACTCACTTCTGTCTGCTCTCTTGCCATTTCACTACTGCTCACTTTCCCTCCTTCCACTTTCACTGTCAAAACTCAACTCCTTCCTTTTCCCTCCTCCAGGACTGTGAACTCCTTGGTGGGTGGAGACCAACCACCTGGCTCCACCCCCTGGTGTGGACATCAGCCCCTGGGGAAGGCAACAAGGGTTTTGTGTCTGGCTTGGATGTACCTAACCGGGGTGTAGGGTGTGGTGGTGTAGTTACCTGTGGCCCCTGGCTTGTCCAGGGCTCCACACACAGTGCAAAGCACAAAAGGGAAGGAGCGCCATATCATAGTGCAGATTTGGCTGGAATGGTTTGTGAGTGGGTTTGTCATATTGACAGAACCCCCGAGGTATCATAACAGCAGAACTCCCCCCCTATTTTACAAAATTCACCTCTTAATTAAATTTATAGGGGTGCAGTAAGCATATTGATACCACATGTGTTTTGCAAAATGTTATACTATTGGGCAGTGAAGAAAAAATACTTGCATTTTTACTGATAAAATGGTGTTTTAGCCCAGATTTTACATTTTCACAAGGGAAAATAGATAAAAATGACCACATAATTATTGCACAATTTATTGTGAATGTGACAATACCCCATATGCGACTGTGCAATACTGTTAGGCCACACATCGAGACTTGAGAGGAAAGGAACGCTATATGACTTTTGGAGCCCAGAGTTTCCTAGAATAGTTTGTGTAAGTGCCAGAAGAGCAGAAACTTTCTTCAAGTGACCCCAATTTGGAATTACACACCCTCTGGAATTCATCTATGGGTTTTATCCAGAAACAAGGAGCAATGGATGTTGCAGAGTGAAAATGGAAATCTGCCATTGTAATACCAGTACATTGTAGTGCACGTACATTGCGCCCAGCTTGAGCTTCAGGAGACCTGCACCCCGTAAATTCAGTAGGCTCTCCTCGCTATAGAAATGCCAATTGGGGTGCTAACTGCGGTTTAGGCACATAGTAGGGCTCACAAGGGAGGTGGAAATTTGGATTTGGGAGCACAGATTTCACTAGATTTCCTTTTGCGCGGGCAAGGAGCCATGGCTCTTTCTAGAGCCTTAGTGATATCGGCATTTTGGAAACCCCCTACATTTTCTGTTAACAGATTAAGAACCTGAATGGGAACTTGTTTCTTTTGGGCTGATCAGATGCTTTTATTGGTGGCATTTTCGGGTACAGTACATTTTGAACCAGCTCACATTTATCCTGTGCTCTACGCTGAGCGCTTGCATTGGGGTTTCCATCTACAAAATACATCAGTGATTCAGATTAACCCCTTCACCCCCGGCCACTAAAACACCCTAATGACCGGGCCATTTTTTGCAATTCTGACCAGTGTCACTTTGACAGGTTATAACTCTGGAACGCTTCAACGGATCCTGGCGATTCTGAGATTGTTTTTTCGTGACATATTGTACTTCATGTCAGTGGTAAATTTAGGCCGATAATTTTTGCGTTTATTTGTGAAAATTTAGGAAATTTTGCAAAAATTTCGCAATTTTCAAATTTTGAAAATTTATGCCTATAAATCTGAGAAATATGTCACACAAAATATTTACTAAATAACATTTCCCACATGTCTACTTTACATCAGCGCAATTTTCGAAACAAATTTTTTTTCCGTTAGAAAGTTAGAAGGGGTCAAAGTTCATCAGCAATTTCTCATTTTTCCAACAAAATTTACAAACGATTTTTTTTTAGGGACCACATCACATTTGAGGTGACTTTGAGAGGCCGAGGTGACAGAAAATACCCAAAAGTGACCCCATTCTAAAATCTGCAAACCTCACTATGCTCAAAACCACATCCAAGAAGTTTATTAACCCTTTAGGTGCTTCACAGCAACCAAAGCAATGTGGAAGGAAAAAATGAAAATTTTACTTTTTAACACAAAAATGTTACTTTAGCCATAAAATTTTAAATTTTCACAAGAGAGAAAAGAGAACGTGCACCCTACAATTTATTGTGCATTTTCTCCTGAGTACGCTGATACCCCATATGTGGTAAAAATCAATTGTTTGGGCGTACGGCAGAGTTCGAAAGGGAAGGAGCGCCATTTGAATTTTTGAACACAAAATTAGCTGCACTCATTAGCAGACGCCATGTCGGGTTTGAAGACCCCCTGAGGTGCCTAAACAATTGAGCTACCCCACAAGTGACCCCATTTTGGAAACTAGAGCCCTCAAATAATTTTTCTAGATGTTTGGTGAGCACTTTGAACCTCTGGGGGCTTCACAGAAGTTTACAACGTTGAGCTGTGAAAAGAAAAAAATTTTTTTTTACCACAAAACTGTTGCTTCAACTAGGTAGCTTTTTTCACAAGGGTATCAGAAAAAAATGCACCATAAAATGTATTGTGCATTTTCTCCTGAGTACGCAGATACCCCATATGTGGTGGAAATCAAATGTTTGGGCACACGGCAGGGCTCGGAAGGCAAGGAGCGCCATTTGAATTTTTGAGTGCAAAATTAGCTGCACTCATTAGCGGACGCCATGTCGGGTTTGAAGACCCCATGAGGTACCTAAACAATGGAGCTCCCCCAAAAGTGACCGCATTTTGGAAACTAGAGCCCTCAAATAATTTTTCTAGATGTTTGGTGTGCACTTTGAACACCTGGGGGCTTCACAGAAGTTTATAACGTTGAGCCGTGAAAAGAAAAAAATAAAATTGTTATCACTAAACTGTTGCTTCAACTAGGTAGCTTTTTTTCACAAGGGTATCAGTAAAAAATGCACCATGAAATTTATAGTGCATTTTTTCCTGAGTACGACGATACCTCATATGTGGTGGAAAGTAATTGTTTGGGCGCATGGCGGGGCTCAGAAGAGAAAGAGCACCATTTGACAGCAAAATTGGTTGGAATCATTAGCTGACGTAATGTTGCATTTGGAGACCCCCTTGAGGTGCCTAAACAATGGAGCTCCCCCACAAGTGACCCCATTTTGGAAACTAGACCCCTCAAGGAATTTATCTAGATGTTTAGCGAGCCCCAAGGGGCTCCACACAAGTTGATAATGTTGAGCCATGAATACAATTTTTTTTTTTTCACCACAAAACTGTTACTTTAAAAACTGTAGCTTTTTTTTTCACAAGGGTATCAGGAAAAAATGTACCATAAAACGTATTGTGCAATTTCTCCTGAGTACGACGATACCTCATATGTGGTGGAAAGTAATTGTTTGGGCGCATGGCAGGGCTCAGAAGAGAAAGCGTACCATTTGACAGCAAAATTGGTTGGAATCATTAGCGGACGCCATGTCATGTTTGGAGACCCCTTATGGTGCCTAAACAGTGGAGCTCCCTCACAAGTGACCCCATCCCCTCAAGGAAATTATCTAGATGTTTGGTGAGCCCCTTGCACCCCCAGGGGCTCCACAGAAGTTGATAACGTTGAACCGTTAAATTTTGTTTTGTTTTTTTTTACCACAAAATTTTTGCATCAACCAGGTAGCTTTTTTTTTTTTTACAACGGTATCAGGAAAAACTGCACCATAAAACGTCTTGTGCAATTTTTCCTGAGTACGCAGATACCTCATATGTGGTGGAAATAAATTGTTTGGGCGTATGGTGGGGCTCAGAAGAGAAGGAACGCCATTTGACTTTTCAAACGCACAGACGCGGTGCACTGATCGACCGCTGCAGGACGCACATTCGGATGGGATACAAAAAGCGTCGGTGATACGGAAAAAAAGAAAAAGTAACGCCAAAAATTGAGCAGGGATGCCAATCCGTTATGTGCATCCCTGATCAGCGCTCGGCGGGACGCACGGACAGATGCGATACAAAAAGCATCGCGGATACGGAAAAAAGTCACGCCAAAAATTGAGCAGGGATGCAGATACGTTATCTGCATCCCTGATCAGCAATTGGTGGGACGCACGGACAGATGCGATACAAAACACGTTGGGGATACGTAAAAAAAAAAGTCACGCCAAAAATTGACCACGGATGCAGATCCGTTATCTGCATCCGTGATCAGTGCTCGGCGGGACGCACGGACGGATGAGGTGTAAAAATGGACAGGATACAGGAAAAAAAAAAAAAAAAAAAAGTTATACTCACAGTACCCAGAGGAGTAGCAGGAGGAACAGAAGGCAAGCGAGATAGACAGCTGTACAGGAGCAGCAGGCAGGACGTTGGACAGATCAGCAGAAGACCCAGGAAGAAGGACCCAGAGATGGAGGCAGATGTGATCGGGCCAGTGAAGAAATCGGACGACCCGGTGAAGGCAGGTAAGAGGACGTCAAGGGGAGAGGGGAGGGGGAGAGCAGAGGGGGGCGCGGGAGAGCAGAGGGGGGGCGGGAGAGCAGAGGGGGATACCGGAGAAGCAAAGAAGGAAGGAAGGAAGCAGAATAGAGATGACAGAGGAGGCAGGCAGATCGCAGGGGGAGCAGATCGGGATGTCGGGGGGCAGATCGGGGCGTGGGGGGGCAGATCGCGGGGGGCACGGGCAGGGGCCATAACGGGAGCGCGCAGGGGCCATAACGGGAGCGCGCAGGGGCCATAACGGGAGCGCGCACGGGCTGGAAGAAGAGTGCAATACGCACGTGGAGCAGGCAAGAAGACGGTGACATTAGCGGTGGCAGCGGTGGCGTGGTACCACAAGTACCAGCCACTCCACGCTGCAGACATGTTGGGGGAGGCTCCCCAGACCAGCACAGGCCTGGGGAGGGCGGCCACCTGCAGATCAGACCGCCCCACTACACACTGATTGGAGCGATTGCGCGTCATAGCACGATCGCTCCAATCAGTGCTGCAGGGGCTGGGGGCGGCATGTTTGAGATCCACCTATGATCTGCTGTAGCTGCTACAGCATCTCATAGCAGGATCTCACAGTATAGCACTAATTCGGGCATTATTTTTGCCGAAATAAGTGCGAATGTTGTGGTTGGCGGTTCAGATTTGAACAGCCAATCACAACGATCGTCGATGGGGGGTTGCGATGCCACCCCCCTGGGGTCAAGCAAAGGTCCCCTGCTGTAAGAAACAGCAGGGGACATCATTTGAAAGCCGTTGCTATGGCCACGGCAATCAAATGAGGTTTAGGCAGTAAAATTACGTCCCTGGTCGTTAAGTCACGTTAAAATAGGACGTAATTTTACTGCCCGCGGTCGTGAAGGGGTTAAAACCCTGACAGATCGATTCTCTAATGAGGCAATAGAGTTACTCTCCATGGCTTTTGATCGACGATGTTCGACTATTAAGATGTGCACAAAAGAGGTGGTCAGTTGCACTTTTATGCATGCCTAAAAAGACGGGCATCAAATTCAGAGAAATATGAATAAGCATAACTGCTCTATGATACATAAAGAATGAAAAATACAACTAGCCATATAAAAAGTTGGAAAAATTGAAAATGTGACATTGCATAACTGCTAAGGATTATTTGAAACAAAATCTCTTATTTATCGGGTCCCTAACCAAATGTTACCTCTATGTGTGGTTAAAACCTTGTTGTGTATGGGAAGCAAGGGACCTGGCTATATAGGAAATTGAATAAACATGGCTGAAGGGTGGGACTGGGTTCTCAGATAGAAAAAACTGCATAACTGCTGCTGGAACATGCTGGAACACCATTGTAAATGTGAACAGGGTGCTAGCTAAAAGCTACACAATTTATATAAAGTGAAAGCTGCACACCAAATTCAGAGAAATATGAATACGCATAACTTCTCTATGATACATAAAGATATGAAAAATACAACTAGCCATATGAAAAATTGGAAAAGTTGAAAATGTGATATTGCATGACTGCTAAGGATTATTTAAAGAAAAAAAAAAAAAGAGATATTTAGGGTTGACCTTAGTCCATCCCCTCAGCCATGTTTATTCAATTTCCTATATAGCCAGGCCCCTGGCTTCTCATACACAAGCAGGTTTTAAACGCACATACTGTAGAGGTAACATTTGGTTAGGGACCTGATAAATAAGAGATTACCGTGAAGGGGTTATCAGGCAGTAATTAATTGATCAATACATTAGCTAAATATCTCTTTTTTTTCCATAATAATCCTTAGCAGTCATGCAATGTCACATTTTCAATTTTTCCAAATTTCATATGGCTAATTGTATTTAATTGTAATTTATATAAAATGGAAGCTGCCCACCAAAATCAGAGAAATATAAATAAGCATAACTGCTCTATGATACCTAAAGATATTATTTATGTATCATAGAGCAGTTATGCTTATTTATATTTCTCTGATTTTGGTGGGCAGCTTCCTTTTTATATAAATTGTGTATTTTTCAGCTAGCACCCTGCTCACATTTGAAATGGTGTTCCAGCAGTCTTTTTGATTGTTAAAAAGACAGGCATGGCTGGATCATAGGCCAAAGAGAATCCACAATGTTTCCATCTGCCTCATTTTATGGAATCTTCCATTGGGGCGGTGTCTGAATTACGTATTTCAGAGATTTACATGGAAACCTGATGTTAGCGCTCAGCGTAGAGCTCAGGATGAATGTGAGCCGAGCCTTAAGGCTGCTTTACACGCTGTGAGGTGCAGGGTGGTGTTAATGAGTGCGGGGTCTGCAGTGGCTTCTGGGTAGGTTATTTAACCTGTACCGGTCCTGGATGCCTGGCTTTCTTTCTATGCATGATGAACACTGGCTACCTGAGGGTTTGCCAGTGAGTACTGTTGCATGTCAGTGCGGTATTTTGAGTCATAGAGTGGTCATACTGACTGTGTGGTTAGGTGCATATATGCATACCATTTTTAATGGGCTATTTATATTGATGCACTTTATTAACAATTGATTTTTTCTGTGACTTACATACCCATATTCTGATGTGTTTAATCATGAAGATTTATAACGATTATCATGTATGTACTCATGTTTTTCTCAGACTCTAAATTTTGTACGCACCCCCTGCATTATTGCGGTTTTTATATATGCACGGTTCTGTACCTTACCCTGTCCTTGTTGCATTCTCGTAATATTTTGTGAAAATTTGTATGAAATAATAAATAATTTTCTAAATAACTGATATAGTTTAACATTTAATACTGAAATTTGGAATTATGGAGGTCTTTCGTAGGATTTTGCTTTACACGCTGTGACATCGCTAGCAATGTCGCTAGCGATCGTACCCTCCCCCGTCGTTTGTGCGTCATGGGCAAATCGCTGCCCGTGGCGAACAATCTCGCTTGGACGCGTCACACTTACCTTCCTAACGACATCGCTGTGGGCTGCGAACAACCTCTTTTCTAAGGGGGAGGTTCATGCGGAGTCACAGCGACGTCACACAGCGAGCCACCAATAGAAGCGGACGGGCGGAGAGCAGCTGCATGAACGTCACACCCACCTCGTTGCCGGAGGATGCAGGAACACTACTGTTCGTCATTCCCGGGGTGTCACACGTAGCAATGTGTGCTGCCTCAGGAACGAAGAACAACCTGCGTCCAGAACGAGCAACGATCTTTTGAAAATGAACGACGTGTCAACGATCAACGATTAGGTGAGTATTTCTGATCGTTAACACTCGCTCGTAGGTGTCACACGCAATGACGTTGCTAACGATGCCGGATGTGCGTCACGAATTCCGTGACCCCGACGACATATCGTTAGATATGTAGTTGCTTGTAAAGCGGCCATTACTTTGATCGTTGGGAGGCAAAATCAACAGCAGGTCAAGAATTTATTTTATTCTTTACGCCGTTTACCGTGTAGTAGATAAGATGGCTTTATTCTTCAGGTCGGTGCCATTACAGCAATAGAATTTTATGTTTGGCTACTATCATACACTAAAAATGCTTTTTTTCCTCCCAAAAAATGTTTGCTACACCTTATATTGACAGCTCTAATTTTTCTATATTTGTGCAGATAGACTCATGTAAGGGCTTGTTGTTTTCAGGAGGAGTTTTATTGGTACCATTTTTGGGCATGTACTATTTTTTGATCATTTTCTAATCCAATTCAGGAATTTAAGGATTTCTTTTTTATGTTGTTTACCATGTAGTTAAGGTGATAAAACATCTTTATTTTTTGGGTCAGTACTAATACAGCAATACCACATTTACATATATATATATATATATATATATATATATATATATCTATACCGTATATATACCGTGTTTCCCCGAAAGTAGGACCCCCCCGAAAGTAAGGCAGGGTGGGGGTTTCGGGGGGGTCCGCCAATGTAGGGCACCCCCCGATTGTAAGGCAGGGTAGCGGGGGGGCCGGGGAATGTAAGGCCGCCTATGGGTGGGGGTCCCTGGGGAAAGTACAGGAACTTACCGCTGCCGCTGTTCCCTCGCTCCATCCAGGCCTTCTCCAGTCTCGTGCCACCCGTGGTCCGCCTCCGGTGAATGGCCCCCGCAAGGCTCCCTGCTGGCCATCAGCTCGAGCTGCGATTGGCCAGTCAGCCGGCTCGCAGCTGATTGGCCCTCAGCTCGAGCTGCGATTGGCCAGTCAGCCGGCTCGCAGCTGATTGGCCCTCAGCTCGAGCTGCGATTGGCCAGTCAGCCGGCTCGCAGCTGATTGGCCGAAATCAGCCGCGACGTCACCGCCTGCAGCTGATTGGCCGAAATCAGCCGCGACGTCACCGCCTGCAGGCTCGCTCCGATTTCGGTAAGTTCCGAAACTCTGTGTGTGTGTGTGTGTGTGTGTGTGTGTGTGTGTTATGTGTATGGGTGCCGTATGGGGCTGTATGTGTCAGTGTGTGTGTGTGTGTGTGTTATGTGTATGGGTGCCGTATGGGGCTGTATGTGTCAGTGTGTGTGTGTGTACGGTACCGGTACGATATGTGTGTGGGTGCCGTGTGGGGCTGTACCGGTACCGTATGTGTCAGTGTGTGTGGTGGCAGAGTGGGGGGCAGAACCACTGTATGGGGAGGCTGCAGGGGGGAGGATGGGGTGGATGCCGGATCTCAAACAATGGGGAGGCTGCAGGGGGGAGGAAGGGGTGGGATGCCGGATCTCAAACAATGGGGAGGCTGCAGGGGGGAGGAAGGGGTGGATGCCGGATCTCAAACAATGGGGAGGCTGCAGGGGGGAGGATTGTCATTTTTTTTTCCAATGTAAGGCCTCCCCCGAAAGTAAGGCAGGGTGGGACTTTTGAGGGTAAAATTAATGTAAGACAGGGCCTTACTTTCGGGGAAACACGGTATGTATATATATGTGTATATATATATTTATATGTGTGTGTATATATATATATATAATTTTTTTAATGTTTTGCAGCTTTTACACGATAAAAACAATTTTGTAGAAAAAGTATTGTTTATGCATTGCTGTATTGTGAGAGTTAAAGCCTTTTTTCGCTTTTCACTGATGCAGCTGTGTTGCAGCTTGTTTTTTTGTGGGGCAAGATGACTTTTTCAGCTATACAATTTTTATTTAATTTGTCTTTTTGCCCTTCAGAACGAGCCCTTTGGGAATGTTAACACAAAGTTTTTTATTTTTACTTTCTCTACAGATTCTGCGTCAAAATCCACACAAAATAACCTCAGATCTCTACATCAAGCTTCCCATTCATTAGAATGAGAAAATGCACCTGTACTGCACATCACGTTTTTTTCCAATAAATTTTTATTATTTTAAATTTAAATATATATAAGAGGTACATTTTAAATTTATACTTTCGGTATTATACAGGGGGAAGGAAGTGAAATACGAGTAGAATAGGGAAGGAAAGGTCCAATATGACCTTGGATGTACCTATACGTCCTTGGCTGTGTGTATTCCGTGGGCTTCCATCATGCTACATTAGTGTTCTGGAGAACTAAACCAATAAATATCAGTAACGACCCTGAATCGTGGGTCCATATTCTCCATTTCTAAGGAAAGAAGACGTTTGTGGAGAGATTACAATTTTGCTTTCAGTAATTTGATTCCCTTGTATAGAAGTATCTTTCCAAAGAGTCTGGATTTTTTGGGCAGAACCAAAAATTATGTATTGTGTCCTTTATGTCCGCAATGTCTCCAACGTGATGGGGACTGGTCGACGAGTTTATTTGGGGTAAAATTCCATCTGATCACATTTTTTTTATTTCCCGTGTGTAAATTGTGGTACAACATGCATTGGCTGACGTTTTTTGGTGAGGTGTTTGCTCGAAAAAACTCATATAATTAAACACACATAAATAAAACACAGAAAAGGGTCAAAAACTGCATCAAAACTATTACAAAAAACAAAAATCCAAGTTTTCAGTAGCATTTTTTAGAGGTGAATTTTTCAGTAGGTAAAATCCACATTAAAAATCCCATAATATGTAGTGTAGCAGTGATTTTGTGTTTTTTTTGTACAAAAACATTGTTAGAAAACCATCAAACACTACAGCAAAAGCACCCAGAAAATGTCGGTGCCCCGCCATGATGGGTTTTCTTGCCGTGCTCTATAGCAGCCTGTTCTCATTCACAGGGCTGGGACATGCCACAGAAGCAGCTGGAGGGGGCAGTGGGGGGAAATGTGTATTTTGGGGAGACTTTAAAAAAAACTGAGAACTCGAAGACCTTTCCAACCAGAAAATGCTTTGGGAAACTCCGGCATCTTTTTTTCCCTGACACCTCATTTGTGCTATATCTTTCGGTCTCTTTCTTCTTATGGTTCCTATGGTTTGAGCGCCGACTGTATGTATTAGTGTTTTTCCAAGGCTTTAGTTTACCGTCGTTTTCCGGTCTTCTTGTTCACCCCATCGAATAATGAAGAAACCCCTAGCGTTTTTTCTACACAAAAATTTGGGAAAACGCTCAAAAAAACCCTGTCATATTTTTTTCCTTCTCCCCATATAATACAGTACAGAGCGTATTCTGGGAAATCTCCTGAAGAGTGCGCAGATCATTTAAAGGCTCTTTCCCTCAGCACCCAGATTTCCCATGCTCTGCTATACATCTTCTCTCAGCACCCAGCTTTCCCATGCTCTGCTATACATCTTCTCTCAGCCCCCGGTTTTCCCATGCTCTGCTATACATCTTCTCTCAGCACCCAGCTTTCCCATGCTCTGCTATACATCTTCTCTCAGCCCCCGGTTTTCCCATGCTCTGCTATACATCTTCTCTCAGCACCCAGCTTTCCCATGCTCTGCTACACATCTCTCAGCACCCAGCTTTCCCATGCTCTGCTATACATCTTCTCTCAGCACCCGGCTTTCCCATGCTCTGCTCTACATCTTCTCTCAGCACCCAGCTTTCCCATGCTCTGCTATACATCTTCTCTCAGCACCCAGCTTTCCCATGCTCTGCTATACATCTTCTCTCAGCACCCAGCTTTCCCATGCTCTGCTATACATCTCTCAGCACCCAGTTTTCCCATGCTCTGCTATACATCTTCTCTCAGCACCCAGCTTTCCCATGCTCTGCTATACATCTTCTCTCAGCACCCAGCTTTCCCATGCTCTGCTATACATCTTCTCTCAGCACCCAGCTTTCCTATGCTCTGCTATACATCTTCTCTCAGCACCCAGCTTTCCCATGCTCTGCTATACATCTTCTCTCAGCACCCAGTTTTCCCTTGATCTGCTATACATCTTCTCTCAGCACCCAGCTTTCCCATGCTCTGCTATACATCTTCTCTCAGCACCCAGCTTTCCCATGCTCTGCTATACATCTTCTCTTAGCACCCAGCTTTCCCATGCTCTGCTATACATCTTCTCTCAGGACCCAGCTTTATCATGCTCTGCTATACATCTTCTCTCAGCACCCAGCTTTCCCATGCTCTGCTATACATCTTCTCTCAGCACCCAGCTTTCCCATGCTCTGCTATACATCTTCTCTCAGCACCCAGCTTTCCCATGCTCTGCTATACATCTTCTCTCAGCACCCAGCTTTCCCATGCTCTGCTATACATCTTCTCTCAGCACCCAGCTTTCCCATGCTCTGCTATACATCTTCTCTCAGCACCCAGCTTTCCCATGCTCTGCTATACATCTTCTCTCAGCACCCAGCTTTCCCATGCTCTGCTATACATCTTCTCTCAGCACCCAGCTTTCCCATGCTCTGCTATACATCTTCTCTCAGCACCCAGCTTTCCCATGCTCTGCTATACATCTTCTCTCAGCACCCAGTTTTCCCTTGCTCTGCTATACATCTTCTCTCAGCACCCAGCTTTCCCATGCTCTGCTATACATCTTCTCTCAGCACCCAGCTTTCCCATGCTCTGCTATACATCTTCTCTCAGCACCCAGCTTTATCATGCTCTGCTATACATCTCTCAGCACCCAGCTTTCCCATGCTCTGCTATACATCTTCTTTCAGCACCCAGCTTTCCCATGCTCTGCTATACATCTTCTCTCAGCACCCAGCTTTCCCATGCTCTGCTATACATCTTCTCTCAACACCCAGCTTTCCCATGCTCTGCTATACATCTTCTCTCAGCACCCAGCTTTCCCATGCTCTGCTATACATCTCTCAGCATCCAGCTTTCCCATGCTCTGCTATACATCTTCTCTCAGCACCCAGTTTTCCCTTGCTTTGCTATACATCTTCTCTCAGCACCCAGCTTTCCCATGCTCTGCTATACATCTTCTCTCAGCACCCAGCTTTCCCATGCTCTGCTATACATCTTCTCTCAGCACCCAGTTTTCCCTTGCTCTGCTATACATCTTCTCTCAGCACCCAGCTTTCCCATGCTCTGCTATACATCTTCTCTCAGCACCCAGCTTTCCCATGCTCTGCTATACATCTCTCAGCACCCAGCTTTCCCATGCTCTGCTATACATCTTCTCTCAGCACCCAGCTTTCCCATGCTCTGCTATACATCTTCTCTCAGCACCCAGCTTTCCCATGCTCTGCTATACATCTTCTCTCAGCACCCAGCTTTCCTATGCTCTGCTATACATCTTCTCTCAGCACCCAGCTTTCCCATGCTCTGCTATACATCTTCTCTCAGCACCCAGTTTTCCCTTGCTCTGCTATACATATTCTCTCAGCACCCAGCTTTCCCATGCTCTGCTATACATCTTCTCTCAGCACCCAGCTTTCCCATGCTCTGCTATACATCTTCTCTCAGCACCCAGCTTTCCCATGCTCTGCTATACATCTTCTCTCAGCACCCAGCTTTCCCATGCTCTGCTATACATCTTCTCTCAGCACCCAGCTTTCCCATGCTCTGCTATACATCTCTCAGCACCCAGCTTTCCCATGCTCTGCTATACATCTCTCAGCACCCAGCTTTCCCATGCTCTGCTATACATCTTCTCTCAGCACCCAGCTTTCCCATGCTCTGCTATACATCTTCTCTCAGCACCCAGCTTTCCTATGCTCTGCTATACATCTTCTCTCAGCACCCAGCTTTCCCATGCTCTGCTATACATCTTCTCTCAGCACCCAGTTTTCCCTTGCTCTGCTATACATCTTCTCTCAGCACCCAGCTTTCCCATGCTCTGCTATACATCTTCTCTCAGCACCCAGCTTTCCCATGCTCTGCTATACATCTTCTCTCAGCACCCAGCTTTCCCATGCTCTGCTATACATCTTCTCTCAGCACCCAGCTTTCCCATGCTCTGCTATACATCTTCTCTCAGCACCCAGCTTTCCCATGCTCTGCTATACATCTTCTCTCAGCACCCAGCTTTCCCATGCTCTGCTATACATCTTCTCTCAGCACCCAGCTTTCCCATGCTCTGCTATACATCTTCTCTCAGCACCCAGCTTTCCCATGCTCTGCTATGGAAAAGCTGTGTGCTGAGGGAGAGATGTATAGCAGAGCATGGGGAAGCTGGGTGCCGAGGACAAGACGGATATCACAACATAGGAAAGCAGGGTGCTGATAGAGAGATTTCAGATCATGGGAAATCTGGGTGCTGTGGGTAAGCACCAAGTGTCAACGTCATTATCCTGTACCCAGAGTGTTGGTGTACGTGGAGGGGGGGCCCAGGTCCAAACTTTACACCAGGGCCCATCAAACTCTAGTTATGCCACTGCGGAGGACGGTGGCACACAGTGGGAGAAACACGCCAGGCTTTATTAACCCAACTAGAAGGTGGCCCGATTCTACGCATCGGGTATTCCAGAATTTACGTATTGTGTAGTTCATGTATGATTTTTGTTATATATATATATATATATATATATATATATATATAGATGTTGTTGTGTGTAGTTACCAAGTGTTTGTGTAGGGCGCTGTACATGTTCTGGGTGTTGTCTGGGTGTGACGGGGGGTGAGAGCGGTGTTGTATGTGTGTTGCGTGTTTGTGGAGCGTTGTGTGTGTGTTGCGCGGTTTGTGTGGGTGTGGTGTGTTTTGGGGGAGGTATGTTTTGTGCAATGTGTGTGTTGTGCGGTATGTGCGTATATTTATGTATGCCGCGGTGTTCGTGTGTTGGGTGTTGTGTGTGTGTAGCGTTGTCTGTGTGTGTGGGTGTCTGTGTATGGCGGTGTTTGTGGTTCCCAGTGTGTGTGTGTGTGTGTGTGTTGGGGGGAGGTGTGCACCTCCCATCGTGCTCCATCCCCCATGCTGCGCACCCCCCATCATGCCCCATCCCCCATGCTGCGCACCCCCCATTGTGCCCCATCCCCCATGCTGCGCACTCCCCATCGTGCTACATCCCCCATGCTGCGCACTCCACATCGTGCTACATCCCCCATGCTGCGCACCCCCCATCGTGCTACATCCCCCATGCTGCGCACCCCCATCGTGCTACATCCCCCATCGTGCTACATCCCCCATGCTGCGCACTCCCCATCGTGCTCCATCCGCCATGCTGCGCACCCGCCATCGTGCTCCATCCGCCATGCTGCGCACTCCCCATCGTGCTACATCCCCCATGCTGCGCACTCCCCATCGTGCTACATCCCCCATGCTGCGCACCCCCCATCGTGCTCCATCCGCCATGCTGCGCACTCCCCATCGTGCTACATCCCCCATGCTGCGCACTCCCCATCGTGCTACATCCCCCATGCTGCGCACTCCCCATCGTGCTACATCCCCCATGCTGCGCACTCCCCATCGTGCTACATCCCCCATGCTGCGCACTCCCCATCGTGCTACATCCCCCATGCTGCGCACTCCCCATCGTGCTACATCCCCCATGCTGCGCACCCCCCATCGTGCTCCATCCGCCATGCTGCGCACTCCCCATCGTGCTACATCCCCCATGCTACGCACTCCCCATCGTGCTACATCCCCCATGCTGCGCACTCCCCATCGTGCTACATCCCCCATGCTGCGCACCCCCCATCGTGCTACATCTCCCATGCTATAATAGTTCTCCTATTATACTCAGAGAGGAGTATAATAGGAGGACTATAATAGGAGGAGTAGTCCTGGGGGGAGAGGAGTATAATGCCGGCTCCCTGCACATGTGTACCGGGAGCCGGTGTACGCTGGTAACTATGATACACATCGGGTAACTAAGGGAACTTAGTTACCCGATGTGTATAATGTTACCAGCGTTCACGGGCTCCGTTATGATCCCAGCATCGCAAGTTTATGTCTGGCGAGGCGTGCGGAGGGCCGGGGCGAGCAGCCAATCCATGCGGAGGGCGGGGCCAGGCCGAGGCGAGCGACCAATCCGTGGGGGGGGGGCGGAGCCGAGGTGAGGCGAGCAGCCAATCCGTGCGGGGGGGCGGGGCCATGGCGAGCCCAGCGGCCAATCAGCTTTGTGTCACCGTAAGGACACAATTTTGGAGCAAGACAGACAGACAGACAGACTCCTTCGTCCCAGCCTCCCCCAGCATCAGCCTCCCCCTCCCAGCCTCCCCCAGCATCAGCCTCTCTCCTCCCAGCATCAGCCTCTCTCCTCCCAGCATCAGCCTCTCTCCTCCCAGCATCAGCCTCTCTCCTCCCAGCATCAGCCTCTCTCCTCCCAGCATCAGCCTCTCTCCTCCCAGCATCAGCCTCTCTCATCCCAGCATCAGCCTCTCTCATCCCAGCATCAGCCTCTCTCATCCCAGCATCAGCCTCTCTCCTCCCAGCATCAGCCTCTCTCCTCCCAGCATCAGCCTCTCCTCTCTGTCCCCAACATCAGCCTCTCTCCTCCCAGCTTATCTCCTCCCAGCCTCCCCCAGCATCAGCCTCCCCCAGCATCAGCCTCTCTCCTTCCAGCCTCCCTCAGCATCAGCCTCCCTCTCCCAGCCTTCCCCAGGATCAGCCTCTCTCCTCGCAGCCTCCGTCTTCCCAGCCTTCCCCAGCATCAGCTTTCCCCTCCCAGCCTCCCTCAGCATCAGCCTACCCCAGCATCAGCCTCTCTCCTCCCAGCCTCAGCCTCTCTCCTTCCAGCCTCCCCCAGCATCAGCCTCTCTCCTTCCAGCCTCCCTCAGCATCAGCCTCCCCTTCCCAGCCTTCCCCAGGTTCAGCCTCTCTCTTCTCCCAGCCTCCTTCCTCCCAGCCTCCCTCAGCATCAGCCTTCCCCTCCCAGTCTCCCCACGCATCAGCCTCCCCAAGCATCAGCCTCCACCAGCATCAGCCTCCACCAGCATCAGCCTCCACCAGCATCAGCCTCCACCAGCATCAGCCTCCCCAAGCATCAGCCTCCACCAGCATCAGCCTCCACCAGCATCAGCCTCCACCAGCATCAGCCTCTCTCCTTCCAGCCTCCCCCAGCATCAGCCTCCCCCAGCATCAGCCTCTCTCCTCCCAGCCTCCCTCGTCCCAGCCTCAGCCTCCCCCTCCCAGCCTCCCTCAGCATCAGCCTCTCTCCTCCAGCATCAGCCTCTCTCCTCCCAGCATCAGCCTCTCCTCTCTGTCCCCAGCATCAGCCTCTCTCCTCCCAGCCTTCCACAGCATCAGCCTCTCTCCTCCCAGCCTCTCTCCTCCCAGCCTCCCGCAGCATCAGCCTCCCCCAGCATCAGCCTCCCCCAGCATCAGCCTCCCCCAGCATCAGCCTCCCCCAGCATCAGCCTCTCTCCTTCCAGCTTCCCTCAGCATCAACCTCCCTCTCCCAGCCTTCCCCAGGATCAGCCTCTCTCCTCCCAGCCTCCGTCCTCCCAGCCTTCCCCAGCATCAGCTTTCCCCTCCCAGCCTCCCTCAGCATCAGCCTTCCCTTCCCAGCCTCTCTCAGCATCAGCCTTCCCCAGCATCAGCCTCTCTCCTCCCAGCCTCAGCATCTCTCCTTCCAGCCTCCCCCAGCATCAGCCTCTCTCCTTCCAGCCTCCCTCAGCATCAGCCTCCCCTTCCCAGCCTTCCCCAGGATCAGCCTCTCTCCTCCCAGCCTCCTTCCTCCCAGCCTCCCTCAGCATCAGCCTTCCGCTCTGTAATACTTATTATATGTTCTGAGGATTTCGATAGCGTAGGGCAATGATCAGCAGAGACGAGTTTTTGATACAAGATGTTTTATAATCTGTAACCACGGTAGATAACGGAACAAACACAGCAGTACAAATACACAAATACCTTCCCGAAACGGAGCGGAGGGAATTCCCGGGGCCACGCACCGGACTCCCCCAGGGAGACCACCAGAGCAAACCCCTATACAGGGACTGTCCGGCAATCACCCCGGAAGGCCTAAATGCGCAGCAGCCGGGACACAATGGGCAAGCGGTAAAAGTCCAGGAGTGTCCATACGGGATGATTGTCCAGAGTGGTTACGAACCAGAGAGAACCGGGCAGAGTGCTGACCGAAGATGGCAGACGGAATCCGGGCACAGCTTGAGAAACCGGGTAAGGTCCAGGGTCGGTCGGTCGGTAGTCTTTTAGGAGGATCCAAAAGCAATCAGGATTAGCAGCAGCAAAGCAGGAGCACACAGCAAGCAGTATACTCAGGCACTGGACTGGGCTGAGAGGCGGCCTTTTAAGCAGCTGGACAGGAAGTAGGGGCAACAGAACCTTAAACTCCATGTTAACTGAGGGCAAGCTCATTCAAAAGAGAACTGGAAAACCTGGAAACCTGACATTACTCCCCCCCCCAGAGACGGCCTCAGGACGGATCAGGGCCCGGCTTGTCCGGGAACCGTCGATGAAACTGAGCGATCTTCCGGGGTGCCCGAATGTTACCCACCGGTTCCCAGGAATCGTCCTCGGGGGCGTACCCCTGCCAACGTACCAGATATTGAAGCCGACGACGATGGAGCCGGGAGTCAATAATGTCCTCAACCACGAACTGCTCCTCGCCGTCGACCATCACAGGCGGAGGAGGAGGCACAACACGACCACGAAACGAATTAGGGGAGACAGGTTTGAGGAGAGACACATGAAAGACCGGGTGTACCTTTAGATGGTGCGGCAACCGTAGCCGACAGGCCACAGGGCTCACGATCCCGGTGATCTTAAATGGACCGATGAATTTTTGTCCCAGCTTCTGCGAAGGAACACCCAATCTCAGGTTTTTGGTGGACAACCATACAGAGTCCCCTACCTTGTACATGGGTGCCGGTTTCCGGTGAGTGTCGGCCGACCTCTTGTAACGCTCCTGGGCCGTAGCCACAGTGTCCTTCAGAACCTCCAGATTTTGTCGTAGCTCTGTCAATCTGTCCTCCACCGCTGGCACCGAAACCGCAACCGGTGACCTAGGCAAAACATTCGGATGGTAACCCAAGTTAGCGAAAAAGGGCGTTACCTTAGTGGAGCTGCTCTGAGTGTTGTTATATGAGAACTCCGCCAACGGAAGCATCTTCAACCAATCGTCTTGGAGATGGCTGACATAACATCGAAGGTATTGTTCCAGGGTTTGATTCGTCCGTTCGGTTTGCCCATTTGTCTGAGGATGGTATGCAGAAAACAAACAGACATCAATCTGGAGTGCCGTACAAAACCCCTTCCAGAATCTAGACGTGAACTGCACGCCCCGGTCAGAGATGATCTCGTCTGGTACCCCATGCAATCGGAATACATTCTGGATAACCAAATCCACTGTCTCTGCGGCTGAGGGAAGACCGGTACATGGAATGAAGTGAGCAGCTTTAGTCAATCGATCTACCACCACTAAAATGGTATTGTGTCCGCATGAGACTGGCAACTCCACAATAAAATCCATGGAGATAGACCCCCAAGGGCGAGATGGCACGGGTAACGGTTGGAGGAGTCCCGTAGGAGCCACATGAGGGACCTTGCACCGGGCACAAACCACACATGAGTGGACATAGTCCTTCACATCCTTTAAACAAGTAGGCCACCAGAAAAAACGGCTCAGAAATTCTTGCGTCTTCTGTACCCCCCTATGACCAGCCAACACGGAGTCATGGACCAACTTGAGAACCCGAAGTCTTACGGCCTCCGGGACATAAATGCGTCGCTCTCTCAACCACACACCATTCCGAAGAACAAGAGTTACATCATTCGGGGGGGCAGCAAGAAATACGTCACCATCATAGGCCAGCTTGATGTCCTTCCACAAGTCCCGGTCCTGGAGTACTCCAACGAAATTGGCATCCGATAACACGGTCTGAGACGGGGTTCCAGGCACGGAGTCCACGGCGTGGATTCGGGACAAGGCATCGGCTTTCCCATTACGTGAACCTGGACGGTATGTAACGATAAAATTGAATTGGTTAAGAAATAGGCTCCAACGGGCTTGCCGTGGAGACAGGCACCTGGCAGACTTAAGAAATTCCAGATTACGATGATCCGTGAGTACTATCACTTGCTGCGCGGCTCCCTGTAAGTGGTGTCTCCATTCCTTGAAAGCGGCAATAATCGCCAATAATTCCTTGTCCGCAATGTCGTAGTTCCTTTCTGCAGGGGACAACCGGCGGGAAAAGAAGGCACACGGATGCAAGAGACTCTTGTCCCCGGTCCTTTGAGAAAGAATGGCCCCTAATGCATAGTCGGAAGCGTCGACCTCCACGATAAAGGGAAGTGCGGGATTCGGATGGACTAATATTGGCGCTGAGGTAAAACATACCTTGAGACGATGGAATGCTTCCTGGGCCTGGGCGGACCACACAAACTTCTGTCCTTTCTTGGTTAACAGAGTGATGGGACGGACAATCTCTGAAAAGTTACGGATAAAGCGTCGGTAAAAGTTGGCAAAACCGACAAAGTGTTGTACCTCCTTGATGTTTCCCGGTTCCGGCCAGTCCAGAATGGCTTGTATCTTGCTAGATTCCATGTTTAGTCCCTGAGGAGAGATGACATAACCTAAGAATTGTATTTGTGAGCAGTGGAACTCGCATTTCTCCAGCTTAATGTACAGGTGGTTTTCCCTCAGACGGGTAAGTACGGTCTTGACGTGCTCCTGGTGTTCCTGTAGAGAATCAGAAAAGATTAGGATATCGTCCAGATAGATCACCATGAATTGGTCCATGATATCCCTAAAAATATCGTTAACTAGATGTTGAAATGCCGCGGGAGCGTTACAAAGTCCAAAAGGCATCACTAGGTACTCAAAATGTCCGTACCGACATCGGAACGCGGTCTTCCACTCGTCTCCGGGACGTATACGAAGCAGATTATATGCCCCACGGAGGTCCAATTTGGTGAATATTTTTGCCTGTTGGACCCTCTCCAATAGCTCAGGAATCAACGGTAACGGATACCGGTTCCGGATGGTTATTTTATTCAGTTCCCGGTAGTCAATACAGGGTCTCAGAGTCCCCTCCTTTTTCACGAAAAAGATGGGTGCCCCTGCGGGTGAGGTAGACGGACGAATAAATCCCTTGGCTAGGCTTTCATCAATGTACTCTTTTAGCGCTCCTAGCTCAGGTGCCGCCAACGGGTAGACATGACCAAACGGAATCTCCGCCCCTGGGAGTAAGTCTATGGGGCAATCATACGGTCTATGCGGGGGAAGTCGGTCGGCTTTTCTTTTGTCGCATATATCAGCGAAGTCACGGTAAACCGGGGGTAAAACAGGTACCTGTACAGTGCTCTCCGTATTTGGTGGTACTGGAACCGGAACAGTTGGACTAATGGTCGGAATATTCTGCGGTGGGAAGGATATTTCCTTAGTTTCCCAGTCGATGACCGGATTTGTAGACCGTAGCCACGGAATACCTAAAATAATCGGAAAATGAGGAGATGAAATTAGCATGAAAACAAGGGTCTCCTGCTGACCTGGCTTCATGACGCATTCTAGCGGTACGGTTTCCCGATCGACTGGTCCAGAGATTAACGGAGATCCGTCTACCGTCTCCATGGTAACCGGTGAGGATCTTTGCTGAGTCCGGATACCGTGTTTCCTGGCAAAAGAAGAGTCCATGAAATTTCCCCCTGCCCCAGAGTCTATCATTGCAGAGGTAGGAATTAGTTGTCCCTCCCAACGGATCTGAATGGGGAGTGAGCAATGGGTATATTTCCCTTCTGAGTCCTTCGGTGAGGTTGACATTACAGTCAAGGGAAATACCGCATCCAAGTGTCCACTTGCCTCAGAGATATCGGACTCTGCGTCCGTGTTGTCACACTCTGCCATGGCTGCCAATACCTTATTTGGGCGATTCGGACGTTTCGGGCAGTCGATCAAGAAATGGTCCGATTGACCGCAATAAAAACACAAACGCTCACGGAGCCGGTGTTCGCGACGTTCATTGGTCTCTCGCTTTTGCAGAGAGTCTACTTGCATAGGAACGTCCTCGGCCTCCCGTGGCGTCCTGAGAGCGGGTTCTCTGGAAGGAAATGTAAAGTTGTTTACACGGTTTACAGCTGCCCATTTTTCCTGTCTACGTTCCGTCAAGCGGGTATCAATACGCACACAGTGCTGGAGAAACAGTTCAAAATCCCCTGGAGATTCGGAACGAGCTAACTCGTCCTTGATGGTACCAGACAACCCCTTTCTGAAAACAGACAATAATGCATTGTTTCCCCAGTCGGTGTCTACCACTAACCTCTTAAATTCAGTGGCGTATTCAACGACAGAACGCTTTCCCTGACGTAAGGAAAGGAGAGCCGATTCAGCGGTAGCACGGCGATTCGGATCATCAAACATCTGCGCCATTGCGGTCAGAAAATCATCTAGGTGATTTAAACGGATGTCCCGGTTCTCTATCATAGGATTAGCCCAAGCCAGTGCTCGTGAGGTTAATAACATAATTATACATAACACTTTGGACCGGTCAGAACGGTAATAATCAGCATGTACATCAAAAAACAGTATACATTGGTTCACAAATCCACGAAACTGACCACGGTCACCATTGAAACGGAATGGGGGTAACCTAGGCATACCGGCAGCTGATACGGACGTAGTGGGGCCGGCTTCCTGAGCCTCCACTCTGACTTGCAAATCCTGTATAGCCGGACCCAGTACCTGGTGATCATGACCCAGCTGTGCCTCCACATCTCTAAGTTTAGTCTGCACCACCTCCATCTCCTGCTGCAAGGAGTTAATCATAGAAAAGAGCTGATCTACTCCTCGTGTCTCAGTCATTGCCCCAGCGAAATCCTCTTTTTTGGGCCTGAGTATAATGTAATACTTATTATATGTTCTGAGGATTTCGATAGCGTAGGGCAATGATCAGCAGAGACGAGTTTTTGATACAAGATGTTTTATAATCTGTAACCACGGTAGATAACAACGGAACAAACACAGCAATACAAATACACAAAATACCTTCCCGAAACAGAGCGGAGGGAATTCACGGGGCCACGCACCGGACTCCCCCAGGGAGACCACCAGAGCGAACCCCTATACAGGGACTGTCCGGCAATCACCCCAGAAGGCCTAAATGCGCAGCAGCCGGGACACAATGGGCAAGCGGTAAAAGTCCAGGAGTGTCCATACGGGATGATTGTCCAGAGTGGTTACGAACCAGAGAGAACCGGGCAGAGTGCTGACCGAAGATGGCAGACGGAATCCGGGCACAGCTTGAGAAACCGGGTAAGGTCCAGAGTCGGTCGGTCGGTAGTCTTTTAGGAGGATCCAAAAGCAATCAGGATTAGCAGCAGCAAAGCAGGAGCACACAGCAAGCAGTATACTCAGGCACTGGACTGGGCTGAGAGGCGGCCTTTTAAGCAGCTGGACAGGAAGTAGGGCAACAGAACCTTAAACTCCATGTTAACTGAGGGCAAGCTCATTCAAAAGAGAACTGGAAAACCTGGAAACCTGACACGCTCCCAGTCTCCCCCAGCATCAGCGTCCTCCTCCCCGCCTTCCCCAAGATCAGCCTCTCTGCTCCGTGCCTCCTCCAGCACGCCGTGCTCCTCTGCCGACACTCACACACCCGATCCCGACACTCACACACACCCGACCGATCGCATACACTCACACACACCCGATCGCATACACTCACACACATCCGATCGCATACACTCAGACACATCCGATCGCATACACTCACACACACCCGATCGCATACACTCACACACACAGACACTGACGATATCGCACATACGCGCTCACAGTCACAACATCCGGAGATACCACATGCTTCTGGCCATGTGATCCTCCGTCAGGTCCTGGAAGGTCACAACAGCACAGTATCGAGGCCGAGAAGCAAGCGATATCGCCGGATGCTGTGAGTGTGTGGATGTGATGTGTGTGTGAGGTGTGTGTGAGAGTGAGTGTGATCTGATGTGTGTGTATGTGCTGTTATGTGTGTGCGTGTGGATCTTCCGCCGCTGCAGGACCTTGATGCGCTTGTAACCATGCTAGCATGGTTACCAACGTATCCCGTCCCCCGCTCGCACGGGAGCCCACACCACTCCCGTGCGAGCGGGGGACGGGTGGGGGGGGCTGGGGGGAGTACAGTACTCACCTCCGTGACAGCCGTGTCAGTTCGGGGAATGTGCGGGGGGGGGGGGAGGGGGGGGCAGAGCTAGCGTGCATTGCGTGAGGGGGGCGGGGCGTGGCGTGGCCGAATTGCCAATGCCTGCAGGGTGCCGGGGCGAGAGGCCAATCTGTGGGGGGGCGGAGCCTGGGCGAGCGGCTGGCCAATCCGTGTGGGGGCGCAGCCTGGGCGAGCGGCCAATCCGTGTGGGGGGGCGGGGCCATGGCGAGCCCAGCGGCCAATCAGCTTTGTGTCACCGTAAGGACACAATGTCACCGGAAGGACACAATTTTGAAGCATGACAGACAGACAGACAGACAGAATAAGGCAATTATATATATAGATACAGCAGTCTCTGGTGGATGTAGACTATAATGTGTGACTGAGAATATGAATGATACCAGGGGATTCGCCCCCTAAAGAGACCCAAGGACAGTGGAGCCAGCAGGGGAAAGAAACCCCGTGGTTTATGTATCATGGAGCCTTATAGATTTACATTATGTAAAATATATGATGAACGCCATTAAAGCTATAAACCCCATTATCCCGTCACCAAAAGCCGCAGCCAAACGCGGGACACGCGTCCAGTGCCGTCCACTATCACCCGCACTGAATATAAGGCGAGTGCGTCACTGAACGCCATGCAATCAGAATGGCCCGCCCATCATCCAATCAGATTACAGAAGCACGCTCCAACGACCAATGAGGACGCACTGTTTGGTTTAAAAGCGGGTGCCGCAAAGTGTTTACTACTACTAACGCTGAGCTGTTGATTTCGGTACGTAACGGGAGAGCGCGGCTGGGGCGGAGGAGGCGTGTGCACGCAGTGGCTCGGTGGTCTTCTCGCTGGTTGCGTATTCTCGGTGACCGGTACATGCGCCGCCGGAGGTGCTGTCGTAATTTGTCTTGTAGCCGTTTGTGTTAAGGCGTTTTATCCCCTCCGGTGCCCTGGAGGCGTTTTTCCGCTCCCGTGAGACATTTCCCAGTATGCCTCGCTATAACTTCATGACGGTAGTGTTTCTGTGGGTTCCCCTGGTCTTGCACGTTTAGCAGTAAACTCTACTAGGGAGAGCCCTGTATATAGGATGTGTATGGGATATTATGCCGGAATCTATACACCAGGCTCCCCCTAGTGGTGGACACAGGCATAGCATGCCGCTCTGTCCTGGGAGCCGCTTTCCTCATTGACTTCTCTGCTGGGTTTTTTTTTTTCAGTGGTGGATCGAAACTTGTCACCGAATACTAGATACCTACAGCTTTGTGGGGCTCTGGCTGCACCCCTCATTCATTGCAGTGACTGAGGGGAGGGTTTTGGGCTCACTCTGGGGTTGAACACCCATAGTTGATCTCGTATTCCCAGTATTAGATTAGTGAAGGGTTTGGCTGTGGTTTCCCTCTGACAGTGGCTTGAGTTGGTGCATATTCACACTGCAGTCATTGGTGCAGGGAGAAAATGTTTAAATAAAAGTTGTGACACACACACGACTGGTCACTTTGCTGAAGCTATATAAAGGGTGTGTGCTGACCTGCTGCATCCTAAACATGGCAGGTCCTGACCTGTGAGACTCTTCTGCAGGAGACCGCAGCTTCTTGTGGCCACAATCATGGCTTGGGCTGCTGCGGTGTCTCGTCTTCTCCCTGTAGAGACCGCTTCTGTCTCCGCAGCAGAGAATTGACATCCTGTGGCTTGGAAAGCTGCACCGCTGGTCAGTTTTGGGATTTCTCTAAATGCCATTCACTGTGCTTGTACTGTACACTGCAGCATTTTGAGCACAGCTGACACACTGCCTCCAAAACGCTGTGCCCCCCCCTCCCCTCAGCATGGGCGTTACCATTAAATGCAGGATGTTGTGCTGGTTCTCATGAAGGGCATCTTGAAGTTAAGAGGTGCCCACACCTGGATGAAGGCTGCATCTTGTCCATGATGTGTTCCAAGGAATGCTTTGTCAGACTGGAGCAGCTTTGCTGAATTTGGCAGTTCTGAAATGTCTTGGCGCTGCTGGTGTTAAAACCATTGGTCTTTGTTGTGCAAAAATTGACTCTTCAAAGTATATTATGCTGTTCTAACATAAAAGCTTTTAATTGCTTCCACTGTCTTACTAATTTTTGACAGTGACTGCTGCACTGTGACAACATAAGTAAAGGGGATGTCTGCTCTTCTGACAACAATTTCCAAGAGATCAAATTGCCAAAACACAATTTATAGTGGTTAGCACTGCAGTCTTGTGGTTAGCACTGCAGTCTTGTGGTGGCTCAGTGGTTAGCACTGCAGTCTTGCAGTGCTGGGGTCCTGGGTTCAAATCCCACCAAGGACACAATCTGCAAGGAGTTAGTATGTTCTCCCTGTGTTTGTGTAAGTTTCCTCCGGGATCTCCGGTTTCCTCCCACACTCCAGAAATATACTCATAGGGAACCTAGATTGGCAACACTGTCCCCATTGGGGCTCACAATGTATGTTAAGCGCTATGGAATTAACAGCGCTATATAAATGAATAATCACTATATGGTAAAATTGACCCTGTAATGATCCTACAGGTCAATACAAGTGTGTAGATGCCAAATGCTGTTTGTCCCATTGCTTGTGCTGTGCAGTGAATCAGTTCTGCTCTGTACAGCACAAATCACGGTCTCCTAGCACACAGCTGACCCCTGTCACGAATACCTGTCGGTGCCCTGCATTCACATCACAGGTGATCCATACTGCCACATATTAAAGCCCACTGTCAGAGATTGACATTGAAATATAACTAGTTATCTCTCTCGGGTGGATCTCCAATCCACCCACACCTGTTAAAGGCAAATGTCAGTTGTACATATCAGGTGATGTGCAGGGAAAGGTGCATGCTCAGTGTGTGAGCTCCCATCAAACTCTAACACAGTTTTTGATGTAAATGTATGCAAAAGATTGAAGGGGTCAAAAGATCTGTTGGCAGGTTTTTGCTGTGTAATTGTAGAGTGCCATAATGTAAAAGCAGTCCCTGATATAGATGTCACTGGACTGTTTTGCTCCTTCATACAATCCTTGTTTTAGTGTGGTGGCTCAGTGGTTAGCACTGCAGTATCGAAGCGCTGGGGTCCTGGGTTCAAATCCCACCAAGGACAACGTCTGCAAGGAGTTTGTGGGTTTCCTCCGGGAACTCCAGTTTCTCTCACACTCTAAAGACATACAGATATGGACACTAGATTGGCAACACTGTCCCTATTGGGTCTCACAATGTATGTAAAGCGTTGTGGAATTGCGCTATATAAATTAATAAAATTATTAGTTGGAGAGTATCACAAGCCTCAAACTTCAATCCTGCATCCCAGCTTTCACTACAAAAAGCTGCTGATCAGGGCTGTGGTTGGAGTTAACTTCCTGAGCTCTCCTAAATCTAAACTGACAATTACTCCACCCAGTAAAGTGACACATTACTTGATTCATGGTCTGTCCATAGATCATGCTGTTCTCAGATTAATAGCAGCAAGTGGATCTCTGCTTGTTGGAGGTGGATGTCTCATTGGTCCTGCCATCTACAGGCCGGTCAGTGTTGCCCCACAGCAGTTGTCAGCTATGAATTGACAGTTGGTATTGAACCCATGTGTTGGTAATGGAGAGGTGTATCAGCACCCCTTCCCCATTACTAACTTGGTAAGTGTATATCTAAAGTGCATGTGGGATTTTGATGTGCCAGCTGTGGGCTTTTATTCACAAGCTAGGAAGGCCCATGGCTATCCCAGTTGCTGGCTTTACCTGGTTGTTTGTTAAAAAAAATATGGAGGGACCTCATGGTGTTTGGTTTTTTTTTTTACATAAAAAAAAAAACAACCCATGGGGTTCACTCTTTGAAAACCAGGGATGATAAAGCTGACAACTGCAGGCTGCAACCCTCAGCTGTCTGCTTTACCTGCTCTGGCTATCAAGAATAGAGGTATTCCCCCTTCATTCACATTATCTTACCCCCATTTTACTTCCTTTTGCAGTGCCTTAGGCCTTACTACCACTTTACAGCACGGAAGTTCAGGTCCCTATTGACTTGTATGGGGTTTAGGGTCAAGTTCGGAAGTTACATAGGTTGAAAAAAGACTTGGGTCCCAAACATTTAGGGCTAGCACACACAGTGAGTAATACAGAGCGTGATAAAAAAAATCACATTCCAATATTACTGTGGGGCAGCTCCCATGAGCGATTTTACTTATATTTTTTTTTTTTTTTCTCTCAGCCCTAATCAGACCAAGAAAACAGTCACAGCATGCTGCAGGTTGGAGTGCTATCCTGTTTCACTCGCACCCATTCAAATCTATGGGGGCGAGAGAAACATTGCATTAGTTGAGTGCAATGCAATTCTTGCAACGGAGGCGATGGGAAGAAATCCCTCCCCTCCGCAGCTGTAGTTGGATTGCTGGTTTGGTCCAGTCACATGACACTCTGCTCCCGCTGTGCTGCAAGAGCGTGAGCAGTGTCATGCAATCACTCGCACTAATCCTGGTATGGCCCCAGCCTTAGTCTGGGCAAATCCAAACTTCCATGGGTCTAATCATCCTAACTGTAATGGCTTGTTGTGTACAGTGAAACATGCCTCATTCTTATACTTTCTCCTATAGAATCTGACTAAAATGGCAACTGTGATCTACATTGACCAGGAGAACGGTGATGTTAATGCCACCCTGTTATCCAAAGATCGTCCCAAACTATCAGGTGTCGGTAAGTGGTTATTTAAAGGACCTTTGCCAAATGGGCCTGTATTAATCAGTGTTTTTTTGCCAGATTCTGGCATGTCTTATAAGCTGGAAAACCTCTGCATGGCTCAATGTTGTACAAAAACCATCTTAACATTTACACCACTTTTGGCAACCTCCACCAAAATGGGGTGTAGAAAAGCTTGCCTAATAAACATGAGCGTGTGATGTAAAATTTCTAGTGTGGTACAAACCACTGATGCCCCTCATGCATTGGGTGTGCAGGAGTAAGATACCTCTGACGCCCTGGCCTATCAGGTCGTCACAGGACATTGTGCAATCTGCCCTTCTGTATGATACCCACCTCCTCCTTGGTTAAGAGTCCCTGACCTTTGGTGTTGCTAAGAACAAGCAAGTTGAGTGGTGACTCTCTCTCGTGGAGAGGTCAGGGGCTGGGCTCCTCATTTACTAGGTGGCAGATGTTGGTCTGGGCGTGGTAGGAGCTAGAGCCCGGTCGCAGGGGATCGTGTCAAGGGGCACAGACTGTCAAGGAGGACAGTCGGCGGCCTTGTGCCATCACCGGGCAGGGACCATCGCATGACTAGGTACATGGACCCCCCAGGCCAGAAAGTAGCTTCAGGCGTCCTGGTAATTCACCCGACTAGGACAGCCTTCAAGATCTGTTCTCCACCAGCTCCAAAATCGGGGTACTAGCGCAACGAGGGGGGTAGGACTTTCCCACTGCATAGTCCAGAAAATCCCAAGTGTGAACCCTGAGAGCGAGCTCGCTCCGTTAGCCATACAGGTGAGCGGGACCTGTTTAGTGTTAAGCTCAAAGGGACCAACTACAGAAAAGAGGTGTCAAGGTCACAGGCTAACAAGCAACACCAACGGGCACAGGATCCAGGTGTGCTCCCTCCGTGCTGCAGTGGCATCAAGAACTTTGGTTTACCACAGTTGTCAGTGTTATTGGACTGGGTACGCAATTAACCCTTACCAGCCCGACAACACCTCCCCGGCACAATCCCTACCCGTGGAGGGGTTAAACACCTGGCTGCCCACACCATCGCCACCGGGTACTACCAGCCGCAGCAGTGGTACTTTACCCTTACCACACACCACAGGTGGCGTCAAACTTTCCACACCGTCCCCTGTACATATACCCCCTTTACTTGAGTGGCCACATGGCCCCCAGGTCCACACGTCCCTCAAGCCACCACAGATCTGCGGCCGAGCAGCCCGGCTGCCGATGCAGGGGCGGCACACCCCTGTCATAAAGGGGTGATCTGCAGATTTGTGAATCCTTGCGGTGCATGCTGTCACTTGGTGCTAGAGTAGGGATCAGGAAGTCGTGTCGCTCCTGGTCTGGTTTGTGTGGGTTTCCTCTCCCCCCTCAAATATAGCAATGAGGGCTTGTTTTTTGTGGGATGAGTTATAATTTTAAATGACACCATTAAGTGTACCACATGCTGTACAGGGAGACAGGGGTGGAATTCCAAGTGTAGTTCCACAATGGCTACTTAGAGGCCCCCCCCTCGTCCCCCCCCCCCCCCCCAAAAAAAAACAATTGTTGGAAAATAAAAATCTCAAGGGGTTAGTTTTTAGTCTTTAAAACTAAGTGGCGCCCATTAACTATTTAAAGCTATTAAGAACACCGGGTGATGCTATAACCTCTACACGGGAGGCAACCTCTTTTGCTAAAGTGTATTGAATGGTTTCTGCACACTGTAGCTTTATTCTACCAGTACAGGGGTTGTTTGCATGGGTTACTACAGTACTTGCCATTAGGGTGGCCATAGCTCTGTTCCTGGTGTATAAGGAAGGCTTCTGCAGCAGTGATTAAATCCTCCACCATTCAGTTTCCCGATGCTCTGGAACAGTCATTAAACTTATCCTTTTGCCTAAAGGAAAGCCACTTGGCAAAAGCCGCCAGAGCAAGGTTCTTGGTCCTTCAAGTGGAAAAACTTCAAGAAAAGCTCTAGGAAATGTCAACAAGCAATTGATGAACCAGAAGAGTGGCCAGAATCTGAAAGGAGACCAAAAAGTGAAGAAGCCTGTGCCATCTACTGAACAGGTATGTTACTGCATCCCAGTCGTACACTGGTTTTGCACATCACTAATGAACATGGATTTGTATATTACTTCATTCTAAAATGACATCAGTCAAATCTACAATAAGAACACAAAGATGGAAACTGATGGCATTTTATAGTTTGTCTCATCTGGTGTTGAAAGTTGGATTGAAGTGGCCCGATCATACTATCTGGTCTATCCAGCTGGCCAACATCTGACTACTGTCCAGTTTTCATTCAGTTGCCCCTGTTCTCTAGGTAAACCACCAGCGTTTTACCTAGCAGTCACCCTACACTCAGACCACATGAACGCTCACCTGTATGTTGAAGCTGCAAGTCACACAGGCTGCTTGGGGTGTATGGCCAGAATACAGCTATCACAAGGGCCTAGATTACCAGTTTTTCCATGCAGGGCAAAAGCCAGTTGAATAAGCTTGTGAACTGGTTCCTGTTCTCCCACTAGGTTTCTGACACTTCTGTTAAGACTGAGAAGCAGCAGTATCCTGATATTGAAAAGTTTGTTCCCTACAATCCTGCAGGTAAGTTTTCCACAACTTGCTCTATTTCCTTTAAAGGAAGCCTGTCATGTCTATGAATATGCAGTTATAGGGCTAATAACACCATGAAGGTGCAGCACCCAGGAGAATGACTCCAACCTCCTCTCCCCTCTTTTGGGTACTGCAATCAGCCACCTTCATAATGATTAACCAGCAGATCAATGCTGTCATCAGAAATTACTCGTTCCCTTAAGGCTAGTTTCATATGTCCAGCTTTTTGGCGGATGCAGCGCACACCAGTACAGTATGATGCAGCGCCACAACTTCTGGGTCACATGACAGCATGTGACCGGCGCTTGTTGCACTGCCAGTGTACTGTATACACTGTACTGGCATGCGCCGCATTCGTCAAACCAGCAAAAAGCTGGATATGTGAAACTAGCCTAGTCATTTAAACTCTAACACAATCTATAGTGCTAAATCCTATACCTTAAGCTAGATCAGTTGTGTGGCTGTTGGCCCTATAAAGGGCCACTTGGCTGAACTACTGAATCTCAGCTTCAGTGTCCAACTTGCCTAATGTGACCTCACATCTGAGTGGATCTGGATCTTTAGTACTTCACTGACATTAAACTTGGAAACCCAATAAGACCTCTGCAATGTGTCAGCTGGGTTTCTGATGGCTGCTTGGCTATGGAGAAAGTAACACAGATTTTGTTAGACCCTCCAAATAAACCTGACATGTAGTCAAGGTGGCTACTTGGAAAAGCTCATTGGGTGCATTGAGCCCATAGGCAAACTAATCTTAAGCGCCCTCATTAAAACCATAGGATGTCTGTATTTTGGAGCAGACAGCTGCTTAAGAATTTTGCTGTTATCTTAATTAGGTAAAATATCTATAGCTTTTTTTTTTTCTTGTAGACTTTGAAACTTTTGATGTCCCAGAAGAACATAAACTGAGTCATCTCTCCCTGGTTGGTGTTGGTCTTATAGTCAATATGAATGATGCTAAAAGGTTTGCGGCACTACAAAGTGTAGAGCCAGCCCTTATGGAAATCCCTGCCTGTAACTGGGAGCCAGGTAGGGTTTTTTCTTTTCTTCTACCCTGGTTTCCACCATTTTCAGTTACATATTCGGTCAGTCTTGGTAAACCTCTGCATTCTTAATGTGCAACTACACACCAATTCTGACAATCTATACTGAACACTGTAAAATCCTTAAACAATTGGTGGGAATGGTAAGTGCCACCAGTTACAGCTGTAACACTCACTCTGTCCTAAATTGCCTTAGGGCTACTTTGCACACAACATCGCAAGCCGATGGCAGCGATGCCGAGCGTGGTAGTCCCCACCCCATCGCACATGCGATCTCTTGTGATAGCTGCTGTAGCAAACATTATCGCTGCAGCAGCTTCACATGCACTCACCTGCCCTGCACCGTCGCTCTGGCCAGCAATCAGCCTCCTTCCTTAGGGGGCGAGTCGTGCAACATCACACAGCAGGCGGCCAATATAAGCAGAAGGGCGGAGATGAGCGGGACAAACATCCCACCCACCTTCCTTCCTCATTGCAGCCGGGACACAGGTAGTGATGGGCAGTCCGGCTCTTTTTGATGAGCCGGCTCATTCGGCTCGGCTCACCAAAAAGAATCGGCTCTTTCGGCTCAAAAGGCTCTTTTTTTTAAAAAAACCCTCTGCTGCACCTTGTGGTGATACAGAACCTCCCCTGTACATTGGGAACCTCATTCTACACCCTTGTATGTATCTAGTGAAGCAGTAAAAACAGTTTTTAGCATTATTGTTTCCGTTTCCTCAGATTGTCAGCTCTTCTGGACAGGGCCCTCGCTCCTCTTTTATGTGGTGTTTTTTGTACATGTCCTTTCTACATTAGTCAGTGCTCTGATATGTGTCGCTCCTACAAAAGATTATAATTCCTGAAAATAAAGGCGAGTTGCAATTACTGTGCTGCCTGTCACTATATGTGCAACACACACACTGTACATACTGAACACAAAGGACATACATACATACACACATTGTACACACACTGTACATACTGAACACAAAGGACACACATACATACACACATTGTACACACACTGTACATACTGAACACAAAGGACATTGTACACACACACTGTACATACTGAACACAAAGGACACACATACATACACACATTGTACACACACACTGTACATACTGAACACAAAGGACACACATACATACACACTGTACACACATACTGTACATACTGAACACAAAGGACACACATACATACACACATTGTACACACACACTGTACATACTGAACACAAAGGACACACATACACACATTGTACACACACACTGTACATACTGGACACACATACATACACACACTGTACATACTGAACACAAAGGACACACATACATACACACTGTACACACACACTGTACATACTGAACACAAAGGACACATACATACACACATTGTACACACATACTGTACATACTGAACACAAAGGACACACATACATACACACATTGTACACACATACTGTACATACTGAACACAAAGGACACACATACACACACTGTACATACTGAACACAAAGGACACACATACACACATTGTACACACACACTGTACATACTGGACACACATACATACACACACTGTACATACTGAACACAAAGGACACACATACATACACACATTGTACACACACTGGACATACTGAACACAAAGGACACACATACATACACACATTGTACACACACTGTACATACTGAACACAAAGGACACATACATACACACTGTACACACATACTGTACATACTGAACACAAAGGACACACATACATACACACACTGTACATACTGAACACAAAGGACACACATACATACACACATTGTACACATACTGTACATACTGAACACAAAGGACACACATACGGTACATACACACATTGTACACACATACTGTACGCACACCAAAATATGGAAGCATAGGATACTGAATAGCAAAATCAGTTTATTTCAACACAACCTGGAACAGAAATGTTTAAATGCTAACATAGCATGGGTCCAACTTCTGCTGGTGGTGCACAGCACTACAAATCCCAGCAAGTGGAACACAATATGGCAATGCAACACTAGTTACATACCGACTTTTTTAACAGTTAAGTGACAATAAATGTCATTGAGGTAGTATTGCACATAAAACAAATGTATAGAGGTTGTGTGCAGATGTCAGATCTATTTACATCTAAAAATACCAGGATTTGTTAACAGAAATAGAAAAAAAGGACTGAACACAGTATACAGCCCCGGCTCATAGTATACAGCCCCGGCTCACAGTATACAGCCCCGGCTCACAGTATATACAGTACCAAACAGCACCAGCTCACAGTATACAGCACCAGCTCACAGTAAGTATACAGTACCAAACAGCACCAGCTCACAGTATACAGCACCAGCTCACAGTATACAGCCCCGCTGTGGAGGGGCAGCCCGGCCGCCGTACCCCAGGTCATTACCTCCTGCCTCCGGCACTGAAAGGAAGAACCACTGTGTGTATAGCTTTAAGTGTCAGCTCCTGCCCAGAGCTTGTGTTTACTTTACTCTTCTCCTTATCTCCTGCTTCCCCCTGAAGCAGTGAAAAAAAAAAAAAAAAAAGCGGCTCTTTATGGCTCCTTCACTTTGATGATTCGGCTCATATCGTTCACTTCAAAGAGCCGGCTCAAAGAATCGGCTCGTTCGCGAACGACACATCACTAGACACAGGTAGATGTTCCTCGCTCCTGTGGCTTCATACACAGCGATGTGTGCTGCCGCAGGAACGACTAACATCGTACCTGTCGCTGCAGCGACATTATGGAAATGCTTGACACTACACCGATCATACAATTTCGACACTTCTACGCTCGTTAATAAGGTATTAAAAACGATTCACATACTCCGATGTCGACGCCGGATGTGCGTCACTTTCGCTTTGACCCCACCGGCATCGCAACTGCAATGTCAGTGTGCAAAGTACCCCTTAGAGTTACAAAACTTTAAAGCAGCACTGCTGTCCTTTAATTCTGCATCTGATTGTTTGGCACAGCCCTACCAAAATGAGCAGGGACTGGGATGTGACACCACAGCTGGTATAAAGCATGGCTGGCTGTCATGTCCTAGTCCATTCCTCCAGGGGAAGGGAAGCACAGCTGATGTGGTGAATTTTTATAGATTGCCTAGCTTCCAACTTAGGGGTAATGTAAGTAAAATATTACAATTCTGATCTGTGCTGACTTGATGTACAGTCACTTACTGTAATCCAGGTTGTCGCGCCCCCCCCCCCCCCCCCCCCCCCCGATCAGACTGCATATGGCCAGGGTCATAGACGCCACTGAACTGCTATATAGTAGATGAACGGTGTATCCTTCACTAAGTGTAATTGATTCTCTTCCAGATGCTGCTGATGGGCTCCCATCTTTCCTTGCCACTCTAGAAGAGCTCACTGTGGAGATGCCCCCAATTGAGTGGTGAAGATATTAAACAGTGAATCCTTATTTATTTTCAGTTATTGTGTATTTGTGCTTTAATAAAGGTTTTTAATGTGTTTTATACAGATCTTTACTGCTTGGATTTATTTTGGAGGTTGTCATTATGAAAGATGGTATTAGTTGGGAAATTCTACTTCTGCTAAACTATACTTACACTGCAAGATAATTGAAGACACATGTATACACATTATATATAATTTTTTTTAATTATGCCACCCCTGCAGCAGTCAGACTGCTCAGATCCAGGGTTTGCTGTAAGTCAAGGGTCCCCCCCCCCCCAAACCCGGGGCTCAGTGCCCACTCAACTAGAAGGGGGAATATTTACAAGGGAACAGTTTGATGCCACCTGTGGTTCACAGGAAGGGGAGTACTACCAATGGGAGTACCCTGGGGCAGATGGAGTGGAGCAACCTGAAGGGGATCTCTCCATTGGTAGGGTAGGCCCTGGAACTCTGGAGGAAGGTAGCAGATAGTGTTGTGCAGGCTATACGGGCAGGTAGAACGCAGGGAGGGCGGTGACCTCACTCAGGTCGTGCAGATGTTGATGCAACCAATAAGCAGACTGACACAGAAGTAACAAGTCTCTGGGTATCACTGCCGCTTGAGGAGCCCGTTCGGGTGTCCGTCCCCACTGGTATTCCTTAGTGGTCTGGAGCCTGCCTCCATGCACAATTGTATAAATGGTCCTAGGTGACCTGTTGGCCTGAAGCTGTCACGGTCCTGCTCCTTTTATTCAGTGGAGCAATGCTCTTGATGGCTGGCACTTGGGATCTCAGTGGGTCACAATCTGGAAACTCTATCCCCATCATTGTGCTTATGCCTTCAATCTGAGCGCTTGGGGAAAGTGCATAAAGAGACTATCCTCCGCAGGTATCAGGTTGTATGAAGCTACACTCCGATCTAGGGTCCTGTACCCCCACCATGCTCAGTACTCAGTACTGGTCCAGTTACTGGATGTTCTGGTGCTGACAGTTCTCAAAGGCGAAGTCAGTACACTCCACCCCCCCCCCCCCCTTTCTATCAGTGGGGGGACCACTTTATTCCATACCTTCAGCCTTTATTTGTCAGTCTTTTATTGCTGTGACCACCACTTCCCTCCAGGGTCTGAGTCTATTAAAGAGGTAGTATACATCTTTCACTGGCTTTTTGGCTGCATACTTTGCCTTCCTACATTCTCTTCTAAATTTTTCAGGAGGATCTATATAAATTCTTTTGGCCAAGTGTGCTATTTTTGCTGCCGGTTTCAAAACATTACCTTTTCTGCTTTTCACTAGTATTGTACAGTTCTACTTTTTGTAAACATTCCCCCTCTGGGGCTAGAACGTTTACTCTGATTACTGGTCTCATACATTGCAATCCATGAGCCCTGTCTGATTACTCTGACAGAATGACTGTTAGACTCAGCCATAGGCAGGGTCTAACAGGCCACCATGCCTGACACACTAGGCAGTAATTGTTTGACCATCCCCCTCCGCATGATCTTGCTGTCAGGGGGTGAAAGATGGAGTCCCCTCCTGCTCTCAAACTTCTAAATGAAGCAATTGATGGTTAATCATCCAGGGGCAGGTGCCCACCAGCCCTGGCTGTTACTGCAGGAGCTCAAATATCAGCTGGGCTGAGATCCTGAAGTGATCGTGCTGGTATGATTGGTCAGTCAGGTTGGGGCTTGTTTTCTGGGGTACAAGTTGTACTTTTGAATGGCAAGTCATTTTATGAGATGCACTGGAAAGTGGGAGAAAATGCAAAGTGAACTGAAGGTGCAAAATTAGTTTCTCTCTCTCTCTCTCGCTCATTTATATTTATATGATAGATCTATTATATATAGTTTACTGTATGGTAAAACTGATCAAGCAGTATACTTCTCCAGGTCATGATTACAGATCTTAACTGTGTATATACAGTGTGGAAAAGTATATGATACACTGCTGATTTTTGCCAGTTTTCCCAACTGCAACAAATGGAGAGGTCTAATTTTTATTGTAGATACACTACAACTGACAGAATCCAGAAAACACATTTAATGACTCTTAAATTGACATTTTATTGCTTGGAATAAGTATTTTATCACCTATGAACTAACAAGAACTCTGGCTCTGACTTTATTTTTTTTTTTTAAGAAACCCATCCTATTCTATACTCATTACCTGTATAAAATACACCCGTCCACATACTCAATCACACTCCCCCCTCCACCGTGGCCATGATAAAAGAGCTGTCTAAAGACACCAGGGCCAATTATAGACTTGCACAAGCTGGGATGGGTTATAGGACAATAGGCAAGCAGCTTGGGGAGGAAGCAACTGTTGGTGCAATTATTAGAAAATAGAAGAAACAAGATGGCTGTCAATCTTACTTAGTCTGGGGTCCCATGCAACGCCTCATCTCATGGGTTAAGGATGAGTCTGAAAGGTCAGGGATCAGCCCAGAACTACACAGCTGGATCTCGTCAATAACCTGAAGAGCTGGAATCAGTCTCAAAGATTGGTCAACTTGGATGGATGCAGTTATTCCTCTCGTGGCACTAAAATCCTGCTCTGCCAAAATGCACAGGGCAGGCCAACACCAAAGGCGTAGAGGGTCAGGTCATGCTACATGTCCAGCTTGAATAACCGATAGTTGTACGGCACAGAGGAATCTCAGAGGATGGTGGTACAGTTTGCTAGGTACTCCACCATCTTCCAAAACTTTTCAATTCTTGTCAAACTATCCTATGCATCAGTCTAGATGCTGGGAAGGTCTCATGAAACTGTCCCAGGCCTTTGATAGTGTTACTTCAGGCCCATCAGAGGCAGGGTGTCTCCCTGGTTTCCTCTTTGGTTGCCCAAGGAACTATCACCTCTGCCACCAACATTGTCAGATGGGAATTTTTTGACCAATTCTTCAACTATGGCGTTCTGTAATTGCACTATTTTAGTAGTCCTCGCTTCCGAAAGGAGAGATGGAAAGTACTTGTAGCGTTAAGGCCGCTTTACACGCTGCGACATTGCTAGGTGTTAGTTGGTCCCGGTTTTAATTTGTATTAGCGTCAAATCATCCTCCATACCTGCTCCCTGCGCGAGGGCACTTCCGGGGTCACAAGCTGCAATCAGCTCCCTGGCCTGGCACGCGCACTGATGACGTCACGGGCAACGCGATGAGTCATCTCACGACTGCCGGCGTCTCTGCAGACTGAGTGCCGCTGAGGAGAGAAGTCAACCGGAGCCGGGAGGTAGGCGCTGTAGAGCCGAAGATAGCGGCGGCAGCCGGCGGGGTGTAATGTGCATGGGACAGGGGCAGCAGCCATAGGGGGTGCTCTGTATGATAAAGGGGGTGCATGTAGTTGGCTCTGTGTGGGCTCACAGCACGGGGTGTGATCTGTATGGGGCAGGGGGCAGCCTGCGGGGTGGAATCACTGTGGAAAAGGGGGCAGCATGGGGTGGGCTCAGTATGGAAAAGGGGGCAGCGTGGGGTAGGCTCAGTATGGAAAAGGGGGCAGCATGGGGTGGGCTCAGTATAGAGAAAGGGCAACATGGCTCAGTATGTAGAAGTCTAATGTGTGGGAGACAGTTCGAATAGGGGGCAGCATGTGGTCCAGACAGTTTGGCGATCATAGTTCATAAGTGAGGAGGGTGTAGTGGGTGTAACTCATGAGGGGAGACAGTGTGATATTATAAAGGGGGCAGTGTGGAAGCCATGTACCATAATATAGACAGTGTGTGGTGGGGGGGGGTCCATTTTTTTGTGCAGGGATTACCGCCCCGGACGTCTGTTGTGATCTGATCAATCCCTCGTATCCGCAATAAAGTATGGTTACAGTGATGATGCCTCTTGAAATGTCTGGGTATTGTTTTGAGGCCCTCAATGTCCACTTCATCCACGGTGGCCTGGATGTCCCGTACATGCTCTCTTACACGGACCTTAAGAGCCCGTGTAGTTAGGCCGACATAGATGAGCGGACAGGGGCAGACCGCATAATATACAACGGCCTTAGATATGCAATTGATTTTTCTCTTAATAGAGAAAACCTTCCCATCCGACGATGTAAAGTCAGTAACTGTATCCACATTGGGGCACGCAACACACGAGCCACAGGGTGAACAGCCAAATCTAGACCTCCGAGGGAGAGTAGAGAGCGGCAGAAAGGGGAGGACACTCTTATCTTTTTTATCATAATGACTGGAAGTCAAAATGTCCTTCAAATTCTTGGCCTTACGGGCTGCAACTATCGGTCTATCAGGCAGGTAGTTCCTTAAAATGGGATCAACAGTAAGAATGGACAAAAAATGAGACATCACATCCATCATCCTACCCCAATGTGAGTGATACTGAGTGATCATTCTCACATCATTCGAGGTTTTCTTCGCTTGATTGCCATATAATAGCTCAACCCGTGGGGAGTTCCTGGTCGGCTGGGCGGGTTACGGTCCCAAAGACAGGTCCTGGGAACCTCGGGAGAACGTGGGTACTCCTCTGATTCGTGCCTTCTTGTCCCGGTTGCGGGGCGAGGGGCGTGTGGGGGGGTACTGTCACGCTCCCCGGACCCCGACGCCGTTCACCGCTCCGGGTCCCCTGCCTCCAGCCACACGTCCTCCTCGGCACCCTCTAGGCTCCCGGGCTCCCGTTCCCGGCGCTCCTCTGCGACCCAGGACACCCTGTCTGTCTCCCCTGCATCCTCGGCACCGCTCCCTGCTCTGGCCTCCGGCACCCGGGCATCGCCCATGCGCATTAGGGCGCGCGCGTGGTCACTGACCTCCTCTTAAAGACCCAGCACTCCTAAACAGGATATTGCATCAGCCAGGGTCAGGTATATTAGGAGCTTCCTGCCTCTAGGGCGTCGCCTGTTCTAAGAGTTCTGTAGCTAGGAGTTCAGGTCCCCTTTGCTGTGCCTCGTTCTCACTTTGTCTTCCACAGAACCAGTTCTACCAAGCAAACCTGGTCCTGACCATAACCTGTCCGAGTGGTCCTACGGGGACTGTCAGCTGAGACGCCACCATCTTCTGCAGTCTGAACCTGCCTTCTACCCTCGGCTTCACCTGGTGACCTCAGCCTCCTCTACCGGTTGGACTCTGCTCACGTCTGACGTCTCTACCTGCCACCGGTACCCGGGCACCGTCATCACACCTGGCACCAGGAACTCTTTGTCCCCAGGGACTTCCTCATTCCAGCTTCCGGAAAGGACTCTGACCTTATCCCGCTTAGTGCTCCGGCAACCGTGCACCTAGGCCCTCTGGTGGGGTAACCGGACAGTCCCTGTATAGGGGTTAGCTCTGTGTTGCTTCACTGGGGGAGTCCGGTGCACGGCCCAGAGGATCCACCACCCGGGCGTAACAGTATCTTTTCAAAAATTCTGGATTTTTTGGGCAGAACCAAAAATTATGTATTGTGTCCTTTATGTCCGCAATGTCTCCAACATGATGGGGACTGGTCACGAGTTTATTTGGGGTAAAATTCCATCTGATCACATTTTTTTTATTTCCCGTGTGTAAATTGTGGTACAACATGCATTGGCTGACGTTTTTTGGGGAGGTGTTTGCTCGAAAAAACTCATAATTAAACACACATAAATAAAACACAGAAAAGGGTCAAAAACTGCATCAAAACTATTACAAAAAACAAAAATCCAAGTTTTCAGTAGCATGTTTTAGAGGTGAATTTATCAGTAGGTAAAATCCACATTAAAAATCCCATAATATGTAGTGTAGCAGAGATTGTGTTTTTTTTGTACAAAAACATTGTTAGAAAACCATCAAACACTACAGCAAAAGCACCCAGAAAATGTCGGTGCCCCGCCATAATGGGTTTTCTTGCCGTGCTCTATAGCAGCCTGTTCTAATTCACAGGGCTGGGACATGCCACAGAAGCAGCTGGAGGGGGCAGTGGGGGGAAATGTGTAATTTGGGGAGACTTTAAAAAAAACTGAGAACTCGAAGACCTTTCCAACCAGAAAATGCTTTGGGAAACTCCGGCATCTTTTTTTCCCTGACACCTCATTTGTGCTATATCTTTCGGTCTCTTTCTTCTTATGGTTCCTATGGTTTGAGCGCCGACTGTATGTATTAGTGTTTTTCCAAGGCTTTTGTTTACCGTCGTTTTACGGTCTTCTTATTCCCCCCCATCGAATAATGAAGAAACCCCTAGCGTTTTTTCTACACAAAAATTTGGGAAAACGCTCACAAAAAGTCATCTTTTTTTCCTTCTCCCCATATAATACAGTACAGAGCGTCTGCTGGGAAATCTCCTGAACAGTGCGCAGATCATTTAAAAGCTCTTTCCCTCAGCACCCAGCTTTCCCATGCTCTGCTATACATCTTCTCTCAGCACCCAGCTTTCCCATGCTCTGCTATACATCTCTCAGCACCCAGCTTTCCTATGCTCTGCTATACATCTTCTCTCAGCACCCAGCTTTCCCATGCTCTGCTATACATCTTCTCTCAGCACCCAGCTTTCCCATGCTCTGCTATACATCTTCTCTCAGCACCCAGCTTTCCTATGCTCTGCTATACATCTTCTCTCAGCACCCAGCTTTCCCATGCTCTGCTATACATCTTCTCTCAGCACCCAGCTTTCCTATGCTCTGCTATACATCTTCTCTCAGCACCCAGCTTTCCCATGCTCTGCTATACATCTTCTCTCAGCACCCAGCTTTCCCATGCTCTGCTATACATCTTCTCTCAGCACCCAGCTTTCCCATGCTCTGCTATACATCTTCTCTCAGCACCCAGCTTTCCCATGCTCTGCTATACATCTTCTCTCAGCACCCAGCTTTCCCATGCTCTGCTATACATCTTCTCTCAGCACCCAGCTTTCCTATGCTCTGCTATACATCTTCTCTCAGCACCAAGTTTTCCCATGCTCTGCTATACATCTTCTCTTAGCACCCAGCTTTCCTATACTCTGCTATACATCTTCTCTCAGCACCCAGCTTTCCCATGCTCTGCTATACATCTTCTCTCAGCACCCAGCTTTCCCATGCTCTGCTATACATCTTCTCTCAGCACCCAGCTTTCCTATGCTCTGCTATACATCTTCTCTCAGCACCAAGTTTTCCCATGCTCTGCTATACATCTTCTCTCAGCACCCAGCTTTCCTATGCTCTGCTATACATCTTCTCTCAGCACCCAGTTTTCCCATGCTCTGCTATACATCTTCTCTCAGCACCCAGCTTTCCTATGCTCTGCTATACATCTTCTCTCATCACCCAGCTTTCCCATGCTCTGCTCTACATCTTCTCTTAGCACCCAGCTTTCCTATGCTCTGCTATACATCTTCTCTCAGCACCCAGCTTTCCTATGCTCTGCTATACATCTTCTCTCAGCACCCAGCTTTCCCATGCTCTGCTATACATCTTCTCTCAGCACCCAGCTTTCCCATGCTCTGCTATACATCTTCTCTCAGCACCCAGCTTTCCCATGCTCTGCTATACATCTTCTCTCAGCACCCAGCTTTCCCATGCTCTGCTATACATCTTCTCTCAGCACCCAGCTTTCCCATGCTCTGCTATACATCTTCTTTCAGCACCCAGCTTTCCTATGCTCTGCTATACATCTTCTCTCAGCACTCAGTTTTCCCATGCTCTGCTATACATCTTCTCTCAGCACCCAGCTTTCCTATGCTCTGCTATACATCTTCTCTCAGCACCCAGCTTTGCCATGCTCTGATATACATCTTCTCTCAGCACCCAGCTTTATCATGCTCTGCTATACATCTTCTCTCAGCACCCAGCTTTCCCATGCTCTGCTATACATCTTCTCTCAGCACCCAGCTTTCCTATGCTCTGCTATACATTTTCTCTCAGCACCCAGTTTTCCCATGCTCTGCTATACATCTTCTCTCAGCACCCAGCTTTCCTATGCTCTGCTATACATCTTCTCTCAGCACCCAGCTTTGCCATGCTCTGATATACATCTTCTCTCAGCACCCAGCTTTATCATTCTCTGCTATACATCTTCTCTCAGCACCCAGCTTTCCCATGCTCTGCTATACATCTTCTCTCAGCACCCAGCTTTCCTATGCTCTGCTATACATTTTCTCTCAGCACCCAGTTTTCCCATGCTCTGCTATACATCTTCTCTCAGCACCCAGCTTTCCTATGCTCTGCTATACATCTTCTCTCAGCACCCAGCTTTCCCATGATCTGCTATACATCTTCTCTCAGCACCCAGCTTTCCCATGCTCTGCTATACATCTTCTCTCAGCACCCAGCTTTCCCATGCTCTGCTATACATCTTCTCTCAGCACCCAGCTTTCCCATGCTCTGCTATACATCTTCTCTCAGCACCCAGCTTTCCTATGCTCTGCTATACATCTTCTCTCAGCACCAAGTTTTCCCATGCTCTGCTATACATCTTCTCTCAGCACCCAGCTTTCCTATGCTCTGCTATACATCTTCTCTCAGCACCCAGTTTTCCCATGCTCTGCTATACATCTTCTCTCAGCACCCAGCTTTCCTATGCTCTGCTATACATCTTCTCTCAGCACCCAGCTTTGCCATGCTCTGATATACATCTTCTCTCAGCACCCAGCTTTATCATGCTCTGCTATACATCTCTCAGCACTTAGCTTTCCTATGCTCTGCTATACATCTTTTCTCACTACCCAGTTTTCCCATGCTCTGCTATACATCTCTCAGCACCCAGCTTTCCTATGCTCTGCTATACATCTTCTCTCAGCACCCAGCTTTCCCATGCTCTGCTATACATCTTCTCTCAGCACCCAGCTTTCCCATGCTCTGCTATACATCTCTCAGCACCCAGCTTTCCTATGCTCTGCTATACATCTTCTCTCAGCACCCAGCTTTCCCATGCTCTGCTATACATCTTCTCTCAGCACCCAGCTTTCCCATGCTCTGCTATACATCTTCTCTCAGCACCCAGCTTTCCTATGCTCTGCTATACATCTTCTCTAAGCACCCAGCTTTCCCATGCTCTGCTATACATCTTCTCTCAGCACCCAGCTTTCCCATGCTCTGCTATACATCTTCTCTCAGCACCCAGCTTTCCTATGCTCTGCTATACATCGTCTCTCAGCACCCAGCTTTCCTATGCTCTGCTAAACATCTTCTCTCAGCACCCAGCTTTGCCATGCTCTGCTATACATCTTCTCTCAGCACCCAGCTTTCCCATGCTCTGCTATACATCTTCTCTCAGCACCCAGCTTTCCCATGCTCTGCTATACATCTTCTCTCAGCACCCAGCTTTCCCATGCTCTGCTATACATCTTCTCTAAGCACCCACCTTTCCCATGCTCTGCTATACATCTTCTCTCAGCACCCAGTTTTCCCATGCTCTGCTATACATCTTCTCTCAGCACCCAGCTTTCCTATGCTCTGCTATACATCTTCTCTCAGCACCCAGTTTTCCCGTGCTCTGCTATACATCTTCTCTCAGCACCCAGCTTTCCTATGCTCTGCTATACATCTTCTCTCAGCACCCAGTTTTCCCATGCTCTGCTATACATCTTCTCTCAGCACCCAGCTTTCCTATGCTCTGCTATACATCTTCTCTCATCACCCAGCTTTCCCATGCTCTGCTATACATCTTCTCTCAGCACCCAGCTTTCCTATGCTCTGCTATACATCTTCTCTCAGCACCCAGCTTTATCATGCTCTGCTATACATCTTCTCTCAGCACCCAGCTTTCCTATGCTCTGCTATACATCTTCTCTCAGCACCCAGCTTTCCTATGCTCTGCTATACATTTTCTCTCAGCACCCAGTTTTCCCATGCTCTGCTATACATCTTCTCTCAGCACCCAGCTTTCCTATGCTCTGCTATACATCTTCTCTAAGCACCCAGCTTTCCCATGCTCTGCTATACATCTTCTCTCAGCACCCAGCTTTCCTATGCTCTGCTATACATCTTCTCTCAGCACCCAGCTTTCCCATGCTCTGCTATACATCTTCTCTCAGCACCCAGCTTTCCTATGCTCTGCTATACATCTTCTCTCAGCACCCAGCTTTCCCATGCTCTGCTATACATCTCTCAGCACCCAGCTTTCCCATGCTCTGCTATACATCTTCTCTCAGCACCCAGCTTTCCCATGCTCTGCTATACATCTTCTCTCAGCACCCAGCTTTCCCATGCTCTGCTATACATCTTCTCTCAGCACCCAGCTTTCCCATGCTCTGCTATACATCTTCTCTCAGCACCCAGCTTTCCCATGCTCTGCTATACATCTTCTCTCAGCACCCAGCTTTCCCATGCTCTGCTATACATCTCTCAGCACCCAGCTTTCCCGTGCTCTGCTATACATCTTCTCTCAGCACCCAGCTTTCCTATGCTCTGCTATACATTTTCTCTCAGCACGCAGTTTTCCCATGCTCTGCTATACATCTTCTCTCAGCACCCAGCTTTCCTATGCTCTGCTATACATCTTCTCTAAGCACCCAGCTTTCCCATGCTCTGCTATACATCTTCTCTCAGCACCCAGCTTTCCTATGCTCTGCTATACATCTTCTCTCAGCACCCAGCTTTCCCATGCTCTGCTATACATCTTCTCTCAGCACCCAGCTTTCCCATGCTCTGCTATACATCTTCTCTCAGCACCCAGCTTTCCCATGCTCTGCTATACATCTTCTCTCAGCACCCAGCTTTCCCATGCTCTGCTATACATCTTCTCTCAGCACCCAGCTTTCCCATGCTCTGCTATACATCTTCTCTTAGCACCCAGTTTTCCCATGCTTTGCTATACATCTCCTCTCAGCACCCAGCTTTCCTATGCTCTGCTATACATCTTCTCTCAGCAACCAGTTTTCCCGTGCTCTGCTATACATCTTCTCTCAGCACCCAGCTTTCCTATGCTCTGCTATACATCTTCTCTCATCACCCAGCTTTCCCATGCTCTGCTATACATCTTCTCTCAGCACCCAGCTTTCCTATGCTCTGCTATACATCTTCTCTCAGCACCCAGTTTTCCCATGCTCTGCTATACATCTTCTCTCAGCACCCAGCTTTCCCATGCTCTGCTATACATCTTCTCACATCACCCAGCTTTCCCATGCTCTGCTATACATCTTCTCTCAGCACCCAGCTTTCCTATGCTCTGCTATACATCTTCTCTAAGCACCCAGCTTTCCCATGCTCTGCTATACATCTTCTCTCAGCACCCAGCTTTCCTATGCTCTGCTATACATCTTCTCTCAGCACCCAGCTTTGCCATGCTCTGCTATACATCTTCTCTCAGCACCCAGCTTTCCCATGCTCTGCTATACATCTTCTCTCAGCACCCAGTTTTCCCATGCTCTGCTATACATCTTCTCTCAGCACCCAGCTTTCCCATGCTCTGCTATACATCTTCTCTCAGCACCCAGCTTTGCCATGCTCTGATATACATCTTCTCTCAGCACCCAGCTTTATCATGCTCTGCTATACATCTTCTCTCAGCACCCAGCTTTCCCATGCTCTACTATACATCTTCTCTCAGCACCCAGCTTTCCTATGCTCTGCTATACATTTTCTCTCAGCACCCAGTTTTCCCATGCTCTGCTATACATCTTCTCTCAGCACCCAGCTTTCCTATGCTCTGCTATACATCTTCTCTGAGCACCCTGCTTTCCCATGCTCTGCTATACATCTTCTCTCAGCACCCAGCTTTCCTATGCTCTGCTATACATCTTCTCTCAGCACCCAGCTTTCCCATGCTCTGCTATACATCTTCTCTCAGCACCCAGCTTTCCTATGCTCTGCTATACATCTCTCAGCACCCAGCTTTCCCATGCTCTGCTATACATCTTCTCTCAGCACCCAGCTTTCCCATGATCTGCTATACATCTTCTCTCAGCACCCAGCTTTCCCATGCTCTGCTATACATCTTCTCTCAGCACCCAGTTTTCCCATGCTCTGCTATACATCTTCTCTCAGCACCCAGCTTTCCTATGCTCTGCTATACATCTTCTCTCAGCACCCAGCTTTGCCATGCTCTGATATACATCTTCTCTCAGCACCCAGCTTTATCATGCTCTGCTATACATCTCTCAGCACTTAGCTTTCCTATGCTCTGCTATACATCTTTTCTCAGCACCCAGTTTTCCCATGCTCTGCTATACATCTCTCAGCACCCAGCTTTCCTATGCTCTGCTATACATCTTCTCTCAGCACCCAGCTTTCCCATGCTCTGCTATACATCTTCTCTCAGCACCCAGCTTTCCCATGCTCTGCTATACATCTCTCAGCACCCAGCTTTCCTATGCTCTGCTATACATCTTCTCTCAGCACCCAGCTTTCCCATGCTCTGCTATACATCTTCTCTCAGCACCCAGCTTTCCCATGCTCTGCTATACATCTTCTCTCAGCACCCAGCTTTCCTATGCTCTGCTATACATCTTCTCTAAGCACCCAGCTTTCCCATGCTCTGCTATACATCTTCTCTCAGCACCCAGCTTTCCCATGCTCTGCTATACATCTCTCAGCACCCAGCTTTTCTATGCTCTGCTATACATCTTCTCTCAGCACCCAGCTTTCCTATGCTCTGCTATACATCTTCTCTCAGCACCCAGCTTTGCCATGCTCTGCTATACATCTTCTCTCAGCACCCAGCTTTCCCATGCTCTGCTATACATCTTCTCTCAGCACCCAGCTTTCCCATGCTTTGCTATACATCTTCTCTCAGCACCCAGCTTTCCCATGCTCTGCTATACATCTTCTCTAAGCACCCAGCTTTCCCATGCTCTGCTATACATCTTCTCTCAGCACCCAGTTTTCCCATGCTCTGCTATACGTCTTCTCTCAGCACCCAGCTTTCCTATGCTCTGCTATACATCTTCTCTCAGCACCCAGTTTTCCCGTGCTCTGCTATACATCTTCTCTCAGCACCCAGCTTTCCTATGCTCTGCTATACATCTTCTCTCAGCACCCAGTTTTCCCATGCTCTGCTATACATCTTCTCTCAGCACCCAGCTTTCCTATGCTCTGCTATACATCTTCTCTCATCACCCAGCTTTCCCATGCTCTGCTATACATCTTCTCTCAGCACCCAGCTTTCCTATGCTCTGCTATACATCTTCTCTCAGCACCCAGCTTTATCATGCTCTGCTATACATCTTCTCTCAGCACCCAGCTTTCCTATGCTCTGCTATACATCTTCTCTCAGCACCCAGCTTTCCTATGCTCTGCTATACATTTTCTCTCAGCACCCAGTTTTCCCATGCTCTGCTATACATCTTCTCTCAGCACCCAGCTTTCCTATGCTCTGCTATACATCTCTCAGCACCCAGCTTTCCCATGCTCTGCTATACATCTTCTCTCAGCACCCAGCTTTCCTATGCTCTGCTATACATCTTCTCTCAGCACCCAGCTTTCCCATGCTCTGCTATACATCTTCTCTCAGCACCCAGCTTTCCCATGCTCTGCTATACATCTTCTCTCAGCACCCAGCTTTCCCATGCTCTGCTATACATCTTCTCTCAGCACCCAGCTTTCCTATGCTCTGCTATACATCTTCTCTCAGCACCCAGTTTTCCCATGCTCTGCTATACATCTTCTCTCTGCACCCAGCTTTCCTATGCTCTGCTATACATCTTCTCTAAGCACCCAGCTTTCCCATGCTCTGCTATATATCTTCTCTCAGCACCCAGCTTTCCTATGCTCTGCTATACATCTTCTCTCAGCACCCAGCTTTCCCATGCTCTGCTATACATCTTCTCTCAGCACCCAGCTTTCCCATGCTCTGCTGTACATCTTCTCTCAGCACCCAGCTTTCCTATGCTCTGCTATACATCTTCTCTAAGCACCCAGCTTTTCCATGCTCTGCTATACATCTTCTCTCAGCACCCAGCTTTCCTATGCTCTGCTATACATCTTCTCTCAGCACCCAGCTTTCCCATGCTCTGCTATACATCTTCTCTCAGCACCCAGCTTTCCTATGCTCTGCTATACATCTTCTCTCATCACCCAGCTTTCCCATGCTCTGCTATACATCTTCTCTCAGCACCCAGCTTTCCTATGCTCTGCTATACATCTTCTCTAAGCATCCAGCTTTCCCATGCTCTGCTATACATCTTCTCTCAGCACCCAGCTTTCCTATGCTCTGCTATACATCTTCCCTCAGCACCCAGCTTTCCCATTCTCTGCTATACATCTTCTCTCAGCACCCAGCTTTCCTATGCTCTGCTATACATCTTCTCTCAGCACCCAGCTTTCCTATGCTCTGCTATACATCTTCTCTCAGCACCCAGCTTTCCTATGCTCTGCTATACATCTTCTCTCATCACCCAGCTTTCCCATGCTCTGCTATACATCTTCTCTCAGCACCCAGCTTTCCTATGCTCTGCTATACATCTTCTCTAAGCACCCAGCTTTCCCATGCTCTGCTATATATCTTCTCTCAGCACCCAGCTTTCCTATGCTCTGCTATACATCTTCTCTCAGCACCCAGCTTTCCCATGCTCTGCTATACATCTTCTCTCAGCACCCAGCTTTCCCATGCTCTGCTGTACATCTTCTCTCAGCACCCAGCTTTCCTATGCTCTGCTATACATCTTCTCTAAGCACCCAGCTTTTCCATGCTCTGCTATACATCTTCTCTCAGCACCCAGCTTTCCTATGCTCTGCTATACATCTTCTCTCAGCACCCAGCTTTCCCATGCTCTGCTATACATCTTCTCTCAGCACCCAGCTTTCCTATGCTCTGCTATACATCTTCTCTCATCACCCAGCTTTCCCATGCTCTGCTATACATCTTCTCTCAGCACCCAGCTTTCCTATGCTCTGCTATACATCTTCTCTAAGCATCCAGCTTTCCCATGCTCTGCTATACATCTTCTCTCAGCACCCAGCTTTCCTATGCTCTGCTATACATCTTCCCTCAGCACCCAGCTTTCCCATTCTCTGCTATACATCTTCTCTCAGCACCCAGCTTTCCTATGCTCTGCTATACATCTTCTCTCAGCACCCAGCTTTCCTATGCTCTGCTATACATCTTCTCTCAGCACCCAGCTTTCCCATGCTCTGCTATACATCTCTCAGCACCCAGCTTTCCCATGCTCTGCTATACATCTTCTCTCAGCACCCAGCTTTCCCATGCTCTGCTATACATCTTCTCTCAGCACCCAGCTTTCCCATGCTCTGCTATACATCTTCTCTCAGCACCCAGCTTTCCCATGCTCTGCTATACATCTCTCAGCACCCAGCTTTCCTATGCTCTGCTATACATCTTCTCTCAGCACCCAGTTTTCCCATGCTCTGCTATACATCTTCTCTCAGCACCCAGCTTTCCTATGCTCTGCTATATTTCTTCTCTCAGCAACCAGTTTTCCCGTGCTTTGCTATACATCTTCTCTCAGCACCCAGCTTTCCTATGCTCTGCTATACATCTTCTCTCAGCACCCAGTTTTCCCATGCTCTGCTATACATCTTCTCTCAGCACCCAGCTTTCCTATGCTCTGCTATACATCTTCTCTCATCACCCAGCTTTCCCATGCTCTGCTATACATCTTCTTTCAGCACCCAGCTTTCCTATGCTCTGCTATACATCTTCTCTAAGCACCCAGCTTTCCCATGCTCTGCTATACATCTTCTCTCAGCACCCAGCTTTCCTATGCTCTGCTATACATCTTCTCTCAGCACCCAGCTTTGCCATGCTCTGCTATACATCTTCTCTCAGCACCCAGCTTTGCCATGCTCTGCTATACATCTTCTCTCAGCACCCAGCTTTCCCATGCTCTGCTATACATCTTCTCTCAGCACCCAGTTTTCCCATGCTCTGCTATACATCTTCTCTCAGCACCCAGCTTTCCTATGCTCTGCTATACATCTTCTCTCAGCACCCAGCTTTGCCATGCTCTGATATACATCTTATCTCAGCACCCAGCTTTATCATGCTCTGCTATACATCTTCTTTCAGCACCCAGCTTTCCCATGCTCTGCTATACATCTTCTCTCAGCACCCAGCTTTCCTATGCTCTGCTATACATTTTCTCTCAGCACCCAGTTTTCCCATGCTCTGCTATACATCTTCTCTCAGCACCCAGCTTTCCTATGCTCTGCTATACATCTTCTCTCAGCACCCAGCTTTCCCATGCTCTGCTATACATCTTCTCTCAGCACCCAGCTTTCCCATGCTCTGCTATACATCTTCTCTCAGCACCCAGCTTTCCTATGCTCTGCTATACATCTTCTCTCAGCACCTAGTTTTCCCATGCTCTGCTATACATCTTCTCTCAGCACCCAGCTTTCCTATGCTCTGCTATACATCTTCTCTCAGCACCCAGTTTTCCCATGCTCTGCCATACATCTTCTCTCAGCACCCAGCTTTCCTATGCTCTGCTATACATCTTCTCTCAGCACCCAGCTTTGCCATGCTCTGATATACATCTTCTCTCAGCACCCAGCTTTATCATGCTCTGCTATACATCTCTCAGCACTTAGCTTTCCTATGCTCTGCTATACATCTTTTCTCAGCACCCAGTTTTCCCATGCTCTGCTATACATCTCTCAGCACCCAGCTTTCCTATGCTCTGCTATACATCTTCTCTCAGCACCCAGCTTTCCCATGCTCTGCTATACATCTCTCAGCACCCAGCTTTCCTATGCTCTGCTATACATCTTCTCTCAGCACCCAGCTTTCCCATGCTCTGCTATACATCTTCTCTCAGCACCCAGCTTTCCCATGCTCTGCTATACATCTTCTCTCAGCACCCAGCTTTCCTATGCTCTGCTATACATCTTCTCTAAGCACCCAGCTTTCCCATGCTCTGCTATACATCTTCTCTCAGCACCCAGCTTTCCCATGCTCTGCTATACATCTTCTCTCAGCACCCAGCTTTCCTATGCTCTGCTATACATCTTCTCTCAGCACCCAGCTTTCCTATGCTCTGCTATACATCTTCTCTCAGCACCCAGCTTTGCCATGCTCTGCTATACATCTTCTCTCAGCACCCAGCTTTCCCATGCTCTGCTATACATCTTCTCTCAGCACCCAGCTTTCCCATGCTTTGCTATACATCTTCTCTCAGCACCCAGCTTTCCCATGCTCTGCTATACATCTTCTCTAAGCATTCAGCTTTCCCATGCTCTGCTCTACATCTTCTCTCAGCACCCAGTTTTCCCATGCTCTGCTATACATCTTCTCTCAGCACCCAGCTTTCCTATGCTCTGCTATACATCTTCTCTCAGCACCCAGTTTTCCCGTGCTCTGCTATACATCTTCTCTCAGCACCCAGCTTTCCTATGCTCTGCTATACATCTTCTCTCAGCACCCAGTTTTCCCATGCTCTGCTATACATCTTCTCTCAGCACCCAGCTTTCCTATGCTCTGCTATACATCTTCTCTCATCACCCAGCTTTCCCATGCTCTGCTATACATCTTCTCTCAGCACCCAGCTTTCCTATGCTCTGCTATACATCTTCTCTCAGCACCCAGCTTTATCTTGCTCTGCTATACATCTTCTCTCAGCACCCAGCTTTCCTATGCTCTGCTATACATCTTCTCTCAGCACCCAGCTTTCCTATGCTCTGCTATACATTTTCTCTCAGCACCCAGTTTTCCCATGCTCTGCTATACATATTCTCTCAGCACCCAGCTTTCCTATGCACTGCTATACATCTCTCAGCACCCAGCTTTCCCATGCTCTGCTATACATCTTCTCTCAGCACCCAGCTTTCCTATGCTCTGCTATACATCTTCTCTCAGCACCCAGCTTTCCCATGCTCTGCTATACATCTTCTCTCAGCACCCAGCTTTCCCATGCTCTGCTATACATCTTCTCTCAGCACCCAGTTTTCCCATGCTCTGCTATACATCTTCTCTCAGCACCCAGCTTTCCTATGCTCTGCTATACATCTTCTCTCAGCACCCAGTTTTCCCATGCTCTGCTATACATCTTCTCTCAGCACCCAGCTTTCCTATGCTCTGCTATACATCTTCTCTCATCACCCAGCTTTCCCATGCTCTGCTATACATCTTCTCTCAGCACCCAGCTTTCCTATGCTCTGCTACACATCTTCTCTAAGCACCCAGCTTTCCCATGCTCTGCTATACATCTTCTCTCAGCACCCAGCTTTCCTATGCTCTGCTATACATCTTCTCTCAGCACCCAGCTTTCCCATGCTCTGCTATACATCTTCTCTCAGCACCCAGCTTTCCCATGCTCTGCTATACATCTTCTCTCAGCACCCAGCTTTCCTATGCTCTGCTATACATCTTCTCTAAGCACCCAGCTTTCCCATGCTCTGCTATACATCTTCTCTCAGCACCCAGCTTTCCTATGCTCTGCTATACATCTTCTCTCAGCACCCAGCTTTCCCATGCTCTGCTTTACATCTTCTCTCAGCACCCAGCTTTCCTATGCTCTGCTATACATCTTCTCTCATCACCCAGCTTTCCCATGCTCTGCTATACATCTTCTCTCAGCACCCAGCTTTCCTATGCTCTGCTATACATCTTCTCTCAGCACCCAGCTTTCCCATGCTCTGCTATACATCTTCTCTCAGCACCCAGCTTTCCTATGCTCTGCTATACATCTTCCCTCAGCACCCAGCTTTCCCATTCTCTGCTATACATCTTCTCTCAGCACCCAGCTTTCCTATGCTCTGCTATACATCTTCTCTCAGCACCCAGCTTTCCTATGCTCTGCTATACATCTTCTCTCAGCACCCAGCTTTCCCATGCTCTGCTATACATCTTCTCTCAGCACCCAGCTTTCCCATGCTCTGCTATACATCTTCTCTCAGCACCCAGCTTTCCCATGCTCTGCTATACATCTTCTCTCAGCACCCAGCTTTCCCATGCTCTGCTATACATCTTCTCTCAGCACCCAGCTTTCCCATGCTCTGCTATACATCTTCTCTCAGCACCCAGCTTTCCTATGCTCTGCTATACATCTTCTCTCAGCACTCAGTTTTCCCATGCTCTGCTATACATCTTCTCTCAGCACCCAGCTTTCCTATGCTCTGCTATACATCTTCTCTCAGCACCCAGTTTTGCCATGCTCTGATATACATCTTCTCTCAGCACCCAGCTTTATCATGCTCTGCTATACATCTTCTCTCAGCACCCAGCTTTCCCATGCTCTGCTATACATCTTCTCTCAGCACCCAGCTTTCCCATGCTCTGCTATACATTTTCTCTCAGCACCCAGTTTTCCCATGCTCTGCTATACATCTTCTCTCAGCACCCAGCTTTCCTATGCTCTGCTATACATCTTCTCTCAGCACCCAGCTTTCCCATGATCTGCTATACATCTTCTCTCAGCACCCAGCTTTCCCATGCTCTGCTATACATCTTCTCTCAGCACCCAGCTTTCCCATGCTCTGCTATACATCTTCTCTCAGCACCCAGCTTTCCCATGCTCTGCTATACATCTTCTCTCAGCACCCAGCTTTCCTATGCTCTGCTATACATCTTCTCTCAGCACCAAGTTTTCCCATGCTCTGCTATACATCTTCTCTCAGCACCCAGCTTTCCTATGCTCTGCTATACATCTTCTCTCAGCACCCAGTTTTCCCATGCTCTGCTATACATCTTCTCTCAGCACCCAGCTTTCCTATGCTCTGCTATACATCTTCTCTCAGCACCCAGCTTTGCCATGCCCTGATATACATCTTCTCTCAGCACCCAGCTTTATCATGCTCTGCTATACATCTTTCAGCACTTAGCTTTCCTATGCTCTGCTATACATCTTTTCTCACCACCCAGTTTTCCCATGCTCTGCTATACATCTCTCAGCACCCAGCTTTCCTATGCTCTGCTATACATCTTCTCTCAGCACCCAGCTTTCCCATGCTCTGCTATACATCTTCTCTCAGCACCCAGCTTTCCCATGCTCTGCTATACATCTCTCAGCACCCACCTTTCCTATGCTCTGCTATACATCTTCTCTCAGCACCCAGCTTTCCCATGCTCTGCTATACATCTTCTCTCAGCACCCAGCTTTCCCATGCTCTGCTATACATCTTCTCTCAGCACCCAGCTTTATCATGCTCTGCTATACATCTTCTCTCAGCACCCAGCTTTATCATGCTCTGCTATACATCTTCTCTCAGCACCCAGCTTTCCTATGCTCTGCTATACATCATCTCTCAGCACCCAGCTTTCCCATGCTCTGCTATACATTTTCTCTCAGCACCCAGTTTTCCCATGCTCTGCTATACATCTTCTCTCAGCACCCAGCTTTCCTATGCTCTGCTATACATCTTCTCTAAGCACCCAGCTTTTCCATGCTCTGCTATACATCTTCTCTCAGCACCCAGCTTTCCTATGCTCTGCTATACATCTTCTCTCAGCACCAAGCTTTCCCATGCTCTGCTATACATCTTCTCTCAGCACCCAGCTTTCCTATGCTCTGCTATACATCTTCTCTCAGCACCCAGCTTTCCCATGCTCTGCTATACATCTCTCAGCACCCAGCTTTCCCATGCTCTGCTATACATCTTCTCTCAGCACCCAGCTTTCCCATGCTCTGCTATACATCTTCTCTCAGCACCCAGCTTTCCCATGCTCTGCTATACATCTTCTCTCAGCACCCAGCTTTCCCATGCTCTGCTATACATCTTCTCTCAGCACCCAGCTTTCCCATGCTCTGCTATACATCTTCTCTCGGCACCCAGCTTTCCCATGCTCTGCTATACATCTTCTCTCAGCACCCAGCTTTCCTATGCTCTGCTATACATTTTCTCTCAGCACCCAGTTTTCCCATGCTCTGCTATACATCTTCTCTCAGCACCCAGCTTTCCTATGCTCTGCTATACATCTTCTCTAAGCACCCAGCTTTCCCATGCTCTACTATACATCTTCTCTCAGCACCCAGCTTTACTATGCTCTGCTATACATCTTCTCTCAGCACCCAGCTTTCCCATGCTCTGCTATACATCTTCTCTCAGCACCCAGCTTTCCCATGCTCTGCTATACATCTTCTCTCAGCACCCAGCTTTCCCATGCTCTGCTATACATCTTCTCTCAGCACCCAGCTTTCCCATGCTCTGCTATACATCTTCTCTCAGCACCCAGCTTTCCCATGCTCTGCTATACATCTTCTCTCAGCACCCAGTTTTCCCATGCTCTGCTATACATCTTCTCTCAGCACCTAGCTTTATCATGCTCTGCTATACATCTCTCAGCACTTAGCTTTCCTATGCTCTGCTATACATCTTTTCTCAGCACCCAGTTTTCCCATGCTCTGCTATACATCTCTCAGCACCCAGCTTTCCTATGCTCTGCTATACATCTTCTCTCAGCACCCAGCTTTCCCATGCTCTGCTATACATCTTCTCTCAGCACCCAGCTTTCCCATGCTCTGCTATACATCTCTCAGCACCCAGCTTTCCTATGCTCTGCTATACATCTTCTCTCAGCACCCAGCTTTCCCATGCTCTGCTATACATCTTCTCTCAGCACCCAGCTTTCCCATGCTCTGCTATACATCTTCTCTCAGCACCCAGCTTTCCTATGCTCTGCTATACATCTTCTCTAAGCACCCAGCTTTCCCATGCTCTGCTATACATCTTCTCTCAGCACCCAGCTTTCCCATGCTCTGCTATACATCTTCTCTCAGCACCCAGCTTTCCTATGCTCTGCTATACATCTTCTCTCAGCACCCAGCTTTGCCATGCTCTGATATACATCTTCTCTCAGCACCCAGCTTTATCATGCTCTGCTATACATCTTCTCTCAGCACCCAGCTTTCCCATGCTCTGCTATACATCTTCTCTCAGCACCCAGCTTTCCTATGCTCTGCTATACATTTTCTCTCAGCACCCAGCTTTCCTATGCTCTGCTATACATCTTCTCTCAGCACCCAGCTTTGCCATGCTCTGCTATACATCTTCTCTCAGCACCCAGCTTTCCCATGCTCTGCTATACATCTTCTCTCAGCACCCAGTTTTCCCATGCTCTGCTATACATCTTCTCTCAGCACCCAGCTTTCCTATGCTCTGCTATACATCTTCTCTCAGCACCCAGCTTTGCCATGCTCTGATATACATCTTCTCTCAGCACCCAGCTTTATCATGCTCTGCTATACATCTTCTCTCAGCACCCAGCTTTCCCATGCTCTGCTATACATCTTCTCTCAGCTCCCAGCTTTCCTATGCTCTGCTATACATTTTCTCTCAGCACCCAGCTTTCCTATGCTCTGCTATACATCTTCTCTCAGCACCCAGCTTTCCCATGCTCTGCTATACATCTCTCAGCACCCAGCTTTCCCATGCTCTGCTATACATCTTCTCTCAGCACCCAGATTTCCCATGCTCTGCTATACATCTTCTCTCAGCACCCAGCTTTCCCATGCTCTGCTATACATCTTCTCTCAGCACCCAGCTTTCCCATGCTCTGCTATACATCTTCTCTCAGCACCCAGCTTTCCCATGATCTGCTATACATCTTCTCTCAGCACCCAGCTTTCCCATGCTCTGCTATACATCTTCTCTCAGCACCCAGCTTTCCCATGCTCTGCTATACATCTTCTCTCAGCACCCAGCTTTCCTATGCTCAGCTATACATTTTCTCTCAGCACCCAGTTTTCCCATGCTCTGCTATACATCTCTCAGCACCCAGCTTTCCTATGCTCTGCTATACATCTTCTCTAAGCACCCAGCTTTCCCATGCTCTGCTATACATCTTCTCTCAGCACCCAGCTTTCCTATGCTCTGCTATACATCTTCTCTCAGCACCCAGCTTTCCTATGCTCTGCTATACATCTTCTCTCAGCACCCAGCTTTCCCATGCTCTGCTATACATCTTCTCTCAGCACCCAGCTTTCCCATGCTCTGCTATACATCTTCTCTCAGCACCCAGCTTTCCCATGCTCTGCTATACATCTTCTCTCAGCACCCAGCTTTCCCATGCTCTGCTATACATCTTCTCTCAGCACCCAGTTTTCCCATGCTCTGCTATACATCTTCTCTCAGCACCCAGCTTTCCTATGCTCTGCTATACATCTTCTCTCAGCAACCAGTTTTCCCGTGCTCTGCTATACATCTTCTCTCAGCACCCAGCTTTCCTATGCTCTGCTATACATCTTCTCTCAGCACCCAGTTTTCCCATGCTCTGCTATACATCTTCTCTCAGCACCCAGCTTTCCTATGCTCTGCTATACATCTTCTCTCATCACCCAGCTTTCCCATGCTCTGCTATACATCTTCTCTCATCACCCAGCTTTCCCATGCTCTGCTATACATCTTCTCTCAGCACCCAGCTTTCCTATGCTCTGCTATACATCTTCTCTAAGCACCCAGCTTTCCCATGCTCTGCTATACATCTTCTCTCAGCACCCAGCTTTCCTATGCTCTGCTATACATCTTCTCTCAGCACCCAGCTTTGCCATGCTCTGCTATACATCTTCTCTCAGCACCCAGCTTTCCCATGCTCTGCTATACATCTTCTCTCAGCACCCAGTTTTCCCATGCTCTGCTATACATCTTCTCTCAGCACCCAGCTTTCCTATGCTCTGCTATACATCTTCTCTCAGCACCCAGCTTTGCCATGCTCTGATATACATCTTCTCTCAGCACCCAGCTTTATCATGCTCTGCTATACATCTTCTCTCAGCACCCAGCTTTCCCATGCTCTGCTATACATCTTCTCTCAGCACCCAGCTTTCCTATGCTCTGCTATACATTTTCTCTCAGCACCCAGTTTTCCCATGCTCTGCTATACATCTTCTCTCAGCACCCAGCTTTCCTATGCTCTGCTATACATCTTCTCTAAGCACCCTGCTTTCCCATGCTCTGCTATACATCTTCTCTCAGCACCCAGCTTTCCTATGCTCTGCTATACATCTTCTCTCAGCACCCAGCTTTCCCATGCTCTGCTATACATCTTCTCTCAGCACCCAGCTTTCCTATGCTCTGCTATACATCTTCTCTCAGCACCCAGCTTTCCCATGCTCTGCTATACATCTTCTCTCAGCACCCAGCTTTCCCATGATCTGCTATACATCTTCTCTCAGCACCCAGCTTTCCCATGCTCTGCTATACATCTTCTCTCAGCACCCAGCTTTCCCATGCTCTGCTATACATCTCCTCTCAGCACCCAGCTTTCCTATGCTCTGCTATACATCTTCTCTCAGCACCCAGCTTTCCTATGCTCTGCTATACATCTTCTCTCAGCACCCAGTTTTCCCATGCTCTGCTATACATCTTCTCTCAGCACCCAGCTTTCCTATGCTCTGCTATACATCTTCTCTCAGCACCCAGTTTTCCCATGCTCTGCTATACATCTTCTCTCAGCACCCAGCTTTCCTATGCTCTGCTATACATCTTCTGTCAGCACCCAGCTTTGCCATGCTCTGATATACATCTTCTCTCAGCACCCAGCTTTATCATGCTCTGCTATACATCTCTCAGCACCCAGCTTTCCTATGCTCTGCTATACATCTTCTCTCAGAACCCAGCTTTCCCATGCTCTGCTATACATCTTCTCTCAGCACCCAGCTTTCCCATGCTCTGCTATACATCTCTCAGCACCCAGCTTTCCTATGCTCTGCTATACATCTTCTCTCAGCACCCAGCTTTCCCATGCTCTGCTATACATCTTCTCTCAGCACCCAGCTTTCCCATGCTCTGCTATACATCTTCTCTCAGCACCCAGCTTTCCTATGCTCTGCTATACATCTTCTCTCAGCACCCAGCTTTATCATGCTCTGCTATACATCTTCTCTCAGCACCCAGCTTTCCCATGCTCTGCTATACATCTTCTCTCAGCACCCAGCTTTCCTATGCTCTGCTATACATTTTCTCTCAGCACCCAGCTTTCCTATGCTCTGCTATACATCTTCTCTCAGCACCCAGCTTTGCCATGCTCTGCTATACATCTTCTCTCAGCACCCAGCTTTCCCATGCTCTGCTATACATCTTCTCTCAGCACCCAGTTTTCCCATGCTCTGCTATACATCTTCTCTCAGCACCCAACTTTCCTATGCTCTGCTATACATCTTCTCTCAGCACCCAGCTTTGCCATGCTCTGATATACATCTTCTCTCAGCACCCAGCTTTATCATGCTCTGCTATACATCTTCTCTCAGCACCCAGCTTTCCCATGCTCTGCTATACATCTTCTCTCAGCACCCAGCTTTCCTATGCTCTGCTATACATTTTCTCTCAGCACCCAGCTTTCCTATGCTCTGCTATACATCTTCTCTCAGCACCCAGCTTTCCCATGCTCTGCTATACATCTCTCAGCACCCAGCTTTCCCATGCTCTGCTATACATCTTCTCTCAGCACCCAGATTTCCCATGCTCTGCTATACATCTTCTCTCAGCACCCAGCTTTCCCATGCTCTGCTATACATCTTCTCTCAGCACCCAGCTTTCCCATGCTCTGCTATACATCTTCTCTCAGCACCCAGCTTTCCCATGATCTGCTATACATCTTCTCTCAGCACCCAGCTTTCCCATGCTCTGCTATACATCTTCTCTTAGCACCCAGCTTTCCCATGCTCTGCTATACATCTTCTCTCAGCACCCAGCTTTCCTATGCTCAGCTATACATTTTCTCTCAGCACCCAGTTTTCCCATGCTCTGCTATACATCTCTCAGCACCCAGCTTTCCTATGCTCTGCTATACATCTTCTCTAAGCACCCAGCTTTCCCATGCTCTGCTATACATCTTCTCTCAGCACCCAGCTTTCCTATGCTCTGCTATACATCTTCTCTCAGCACCCAGCTTTCCTATGCTCTGCTATACATCTTCTCTCAGCACCCAGCTTTCCCATGCTCTGCTATACATCTTCTCTCAGCACCCAGCTTTCCCATGCTCTGCTATACATCTTCTCTCAGCACCCAGCTTTCCCATGCTCTGCTATACATCTTCTCTCAGCACCCAGCTTTCCCATGCTCTGCTATACATCTTCTCTCAGCACCCAGTTTTCCCATGCTCTGCTATACATCTTCTCTCAGCACCCAGCTTTCCTATGCTCTGCTATACATCTTCTCTCAGCAACCAGTTTTCCCGTGCTCTGCTATACTTCTTCTCTCAGCACCCAGCTTTCCTATGCTCTGCTATACATCTTCTCTCAGCACCCAGTTTTCCCATGCTCTGCTATACATCTTCTCTCAGCACCCAGCTTTCCTATGCTCTGCTATACATCTTCTCTCATCACCCAGCTTTCCCATGCTCTGCTATACATCTTCTCTCATCACCCAGCTTTCCCATGCTCTGCTATACATCTTCTCTCAGCACCCAGCTTTCCTATGCTCTGCTATACATCTTCTCTAAGCACCCAGCTTTCCCATGCTCTGCTATACATCTTCTCTCAGCACCCAGCTTTCCTATGCTCTGCTATACATCTTCTCTCAGCACCCAGCTTTGCCATGCTCTGCTATACATCTTCTCTCAGCACCCAGCTTTCCCATGCTCTGCTATACATCTTCTCTCAGCACCCAGTTTTCCCATGCTCTGCTATACATCTTCTCTCAGCACCCAGCTTTCCTATGCTCTGCTATACATCTTCTCTCAGCACCCAGCTTTGCCATGCTCTGATATACATCTTCTCTCAGCACCCAGCTTTATCATGCTCTGCTATACATCTTCTCTCAGCACCCAGCTTTCCCATGCTCTGCTATACATCTTCTCTCAGCACCCAGCTTTCCTATGCTCTGCTATACATTTTCTCTCAGCACCCAGTTTTCCCATGCTCTGCTATACATCTTCTCTCAGCACCCAGCTTTCCTATGCTCTGCTATACATCTTCTCTAAGCACCCTGCTTTCCCATGCTCTGCTATACATCTTCTCTCAGCACCCAGCTTTCCTATGCTCTGCTATACATCTTCTCTCAGCACCCAGCTTTCCCATGCTCTGCTATACATCTTCTCTCAGCACCCAGCTTTCCTATGCTCTGCTATACATCTTCTCTCAGCACCCAGCTTTCCCATGCTCTGCTATACATCTTCTCTCAGCACCCAGCTTTCCCATGATCTGCTATACATCTTCTCTCAGCACCCAGCTTTCCCATGCTCTGCTATACATCTTCTCTCAGCACCCAGCTTTCCCATGCTCTGCTATACATCTTCTCTCAGCACCCAGCTTTCCCATGCTCTGCTATACATCTTCTCTCAGCACCCAGCTTTCCTATGCTCTGCTATACATCTTCTCTCAGCACCCAGTTTTCCCATGCTCTGCTATACATCTTCTCTCAGCACCCAGCTTTCCTATGCTCTGCTATACATCTTCTCTCAGCACCCAGTTTTCCCATGCTCTGCTATACATCTTCTCTCAGCACCCAGCTTTCCTATGCTCTGCTATACATCTTCTCTCAGCACCCAGCTTTGCCATGCTCTGATATACATCTTCTCTCAGCACCCAGCTTTATCATGCTCTGCTATACATCTTCTCTCAGCACCCAGCTTTCCCATGCTCTGCTATACATTTTCTCTCAGCACCCAGCTTTCCTATGCTCTGCTATACATTTTCTCTCAGCACCCAGTTTTCCCATGCTCTGCTATACATCTTCTCTCAGCACCCAGCTTTCCTATGCTCTGCTATACATCTTCTCTAAGCACCCTGCTTTCCCATGCTCTGCTATACATCTTCTCTCAGCACCCAGCTTTCCTATGCTCTGCTATACATCTTCTCTCAGCACCCAGCTTTCCCATGCTCTGCTATACATCTTCTCTCAGCACCCAGCTTTCCTATGCTCTGCTATACATCTTCTCTCAGCACCCAGCTTTCCCATGCTCTGCTATACATCTTCTCTCAGCACCCAGCTTTCCCATGATCTGCTATACATCTTCTCTCAGCACCCAGCTTTCCCATGCTCTGCTATACATCTTCTCTCAGCACCCAGCTTTCCCATGCTCTGCTATACATCTTCTCTCAGCACCCAGCTTTCCCATGCTCTGCTATACATCTTCTCTCAGCACCCAGCTTTCCTATGCTCTGCTATACATCTTCTCTCAGCACCCAGTTTTCCCATGCTCTGCTATACATCTTCTCTCAGCACCCAGCTTTCCTATGCTCTGCTATACATCTTCTCTCAGCACCCAGTTTTCCCATGCTCTGCTATACATCTTCTCTCAGCACCCAGCTTTCCTATGCTCTGCTATACATCTTCTCTCAGCACCCAGCTTTGCCATGCTCTGATATACATCTTCTCTCAGCACCCAGCTTTATCATGCTCTGCTATACATCTCTCAGCACTTAGCTTTCCTATGCTCTGCTATACATCTTTTCTCAGCACCCAGTTTTCCCATGCTCTGCTATACATCTCTCAGCACCCAGCTTTCCTATGCTCTGCTATACATCTTCTCTCAGAACCCAGCTTTCCCATGCTCTGCTATACATCTTCTCTCAGCACCCAGCTTTCCCATGCTCTGCTATACATCTCTCAGCACCCAGCTTTCCTATGCTCTGCTATACATCTTCTCTCAGCACCCAGCTTTCCCATGCTCTGCTATACATCTTCTCTCAGCACCCAGCTTTCCCATGCTCTGCTATACATCTTCTCTCAGCACCCAGCTTTCCTATGCTCTGCTATACATCTTCTCTCAGCACCCAGCTTTATCATGCTCTGCTATACATCTTCTCTCAGCACCCAGCTTTCCCATGCTCTGCTATACATCTTCTCTCAGCACCCAGCTTTCCTATGCTCTGCTATACATTTTCTCTCAGCACCCAGCTTTCCTATGCTCTGCTATACATCTTCTCTCAGCACCCAGCTTTGCCATGCTCTGCTATACATCTTCTCTCAGCACCCAGCTTTCCCATGCTCTGCTATACATCTTCTCTCAGCACCCAGTTTTCCCATGCTCTGCTATACATCTTCTCTCAGCACCCAGCTTTCCTATGCTCTGCTATACATCTTCTCTCAGCACCCAGCTTTGCCATGCTCTGATATACATCTTCTCTCAGCACCCAGCTTTATCATGCTCTGCTATACATCTTCTCTCAGCACCCAGCTTTCCCATGCTCTGCTATACATCTTCTCTCAGCACCCAGCTTTCCTATGCTCTGCTATACATTTTCTCTCAGCACCCAGCTTTCCTATGCTCTGCTATACATCTTCTCTCAGCACCCAGCTTTCCCATGCTCTGCTATACATCTCTCAGCACCCAGCTTTCCCATGCTCTGCTATACATCTTCTCTCAGCACCCAGATTTCCCATGCTCTGCTATACATCTTCTCTCAGCACCCAGCTTTCCCATGCTCTGCTATACATCTTCTCTCAGCACCCAGCTTTCCCATGCTCTGCTATACATCTTCTCTCAGCACCCAGCTTTCCCATGATCTGCTATACATCTTCTCTCAGCACCCAGCTTTCCCATGCTGTGCTATACATCTTCTCTCAGCACCCAGCTTTCCCATGCTCTGCTATACATCTTCTCTCAGCACCCAGCTTTCCTATGCTCAGCTATACATTTTCTCTCAGCACTTAGTTTTCCCATGCTCTGCTGTACATCTCTCAGCACCCAGCTTTCCTATGCTCTGCTATACATCTTCTCTAAGCACCCAGCTTTCCCATGCTCTGCTATACATCTTCTCTCAGCACCCAGCTTTCCTATGCTCTGCTATACATCTTCTCTCAGCACCCAGCTTTCCTATGCTCTGCTATACATCTTCTCTCAGCACCCAGCTTTCCCATGCTCTGCTATACATCTTCTCTCAGCACCCAGCTTTCCCATGCTCTGCTATACATCTTCTCTCAGCACCCAGCTTTCCCATGCTCTGCTATACATCTTCTCTCAGCACCCAGCTTTCCCATGCTCTGCTATACATCTTCTCTCAGCACCCAGTTTTCCCATGCTCTGCTATACATCTTCTCTCAGCACCCAGCTTTCCTATGCTCTGCTATACATCTTCTCTCAGCAACCAGTTTTCCCGTGCTCTGCTATACATCTTCTCTCAGCACCCAGCTTTCCTATGCTCTGCTATACATCTTCTCTCAGCACCCAGTTTTCCCATGCTCTGCTATACATCTTCTCTCAGCACCCAGCTTTCCTATGCTCTGCTATACATCTTCTCTCATCACCCAGCTTTCCCATGCTCTGCTATACATCTTCTCTCATCACCCAGCTTTCCCATGCTCTGCTATACATCTTCTCTCAGCACCCAGCTTTCCTATGCTCTGCTATACATCTTCTCTAAGCACCCAGCTTTCCCATGCTCTGCTATACATCTTCTCTCAGCACCCAGCTTTCCTATGCTCTGCTATACATCTTCTCTCAGCACCCAGCTTTGCCATGCTCTGCTATACATCTTCTCTCAGCACCCAGCTTTCCCATGCTCTGCTATACATCTTCTCTCAGCACCCAGTTTTCCCATGCTCTGCTATACATCTTCTCTCAGCACCCAGCTTTCCTATGCTCTGCTATACATCTTCTCTCAGCACCCAGCTTTGCCATGCTCTGATATACATCTTCTCTCAGCACCCAGCTTTATCATGCTCTGCTATACATCTTCTCTCAGCACCCAGCTTTCCCATGCTCTGCTATACATCTTCTCTCAGCACCCAGCTTTCCTATGCTCTGCTATACATTTTCTCTCAGCACCCAGTTTTCCCATGCTCTGCTATACATCTTCTCTCAGCACCCAGCTTTCCTATGCTCTGCTATACATCTTCTCTAAGCACCCTGCTTTCCCATGCTCTGCTATACATCTTCTCTCAGCACCCAGCTTTCCTATGCTCTGCTATACATCTTCTCTCAGCACCCAGCTTTCCCATGCTCTGCTATACATCTTCTCTCAGCACCCAGCTTTCCTATGCTCTGCTATACATCTTCTCTCAGCACCCAGCTTTCCCATGCTCTGCTATACATCTTCTCTCAGCACCCAGCTTTCCCATGATCTGCTATACATCTTCTCTCAGCACCCAGCTTTCCCATGCTCTGCTATACATCTTCTCTCAGCACCCAGCTTTCCCATGCTCTGCTATACATCTTCTCTCAGCACCCAGCTTTCCCATGCTCTGCTATACATCTTCTCTCAGCACCCAGCTTTCCTATGCTCTGCTATACATCTTCTCTCAGCACCCAGTTTTCCCATGCTCTGCTATACATCTTCTCTCAGCACCCAGCTTTCCTATGCTCTGCTATACATCTTCTCTCAGCACCCAGTTTTCCCATGCTCTGCTATACATCTTCTCTCAGCACCCAGCTTTCCTATGCTCTGCTATACATCTTCTCTCAGCACCCAGCTTTGCCATGCTCTGATATACATCTTCTCTCAGCACCCAGCTTTATCATGCTCTGCTATACATCTCTCAGCACTTAGCTTTCCTATGCTCTGCTATACATCTTTTCTCAGCACCCAGTTTTCCCATGCTCTGCTATACATCTCTCAGCACCCAGCTTTCCTATGCTCTGCTATACATCTTCTCTCAGAACCCAGCTTTCCCATGCTCTGCTATACATCTTCTCTCAGCACCCAGCTTTCCCATGCTCTGCTATACATCTCTCAGCACCCAGCTTTCCTATGCTCTGCTATACATCTTCTCTCAGCACCCAGCTTTCCCATGCTCTGCTATACATCTTCTCTCAGCACCCAGCTTTCCCATGCTCTGCTATACATCTTCTCTCAGCACCCAGCTTTCCTATGCTCTGCTATACATCTTCTCTAAGCACCCAGCTTTCCCATGCTCTGCTATACATCTTCTCTCAGCACCCAGCTTTCCCATGCTCTGCTATACATCTTCTCTCAGCACCCAGCTTTCCTATGCTCTGCTATACATCTTCTCTCAGCACCCAGCTTTCCTATGCTCTGCTATACATCTTCTCTCAGCACCCAGCTTTGCCATGCTCTGCTATACATCTTCTCTCAGCACCCAGCTTTCCCATGCTCTGCTATACATCTTCTCTCAGCACCCAGCTTTCCCATGCTTTGCTATACATCTTCTCTCAGCACCCAGCTTTCCCATGCTCTGCTATACATCTTCTCTAAGCACCCAGCTTTCCCATGCTCTGCTATACATCTTCTCTCAGCACCCAGTTTTACCATGCTCTGCTATACATGTTCTCTCAGCACCCAGCTTTCCTATGCTCTGCTATACATCTTCTCTCAGCACCCAGTTTTCCCGTGCTCTGCTATACATCTTCTCTCAGCACCCAGCTTTCCTATGCTCTGCTATACATCTTCTCTCAGCACCCAGTTTTCCCATGCTCTGCTATACATCTTCTCTCAGCACCCAGCTTTCCTATGCTCTGCTATACATCTTCTCTCATCACCTAGCTTTCCCATGCTCTGCTATACATCTTCTCTCAGCACCCAGCTTTCCTATGCTCTGCTATACATCTTCTCTCAGCACCCAGCTTTATCATGCTCTGCTATACATCTTCTCTCAGCACCCAGCTTTCCTATGCTCTGCTATACATCTTCTCTCAGCACCCAGCTTTCCTATGCTCTGCTATACATTTTCTCTCAGCACCCAGTTTTCCCATGCTCTGCTATACATCTTCTCTCAGCACCCAGCTTTCCTATGCTCTGCTATACATCTTCTCTAAGCACCCAGCTTTCCCATGCTCTGCTATACATCTTCTCTCAGCACCCAGCTTTCCTATGCTCTGCTATACATCTTCTCTCAGCACCCAGCTTTCCCATGCTCTGCTATACATCTTCTCTCAGCACCCAGCTTTCCTATGCTCTGCTATACATCTCTCAGCACCCAGCTTTCCCATGCTCTGCTATACATCTTCTCTCAGCACCCAGCTTTCCCATGCTCTGCTATACATCTTCTCTCAGCACCCAGCTTTCCCATGCTCTGCTATACATCTTCTCTCAGCACCCAGCTTTCCCATGCTCTGCTATACATCTTCTCTCAGCACCCAGCTTTCCCATGCTCTGCTATACATCTTCTCTCAGCACCCAGCTTTCCCATGCTCTGCTATACATCTTCTCTCAGCACCCAGCTTTCCTATGCTCTGCTATACATCTTCTCTCAGAACCCAGTTTTCCCATGCTCTGCTATACATCTTCTCTCAGCACCCAGCTTTCCTATGCTCTGCTATACATCTTCTCTCAGCACCCAGCTTTCCCATGCTCTGCTATACATCTTCTCTCAGCACCCAGCTTTCCTATGCTCTGCTATACATCTCTCAGCACCCAGCTTTCCCATGCTCTGCTATACATCTTCTCTCAGCACCCAGCTTTCCCATGCTCTGCTATACATCTTCTCTCAGCACCCAGCTTTCCCATGCTCTGCTATACATCTTCTCTCAGCACCCAGCTTTCCCATGCTCTGCTATACATCTTCTCTCAGCACCCAGCTTTCCCATGCTCTGCTATACATCTTCTCTCAGCACCCAGCTTTCCCATGCTCTGCTATACATCTTCTCTCAGCACCCAGCTTTCCTATGCTCTGCTATACATCTTCTCTCAGAACCCAGTTTTCCCATGCTCTGCTATACATCTTCTCTCAGCACCCAGCTTTCCTATGCTCTGCTATACATCTTCTCTCAGCACCCAGTTTTCCCATGCTCTGCTATACATCTTCTCTCAGCACCCAGCTTTCCTATGCTCTGCTATACATCTTCTCTCAGCACCCAGCTTTGCCATGCTCTGATATACATCTTCTCTCAGCACCCAGCTTTATCATGCTCTGCTATACATCTCTCAGCACTTAGCTTTCCTATGCTCTGCTATACATCTTTTCTCAGCACCCAGTTTTCCAATGCTCTGCTATACATCTCTCAGCACCCAGCTTTCCCATGCTCTGCTATACATCTTTTCTCAGCACCCAGCTTTCCTATGCTCTGCTATATATCTTCTCTCAGCACCCAGCTTTCCCATGCTCTGCTATACATCTTCTCTCAGCACCCAGCTTTCCCATGCTCTGCTATACATCTTCTCTCAGCACCCAGCTTTCCCATGCTCTGCTATACATCTTCTCTCAGCACCCAGCTTTCCCATGCTCTGCTATACATCTTCTCTCAGCACCCAGCTTTCCTATGCTCTGCTATACATCTTCTCTAAGCACCCTGCTTTCCCATGCTCTGCTATACATCTTCTCTCAGCACCCAGCTTTCCTATGCTCTGCTATACATCTTCTCTCAGCACCCAGCTTTCCCATGCTCTGCTATACATCTTCTCTCAGCACCCAGCTTTCGTATGCTCTGCTATACATCTTCTCTCAGCACCCAGCTTTCCCATGCTCTGCTATACATCTTCTCTCAGCACCCAGCTTTCCCATGATCTGCTATACATCTTCTCTCAGCACCCAGCTTTCCCATGCTCTGCTATACATCTTCTCTCAGCACCCAGCTTTCCCATGCTCTGCTATACATCTTCTCTCAGCACCCAGCTTTCCCATGCTCTGCTATACATCTTCTCTCAGCACCCAGCTTTCCTATGCTCTGCTATACATCTTCTCTCAGCACCCAGTTTTCCCATGCTCTGCTATACATCTTCTCTCAGCACCCAGCTTTCCTATGCTCTGCTATACATCTTCTCTCAGCACCCAGTTTTCCCATGCTCTGCTATACATCTTCTCTCAGCACCCAGCTTTCCTATGCTCTGCTATACATCTTCTCTCAGCACCCAGCTTTGCCATGCTCTGATATACATCTTCTCTCAGCACCCAGCTTTATCATGCTCTGCTATACATCTCTCAGCACTTAGCTTTCCTATGCTCTGCTATACATCTTTTCTCAGCACCCAGTTTTCCCATGCTCTGCTATACATCTCTCAGCACCCAGCTTTCCTATGCTCTGCTATACATCTTCTCTCAGCACCCAGCTTTCCCATGCTCTGCTATACATCTTCTCTCAGCACCCAGCTTTCCCATGCTCTGCTATACATCTCTCAGCACCCAGCTTTCCTATGCTCTGCTATACATCTTTTCTAAGCACCCAGCTTTCCCATGCTCTGCTATACATCTTCTCTCAGCACCCAGCTTTCCCATGCTCTGCTATACATCTTCTCTCAGCACCCAGCTTTCCTATGCTCTGCTATACATCTTCTCTCAGCACCCAGCTTTCCTATGCTCTGCTATACATCTTCTCTCAGCACCCAGCTTTGCCATGCTCTGCTATACATCTTCTCTCAGCACCCAGCTTTCCCATGCTCTGCCATACATCTTCTCTCAGCACCCAGCTTTCCCATGCTCTGCTATACATCTTCTCTCAGCACCCAGCTTTCCCATGCTCTGCTATACATCTTCTCTAAGCACCCAGCTTTCCCATGCTCTGCTATACATCTTCACTCAGCACCCAGTTTTCCCATGCTCTACTATACATCTTCTCTCAGCACCCAGCTTTCCTATGCTCTGCTATACATCTTCTCTCAGCACCCAGTTTTCCCGTGCTCTGCTATACATCTTCTCTCAGCACCCAGCTTTCCTATGCTCTGCTATACATCTTCTCTCAGCACCCAGTTTTCCCATGCTCTGCTATACATCTCTCAGCACCCAGCTTTCCTATGCTCTGCTATACATCTTCTCTCATCACCCAGCTTTCCCATGCTCTGCTATACATCTTCTCTCAGCACCCAGCTTTATCATGCTCTGCTATACATCTTCTCTCAGCACCCAGCTTTCCTATGCTCTGCTATACATCTTCTCTAAGCACCCAGCTTTCCCATGCTCTGCTATACATCTTCTCTCAGCACCCAGCTTTCCTATGCTCTGCTATACATCTTCTCTCAGCACCCAGCTTTCCTATGCTCTGCTATACATCTTTTCTCAGCACCCAGCTTTCCTATGCTCTGCTATACATTTTCTCTCAGCACCCAGTTTTCCCATGCTCTGCTATACATGTTCTCTCAGCACCCAGCTTTCCTATGCTCTGCTATACATCTTCTCTAAGCACCCAGCTTTCCCATGCTCTGCTATACATCTTCTCTCAGCACCCAGCTTTCCTATGCTCTGCTATACATCTTCTCTCAGCACCCAGCTTTCCCATGCTCTACTATACATCTTCTCTCAGCACCCAGCTTTCCTATGCTCTGCTATACATCTTCTCTCAGCACCCAGCTTTCCCATGCTCTGCTATACATCTCTCAGCACCCAGCTTTCCCATGCTCTGCTATACATCTTCTCTCAGCACCCAGCTTTCCCATGCTCTGCAATACATCTTCTCTCAGCACCCAGCTTTCCCATGCTCTGCTATACATCTTCTCTCAGCACCCAGCTTTCCCATGCTCTGCTATACATCTTCTCTCAGCACCCAGCTTTCCCATGCTCTGCTATACATCTTCTCTCAGCACCCAGCTTTCCTATGCTCTGCTATACATCTTCTCTCAGCACTCAGTTTTCCCATGCTCTGCTATACATCTTCTCTCAGCACCCAGCTTTCCTATGCTCTGCTATACATCTCTCAGCACCCAGCTTTGCCATGCTCTGATATACATCTTCTCTCAGCACCCAGCTTTCCTATGCTCTGCTATACATCTTCTCTCAGCACCCAGCTTTATCATGCTCTGCTATACATCTTCTCTCAGCACCCAGCTTTCCCATGCTCTGCTATACATCTTCTCTCAGCAGCCAGCTTTCCTATGCTCTGCTATACATTTTCTCTCAGCACCCAGTTTTCCCATGCTCTGCTATACATCTTCTCATAGCACCCAGCTTTCCTATGCTCTGCTATACATCTTCTCTAAGCACCCAGCTTTCCCATGCTCTGCTATACATCTTCTCTCAGCACCCAGCTTTCCTATGCTCTGCTATACATCTTCTCTCAGCACCCAGCTTTCCCACGCTCTGCTATACATCTTCTCTCAGCACCCAGCTTTCCCATGCTCTGCTATACATCTTCTCTCAGCACCCAGCTTTCCCATGCTCTGCTATACATCTTCTCTCAGCATCCAGCTTTCCCATGCTCTGCTATACATCTTCTCTAAGCACCCAGCTTTCCCATGCTCTGTTATACATCTTCTCTCAGCACCCAGTTTTCCCATGCTCTGCTATACATCTTCTCTCAGCACCCAGCTTTCCTATGCTCTGCTATACATCTTCTCTCAGCAACCAGTTTTCCCGTGCTCTGCTATACATCTTCTCTCAGCACCCAGCTTTCCTATGCTCTGCTATACATCTTCTCTCAGCACCCAGTTTTCCCATGCTCTGCTATACATCTTCTCTCAGCACCCAGCTTTCCTATGCTCTGCTATACATCTTCTCTCATCACCCAGCTTTCCCATGCTCTGCTATACATCTTCTCTCAGCACCCAGCTTTCCTATGCTCTGCTATACATCTTCTCTTAGCACCCAGCTTTCCTATGCTCTGCTACACATCTTCTCTCAGCACCCAGCTTTGCCATGCTCTGCTATACATCTTCTCTCAGCACCCAGCTTTCCCATGCTCTGCTATACATCTTCTCTCAGCACCCAGTTTTCCCATGCTCTGATATACATCTTCTCTCAGCACCCAGCTTTCCTATGCTCTGCTATACATCTTCTCTCAGCACCCAGCTTTGCCATGCTCTGATATACATCTTCTCTCAGCACCCAGCTTTATCATGCTCTGCTATACATCTTCTCTCAGCACCCAGCTTTCCCATGCTCTGCTATACATCTTCTCTCAGCACCCAGCTTTCCTATGCTCTGCTATACATTTTCTCTCAGCACCCAGTTTTCCCATGCTCTGCTATACATCTTCTCTCAGCACCTAGCTTTCCTATGCTCTGCTATACATCTTCTCTAAGCACCCTGCTTTCCCATGCTCTGCTATACATCTTCTCTCAGCACCCAGCTTTCCTATGCTCTGCTATACATCTTCTCTCAGCACCCAGCTTTCCCATGCTCTGCTATACATCTTCTCTCAGCACCCAGCTTTCCTATGCTCTGCTATACATCTTCTCTCAGCACCCAGCTTTCCCATGCTCTGCTATACATCTTCTCTCAGCACCCAGCTTTCCTATGATCTGCTATACATCTTCTCTCAGCACCCAGCTTTCCCATGCTCTGCTATACATCTTCTCTCAGCACCCAGCTTTCCCATGCTCTGCTATACATCTTCTCTCAGCAACCAGCTTTCCCATGCTCTGCTATACATCTTCTCTCAGCACCCAGCTTTCCTATGCTCTGCTATACATCTTCTCTCAGCACCCAGTTTTCCCATGCTCTGCTATACATCTTCTCTCAGCACCCAGCTTTCCTATGCTCTGCTATACATCTTCTCTCAGCACCCAGTTTTCCCATGCTCTGCTATACATCTTCTCTCAGCACCCAGCTTTCCTATGCTCTGCTATACATCTTCTCTCAGCACCCAGCTTTGCCATGCTCTGATATACATCTTCTCTCAGCACCCAGCTTTATCATGCTCTGCTATACATCTCTCAGCACTTAGCTTTCCTATGCTCTGCTATACATCTTTTCTCAGCACCCAGTTTTCCCATGCTCTGCTATACATCTCTCAGCACCCAGCTTTCCTATGCTCTGCTATACATCTTCTCTCAGCACCCAGCTTTCCCATGCTCTGCTATACATCTTCTCTCAGCACCCAGCTTTCCCATGCTCTGCTATACATCTTCTCTCAGCACCCAGCTTTCCTATGCTCTGCTATACATCTTCTCTAAGCACCCAGCTTTCCCATGCTCTGCTATACATCTTATCTCAGCACCCAGCTTTCCCATGCTCTGCTATACATCTTCTCTCAGCACCCAGCTTTCCTATGCTCTGCTATACATCTTCTCTCAGCACCCAGCTTTCCTATGCTCTGCTATACATCTTCTCTCAGCACCCAGCTTTGCCATGCTCTGCTATACATCTTCTCTCAGCACCCAGCTTTCCCATGCTCTGCTATACATCTTCTCTAAGCACCCAGCTTTCCCATGCTCTGCTATACATCTTCTTTTAGCACAGCACCCAGTTTTCCCATGCTCTGCTATACATCTTCTCTCAGCACCCAGCTTTCCTATGCTCTGCTATACATTTTCTCTCAGTACCCAGCTTTCCCATGCTCTGCTATACATCTTCTCTCAGCACCCAGCTTTCCCATGCTCTGCTATACATCTTCTCTCAGCACCCAGCTTTCCCATACTCTGCTATACATCTTCTCTAAGCACCCAGCTTTCCCATGCTCTGCTATACATCTTCTCTCAGCACCCAGTTTTCCCATGCTCTGCTATACATCTTCTCTCAGCACCCAGTTTTCCCGTGCTCTGCTATACATCTTCTGTCAGCACCCATCTTTCCTATGCTCTTCTATACATCTTCTCTCAGCACCCAGTTTTCCCATGCTCTGCTATACATCTTCTCTCAGCACCCAGCTTTCCTATGCTCTGCTATACATCTTCTCTCATCACCCAGCTTTCCCATGCTCTGCTATACATCTTCTCTCAGCACCCAGCTTTCCTATGCTCTGCTATACATCTTCTCTCAGCACCCAGTTTTATCATGATCTGCTATACATCTTCTCTCAGCACCCAGCTTTCCTATGCTCTGCTATACATCTTCTCTAAGCACCCAGCTTTCCTATGCTCTGCTATACATTTTCTCTCAGCACCCAGTTTTCCCATGCTCTGCTATACATCTTCTCTCAGCACCCAGCTTTCCTATGCTCTGCTATACATCTTCTCTAAGCACCCAGCTTTCCCATGCTCTGCTATACATCTTCTCTCAGCACCCAGCTTTCCTATGCTCTGCTATACATCTTCTCTCAGCACCCAGCTTTCCCATGCTCTGCTATACATCTTCTCTCAGCACCCAGCTTTCCTATGCTCTGCTATACATCTTCTCTCAGCACCCAGCTTTCCCATGCTCTGCTATACATCTTCTCTCAGCACCCAGCTTTCCCATGCTCTGCTATACATCTTCTCTCAGCACCCAGCTTTCCCATGCTCTGCTATACATCTTCTCTCAGCACCCAGCTTTCCCATGCTCTGCTATACATCTTCTCTCAGCACCCAGCTTTCCCATGCTCTGCTATACATCTTCTCTCAGCACCCAGCTTTCCTATGCTCTGCTATACATCTTCTCTCAGCACCCAGTTTTCCCATGCTCTGCTATACATCTTCTCTCAGCACCCAGCTTTCCTATGCTCTGCTATACATCTTCTCTCAGCACCCAGCTTTGCCATGCTCTGATATACATCTTCTCTCAGCACCCAGCTTTATCATGCTCTGCTATACATCTCTCAGCACTTAGCTTTCCTATGCTCTGCTATACATCTTTTCTCAGCACCCAGTTTTCCAATGCTCTGCTATACATCTCTCAGCACCCAGCTTTCCCATGCTCTGCTATAAATCTTTTCTCAGCACCCAGCTTTCCTATGCTCTGCTATATATCTTCTCTAAGCACCCAGCTTTCCCATGCTCTGCTATACATCTTCTCTCAGCACCCAGCTTTCCCATGCTCTGCTATACATCTTCTCTCAGCACCCAGCTTTCCTATGCTCTGCTATACATCTTCTCTCAGCACCCAGCTTTCCTATGCTCTGCTATACATCTTCTCTCAGCACCCAGCTTTGCCATGCTCTGCTATACATCTTCTCTCAGCACCCAGCTTTCCCATGCTCTGCTATACATCTTCTCTCAGCACCCAGTTTTCCCATGCTCTGCTATACATCTTCTCTCAGCACCCAGCTTTCCTATGCTCTGCTATACATCTTCTCTCAGCACCCAGTTTTCCCATGCTCTGCTATACATCTTCTCTCAGCACCCAGTTTTCCCATGCTCTGCTATACATCTTCTCTCAGCACCCAGCTTTCCTATGCTCTGCTATACATCTTCTCTCAGCACCCAGTTTTCCCATGCTCTGCTATACATCTTCTCTCAGCACCCAGTTTTCCCATGCTCTGCTATACATCTTCTCTCAGCACCCAGTTTTCCCATGCTCTGCTATACATCTTCTCTCAGCACCCAGCTTTCCTATGCTCTGCTATACATCTTCTCTCAGCACCCAGTTTTCCCATGCTCTGCTATACATCTTCTCTCAGCACCCAGCTTTCCTATGCTCTGCTATACATCTTCTCTCAGCACCCAGTTTTCCCATGCTCTGCTATACATCTTCTCTCAGCACCCAGTTTTCCCATGCTCTGCTATACATCTTCTCTCAGCACCCAGCTTTCCTATGCTCTGCTATACATCTTCTCTCAGCACCCAGTTTTCCCATGCTCTGCTATACATCTTCTCTCAGCACCCAGTTTTCCCATGCTCTGCTATACATCTTCTCTCAGCACCCAGTTTTCCCATGCTCTGCTATACATCTTCTCTCAGCACCCAGCTTTCCTATGCTCTGCTATACATCTTCTCTCAGCACCCAGCTTTATCATGCTCTGCTATACATCTTCTCTCAGCACCCAGCTTTCCCATGCTCTGCTATACATCTTCTCTCAGCACTTAGCTTTCCTATGCTCTGCTATACATCTTTTCTCAGCACCCAGTTTTCCCATGCTCTGCTATACATCTTCTCTCAGCACCCAGCTTTCCTATGCTCTGCTATACATCTTCTCTCAGCACCCAGCTTTCCCATGCTCTGCTATACATCTTCTCTCAGCTCCCAGCTTTCCCATGCTCTGCTATACATCTTCTCTCAGCACCCAGCTTTCCCATGCTCTGCTATACATCTTCTCTCAGCACCCAGCTTTCCCATGCTCTGCTATACATCTTCTCTCAGCAACCAGCTTTCCTATGCTCTGCTATACATCTTCTCTAAGCACCCAGCTTTCCCATGCTCTGCTATACATCTTCTCTCAGCACTTAGCTTTCCCATGCTCTGCTATACATCTTCTCTCAGCACCCAGCTTTCCTATGCTCTGCTATACATCTTCTCTCAGCACCCAGTTTTCCTATGCTCTGCTATACATCTTCTCTCAGCACCCAGCTTTCCCATGCTCTGCTATACATCTTCTCTCAGCACCCAGCTTTCCTATGCTCTTTTATACATCTTCTCTCAGCACCCAGCTTTCCCATGCTCTGCTATACATCTTCTCTCAGCACCCAGCTTTCCTATGCTCTGCTATACATCTTCTTTCAGCACCCAGCTTTCCCATGCTCTGCTATACATCTTCTCTCAGCACCCAGCTTTCCCATGCTCTGCTATACATCTTCTCTCAGCACACAGCTTTCCCATGCTCTGCTATACATCTTCTCTCAGCACCCAGCTTTCCCATGCTCTGCTATACATCTTCTCTCAGCACCCAGCTTTCCCATGCTCTGCTATACATCTTCTCTCAGCACCCAGCTTTCCCATGCTCTGCTATACATCTTCTCTCAGCACCCAGCTTTCCCATGCTCTGCTATACATCTTCTCTCAGCACCCAGCTTTCCCATGCTCTGCTATACATCTTCTCTCAGCACCCAGCTTTCCCATGCTCTGCTATACATCTTCTCTCAGCACCCAGCTTTCCTATGCTCTGCTATACATCTTCTCTCAGCACCCAGTTTTCCCATGCTCTGCTATACATCTTCTCTCAGCACCCAGCTTTCCTATGCTCTGCTATACATCTTCTCTCAGCACCCAGCTTTGCCATGCTCTGATATACATCTTCTCTCAGCACCCAGCTTTCCCATGCTCTGCTATACATCTTCTCTCAGCACCCAGTTTTCCCATGCTCTGCTATACATCTTCTCTCAGCACCCAGTTTTCCCATGCTCTGCTATACATCTTCTCTCAGCACCCAGCTTTCCTATGCTCTGCTATACATCTCTCAGCACCCAGCTTTCCCATGCTCTGCTATACATTTTCTCTCAGGACCCAGCTTTCCCATGCTCTGCTATACATCTTCTCTTAGCACCCAGCTTTCCCATGCTCTGCTATACATCTTCTCTCAGCACCCAGCTTTCCCATGCTCTGCTATACATCTTCTCTCAGCACCCAGCTTTCCTATGCTCTGCTATACATCTTCACTCAGCACCCAGTTTTCCCATGCTCTGCTATACATCTTCTCTCAGCACCCAGCTTTCCTATGCTCTGCTATACATCTTCTCTCAGCACCCAGCTTTGCCATGCTCTGATATACATCTTCTCTCAGCACCCAGCTTTATCATGCTCTGCTATACATCTTCTCTCAGCACCCAGCTTTCCCATGCTCTGCTATACATCTTCTCTCAGCACTTAGCTTTCCTATGCCCTGCTATACATCTTTTCTCAGCACCCAGTTTTCCCATGCTCTGCTATACATCTTCTCTCAGCACCCAGGTTTCCTATGCTCTGCTATACATCTTCTCTCAGCACCCAGCTTTCCCATGCTCTGCTATACATCTTCTCTCAGCACCCAGCTTTCCCATGCTCTGCTATACATCTTCTCTCAGCACCCAGCTTTCCCATGCTCTGCTATACATCTTCTCTCAGCACCCAGCTTTCCCATGCTCTGCTATACATCTTCTCTCAGCACCCAGCTTTCCTATGCTCTGCTATACATCTTCTCTAAGCACCCAGCTTTCCCATGCTCTGCTATACATCTTCTCTCAGCACCCAGCTTTCCCATGCTCTGCTATACATCTTCTCTCAGCACCCAGCTTTCCTATGCTCTGCTATACATCTTCTCTCAGCACCCAGTTTTCCCATGCTCTGCTATACATCTTCTCTCAGCACCCAGCTTTCCCATGCTCTGCTATACATCTCTCAGCACCCAGCTTTCCGATGCTCTTTTATACATCTTCTCTCAGCACCCAGCTTTCCCATGCTCTGCTATACATCTTCTCTCAGCACCCAGCTTTCCTATGCTCTGCTATACATCTTCTCTCAGCACCCAGCTTTCCTATGCTCTGCTATACATCTTCTCTCAGCACCCAGTTTTCCCATGCTCTGCTATACATCTTCTCTCAGCACCCAGTTTTCCCATGCTCTGCTATACATCTTCTCTCAGCACCCAGCTTTCCTATGCTCTGCTATACATCTTCTCTCAGCACCCAGCTTTCCCATGCTCTGCTATACATTTTCTCTCAGGACCCAGCTTTCCCATGCTCTTCTATACATCTTCTCTTAGCACCCAGCTTTCCCATGCTCTGCTATACATCTTCTCTCAGCACCCAGCTTTCCCATGCTCTGCTATACATCTTCTCTCAGCACCCAGCTTTCCTATGCTCTGCTATACATCTTCACTCAGCACCCAGTTTTCCCATGCTCTGCTATACATCTTCTCTCAGCACCCAGCTTTCCTATGCTCTGCTATACATCTTCTCTCAGCACCCAGCTTTGCCATGCTCTGATATACATCTTCTCTCAGCACCCAGCTTTATCATGCTCTGCTATACATCTTCTCTCAGCACCCAGCTTTCCCATGCTCTGCTATACATCTTCTCTCAGCACTTAGCTTTCCTATGCCCTGCTATACATCTTTTCTCAGCACCCAGCTTTCCCATGCTCTGCTATACATCTTCTCTCAGCACCCAGGTTTCCTATGCTCTGCTATACATCTTCTCTCAGCACCCAGCTTTCCCATGCTCTGCTATACATCTTCTCTCAGCACCCAGCTTTCCCATGCTCTGCTATACATCTTCTCTCAGCACCCAGCTTTCCCATGCTCTGCTATACATCTTCTCTCAGCACCCAGCTTTCCCATGCTCTGCTATACATCTTCTTTCAGCACCCAGCTTTCCTATGCTCTGCTATACATCTTCTCTAAGCACCCAGCTTTCCCATGCTCTGCTATACATCTTCTCTAAGCACCCAGCTTTCCCATGCTCTGCTATACATCTTCTCTCAGCACCCAGCTTTCCTATGCTCTGCTATACATCTTCTCTCAGCACCCAGTTTTCCCATGCTCTGCTATACATCTTCTCTCAGCACCCAGCTTTCCCATGCTCTGCTATACATCTTCTCTCAGCACCCAGCTTTCCTATGCTCTTTTATACATCTTCTCTCAGCACCCAGCTTTCCCATGCTCTGCTATACATCTTCTCTCAGCACCCAGCTTTCCCATGCTCTGCTATACATCTTCTCTCAGCACCCAGCTTTCCCATGCTCTGCTATACATCTTCTCTCAGCACCCAGCTTTCCTATGCTCTGCTATACATCTTCTCTAAGCACCCAGCTTTCCCATGCTCTGCTATACATCTTCTCTCAGCACCCAGCTTTCCCATGCTCTGCTATACATCTTCTCTCAGCACCCAGCTTTCCTATGCTCTGCTATACATCTTCTCTCAGCACCCAGTTTTCCCATGCTCTGCTATACATCTTCTCTCAGCACCCAGCTTTCCCATGCTCTGCTATACATCTTCTCTCAGCACCCAGCTTTCCTATGCTCTTTTATACATCTTCTCTCAGCACCCAGCTTTCCCATGCTCTGCTATACATCTTCTCTCAGCACCCAGCTTTCCTATGCTCTGCTATACATCTTCTCTCAGCACCCAGCTTTCCCATGCTCTGCTATACATCTTCTCTCAGCACCCAGCTTTCCCATGCTCTGCTATACATCTTCTCTCAGCACCCAGCTTTCCCATGCTCTGCTATACATCTTCTCTCAGCACCCAGCTTTCCCATGCTCTGCTATACATCTTCTCTCAGCACCCAGCTTTCCCATGCTCTGCTATACATCTTCTCTCAGCACCCAGCTTTCCCATGCTCTGCTATACATCTTCTCTCAGCACCCAGCTTTCCCATGCTCTGCTATACATATTCTCTCAGCACCCAGCTTTCCCATGCTCTGCTATACATCTTCTCTCAGCACCCAGCTTTCCTATGCTCTGCTATACATCTTCTCTCAGCACCCAGTTTTCCCATGCTCTGCTATACATCTTCTCTCAGCACCCAGCTTTCCTATGCTCTGCTATACATCTTCTCTCAGCACCCAGCTTTGCCATGCTCTGATATACATCTTCTCTCAGCACCCAGCTTTATCATGCTCTGCTATACATCTTCTCTCAGCACCCAGCTTTCCCATGCTCTGCTATACATCTTCTCTCAGCACCCAGCTTTCCTATGCTCTGCTATACATCTTCTCTCAGCACCCAGTTTTCCCATGCTCTGCTATACATCTTCTTTCAGCACCCAGCTTTCCTATGCTCTGCTATACATCTTCTCTCAGCACCCAGCTTTCCCATGCTCTGCTATACATCTTCTCTCAGCACCCAGCTTTCCCATGCTCTGCTATACATCTCTCAGCACCCAGCTTTCCTATGCTCTGCTATACATCTTCTCTCAGCACCCAGCTTTCCCATGCTCTGCTATACATCTTCTTTCAGCACCCAGCTTTCCCATGCTCTGCTATACATCTTCTCTCAGCACCCAGCTTTCCTATGCTCTGCTATACATCTCTCAGCACCCAGTTTTCCCATGCTCTGCTATACATCTTCTCTCAGCACCCAGCTTTCCTATGCTCTGCTATACATCTTCTCTCAGCACCCAGCTTTGCCATGCTCTGATATACATCTTCTCTCAGCACCCAGCTTTATCATGCTCTGCTATACATCTTCTCTCAGCACCCAGCTTTCCCATGCTCTGCTATACATCTTCTCTCAGCACCCAGCTTTCCTATGCTCTGCTATACATCTTCTCTCAGCACCCAGCTTTCCTATGCTCTGCTATACATCTTCTCTCAGCACCCAGCTTTATCATGCTCTGCTATACATCTTCTCTCAGCACCCAGCTTTCCTATGCTCTGCTATACATCTTCTCTCAGCACCCAGCTTTCCTATGCTCTGCTATACATTTTCTGTCAGCACCCAGTTTTCCCATGCTCTGCTATACATCTTCTCTCAGCACCCAGCTTTCCCATGCTCTGCTATACATCTTCTCTCAGCACCCAGCTTTCCTATGCTCTGCTATACATCTTCTCTCAGCACCCAGCTTTCCCATGCTCTGCTATACATCTCTCAGCACCCAGCTTTCCCATGCTCTGCTATACATCTTCTCTCAGCACCCAGCTTTCCCATGCTCTGCTATACATCTTCTCTCAGCACCCAGCTTTCCCATGCTCTGCTATACATCTTCTCTCAGCACCCAGCTTTCCCATGCTCTGCTATACATCTTCTCTCAGCACCCAGCTTTCCCATGCTCTGCTATACATCTTCTCTCAGCACCCAGCTTTCCCATGCTCTGCTATACATCTTCTCTCAGCACCCAGCTTTCCCATGCTCTGCTATACATCTTCTCTCAGCACCCAGCTTTCCTATGCTCTGCTATACATCTTCTCTCAGCACTCAGTTTTCCCATGCTCTGCTATACATCTTCTCTCAGCACCCAGCTTTGCCATGCTCTGCTATACATCTTCTCTAAGCACCCAGCTTTCCCATGCTCTGCTATACATCTTCTCTCAGCACCCAGCTTTCCTATGCTCTGCTATACATCTTCTCTCAGCACCCAGCTTTCCCATGCTCTGCTATACATCTTCTCTCAGCACCCAGCTTTCCCATGCTCTGCTATACATCTTCTCTCAGCACCCAGCTTTCCCATGCTCTGCTATACATCTTCTCTCAGCATCCAGCTTTCCCATGCTCTGCTATACATCTTCTCTAAGCACCCAGCTTTCCCATGCTCTGCTATACATCTTCTCTCAGCACCCAGTTTTCCCATGCTCTGCTATACATCTTCTCTCAGCACCCAGCTTTCCTATGCTCTGCTATACATCTTCTCTCAGCAACCAGTTTTCCCGTGCTCTGCTATACATCTTCTCTCAGCACCCAGCTTTCCTATGCTCTGCTATACATCTTCTCTCAGCACCCAGTTTTCCCATGCTCTGCTATACATCTTCTCTCAGCACCCAGCTTTCCTATGCTCTGCTATACATCTTCTCTCATCACCCAGCTTTCCCATGCTCTGCTATACATCTTCTCTCAGCACCCAGCTTTCCTATGCTCTGCTATACATCTTCTTTTAGCACCCAGCTTTCCTATGCTCTGCTATACATCTTCTCTCAGCACCCAGCTTTGCCATGCTCTGCTATACATCTTCTCTCAGCACCCAGCTTTCCCATGCTCTGCTATACATCTTCTCTCAGCACCCAGTTTTCCCATGCTCTGCTATACATCTTCTCTCAGCACCCAGCTTTCCTATGCTCTGCTATACATCTTATCTCAGCACCCAGCTTTGCCATGCTCTGATATACATCTTCTCTCAGCACCCAGCTTTATCATGCTCTGCTATACATCTTCTCTCAGCACCCAGCTTTCCCATGCTCTGCTATACATCTTCTCTCAGCACCCAGCTTTCCTATGGTCTGCTATACATTTTCTCTCAGCACCCAGCTTTCCTATGCTCTGCTATACATCTTCTCTCAGCACCCAGCTTTCCCATGCTCTGCTATACATTTTCTCTCAGGACCCAGCTTTCCCATGCTCTGCTATACATCTTCTCTTAGCACCCAGCTTTCCCATGCTCTGCTATACATCTTCTCTCAGCACCCAGCTTTCCCATGCTCTGCTATACATCTTCTCTCAGCACCCAGCTTTCCTATGCTCTGCTATACATCTTCACTCAGCACCCAGTTTTCCCATGCTCTGCTATACATCTTCTCTCAGCACCCAGCTTTCCTATGCTCTGCTATACATCTTCTCTCAGCACCCAGCTTTGCCATGCTCTGATATACATCTTCTCTCAGCACCCAGCTTTATCATGCTCTGCTATACATCTTCTCTCAGCACCCAGCTTTCCCATGCTCTGCTATACATCTTCTCTCAGCACTTAGCTTTCCTATGCCCTGCTATACATCTTTTCTCAGCACCCAGTTTTCCCATGCTCTGCTATACATCTTCTCTCAGCACCCAGGTTTCCTATGCTCTGCTATACATCTTCTCTCAGCACCCAGCTTTCCCATGCTCTGCTATACATCTTCTCTCAGCACCCAGCTTTCCCATGCTCTGCTATACATCTTCTCTCAGCACCCAGCTTTCCCATGCTCTGCTATACATCTTCTCTCAGCACCCAGCTTTCCCATGCTCTGCTATACATCTTCTCTCAGCACCCAGCTTTCCTATGCTCTGCTATACATCTTCTCTAAGCACCCAGCTTTCCCATGCTCTGCTATACATCTTCTCTCAGCACCCAGCTTTCCCATGCTCTGCTATACATCTTCTCTCAGCACCCAGCTTTCCTATGCTCTGCTATACATCTTCTCTCAGCACCCAGTTTTCCCATGCTCTGCTATACATCTTCTCTCAGCACCCAGCTTTCCCATGCTCTGCTATACATCTTCTCTCAGCACCCAGCTTTCCGATGCTCTTTTATACATCTTCTCTCAGCACCCAGCTTTCCCATGCTCTGCTATACATCTTCTCTCAGCACCCAGCTTTCCTATGCTCTGCTATACATCTTCTCTCAGCACCCAGCTTTCCTATGCTCTGCTATACATCTTCTCTCAGCACCCAGTTTTCCCATGCTCTGCTATACATCTTCTCTCAGCACCCAGTTTTCCCATGCTCTGCTATACATCTTCTCTCAGCACCCAGCTTTCCTATGCTCTGCTATACATCTTCTCTCAGCACCCAGCTTTCCCATGCTCTGCTATACATTTTCTCTCAGGACCCAGCTTTCCCATGCTCTGCTATACATCTTCTCTTAGCACCCAGCTTTCCCATGCTCTGCTATACATCTTCTCTCAGCACCCAGCTTTCCCATGCTCTGCTATACATCTTCTCTCAGCACCCAGCTTTCCTATGCTCTGCTATACATCTTCACTCAGCACCCAGTTTTCCCATGCTCTGCTATACATCTTCTCTCAGCACCCAGCTTTCCTATGCTCTGCTATACATCTTCTCTCAGCACCCAGCTTTGCCATGCTCTGATATACATCTTCTCTCAGCACCCAGCTTTATCATGCTCTGCTATACATCTTCTCTCAGCACCCAGCTTTCCCATGCTCTGCTATACATCTTCTCTCAGCACTTAGCTTTCCTATGCCCTGCTATACATCTTTTCTCAGCACCCAGTTTTCCCATGCTCTGCTATACATCTTCTCTCAGCACCCAGGTTTCCTATGCTCTGCTATACATCTTCTCTCAGCACCCAGCTTTCCCATGCTCTGCTATACATCTTCTCTCAGCACCCAGCTTTCCCATGCTCTGCTATACATCTTCTCTCAGCACCCAGCTTTCCCATGCTCTGCTATACATCTTCTCTCAGCACCCAGCTTTCCCATGCTCTGCTATACATCTTCTCTCAGCACCCAGCTTTCCTATGCTCTGCTATACATCTTCTCTAAGCACCCAGCTTTCCCATGCTCTGCTATACATCTTCTCTCAGCACCCAGATTTCCCATGCTCTGCTATACATCTTCTCTCAGCACCCAGCTTTCCTATGCTCTGCTATACATCTTCTCTCAGCACCCAGTTTTCCCATGCTCTGCTATACATCTTCTCTCAGCACCCAGCTTTCCCATGCTCTGCTATACATCTTCTCTCAGCACCCAGCTTTCCTATGCTCTTTTATACATCTTCTCTCAGCACCCAGCTTTCCCATGCTCTGCTATACATCTTCTCTCAGCACCCAGCTTTCCTATGCTCTGCTATACATCTTCTCTCAGCACCCAGCTTTCCCATGCTCTGCTATACATCTTCTCTCAGCACCCAGCTTTCCCATGCTCTGCTATACATCTTCTCTCAGCACCCAGCTTTCCCATGCTCTGCTATACATCTTCTCTCAGCACCCAGCTTTCCCATGCTCTGCTATACATCTTCTCTCAGCACCCAGCTTTCCCATGCTCTGCTATACATCTTCTCTCAGCACCCAGCTTTCCCATGCTCTGCTATACATCTTCTCTCAGCACCCAGCTTTCCCATGCTCTGCTATACATATTCTCTCAGCACCCAGCTTTCCCATGCTCTGCTATACATCTTCTCTCAGCACCCAGCTTTCCTATGCTCTGCTATACATCTTCTCTCAGCACCCAGTTTTCCCATGCTCTGCTATACATCTTCTCTCAGCACCCAGCTTTCCTATGCTCTGCTATACATCTTCTCTCAGCACCCAGCTTTGCCATGCTCTGATATACATCTTCTCTCAGCACCCAGCTTTATCATGCTCTGCTATACATCTTCTCTCAGCACCCAGCTTTCCCATGCTCTGCTATACATCTTCTCTCAGCACCCAGCTTTCCTATGCTCTGCTATACATCTTCTCTCAGCACCCAGTTTTCCCATGCTCTGCTATACATCTTCTTTCAGCACCCAGCTTTCCTATGCTCTGCTATACATCTTCTCTCAGCACCCAGCTTTCCCATGCTCTGCTATACATCTTCTCTCAGCACCCAGCTTTCCCATGCTCTGCTATACATCTCTCAGCACCCAGCTTTCCTATGCTCTGCTATACATCTTCTCTCAGCACCCAGCTTTCCCATGCTCTGCTATACATCTTCTTTCAGCACCCAGCTTTCCCATGCTCTGCTATACATCTTCTCTCAGCACCCAGCTTTCCTATGCTCTGCTATACATCTCTCAGCACCCAGTTTTCCCATGCTCTGCTATACATCTTCTCTCAGCACCCAGCTTTCCTATGCTCTGCTATACATCTTCTCTTAGCACCCAGCTTTGCCATGCTCTGATATACATCTTCTCTCAGCACCCAGCTTTATCATGCTCTGCTATACATCTTCTCTCAGCACCCAGCTTTCCCATGCTCTGCTATACATCTTCTCTCAGCACCCAGCTTTCCTATGCTCTGCTATACATCTTCTCTCAGCACCCAGCTTTCCTATGCTCTGCTATACATCTTCTCTCAGCACCCAGCTTTATCATGCTCTGCTATACATCTTCTCTCAGCACCCAGCTTTCCTATGCTCTGCTATACATCTTCTCTCAGCACCCAGCTTTCCTATGCTCTGCTATACATTTTCTGTCAGCACCCAGTTTTCCCATGCTCTGCTATACATCTTCTCTCAGCACCCAGCTTTCCTATGCTCTGCTATACATCTTCTCTAAGCACCCAGCTTTCCCATGCTCTGCTATACATCTTCTCTCAGCACCCAGCTTTCCTATGCTCTGCTATACATCTTCTCTCAGCACCCAGCTTTCCCATGCTCTGCTATACATCTTCTCTCAGCACCCAGCTTTCCTATGCTCTGCTATACATCTTCTCTCAGCACCCAGCTTTCCCATGCTCTGCTATACATCTCTCAGCACCCAGCTTTCCCATGCTCTGCTATACATCTTCTCTCAGCACCCAGCTTTCCCATGCTCTGCTATACATCTTCTCTCAGCACCCAGCTTTCCCATGCTCTGCTATACATCTTCTCTCAGCACCCAGCTTTCCCATGCTCTGCTATACATCTTCTCTCAGCACCCAGCTTTCCCATGCTCTGCTATACATCTTCTCTCAGCACCCAGCTTTCCTATGCTCTGCTATACATCTTCTCTCAGCACTCAGTTTTCCCATGCTCTGCTATACATCTTCTCTCAGCACCCAGCTTTCCTATGCTCTGCTATACATCTTCTCTCAGCACCCAGCTTTGCCATGCTCTGCTATACATCTTCTCTAAGCACCCAGCTTTCCCATGCTCTGCTATACATCTTCTCTCAGCACCCAGCTTTCCTATGCTCTGCTATACATCTTCTCTCAGCACCCAGCTTTCCCATGCTCTGCTATACATCTTCTCTCAGCACCCAGCTTTCCCATGCTCTGCTATTCATCTTCTCTCGGCACCCAGCTTTCCCATGCTCTGCTATACATCTTCTCTCAGCATCCAGCTTTCCCATGCTCTGCTATACATCTTCTCTAAGCACCCAGCTTTCCCATGCTCTGCTATACATCTTCTCTCAGCACCCAGTTTTCCCATGCTCTGCTATACATCTTCTCTCAGCACCCAGCTTTCCTATGCTCTGCTATACATCTTCTCTCAGCAACCAGTTTTCCCGTGCTCTGCTATACATCTTCTCTCAGCACCCAGCTTTCCTATGCTCTGCTATACATCTTCTCTCAGCACCCAGTTTTCCCATGCTCTGCTATACATCTTCTCTCAGCACCCAGCTTTCCTATGCTCTGCTATACATCTTCTCTCATCACCCAGCTTTCCCATGCTCTGCTATACATCTTCTCTCAGCACCCAGCTTTCCTATGCTCTGCTATACATCTTCTCTTAGCACCCAGCTTTCCTATGCTCTGCTATACATCTTCTCTCAGCACCCAGCTTTGCCATGCTCTGCTATACATCTTCTCTCAGCACCCAGCTTTCCCATGCTCTGCTATACATCTTCTCTCAGCACCCAGTTTTCCCATGCTCTGCTATACATCTTCTCTCAGCACCCAGCTTTCCTATGCTCTGCTATACATCTTATCTCAGCACCCAGCTTTGCCATGCTCTGATATACATCTTCTCTCAGCACCCAGCTTTATCATGCTCTGCTATACATCTTCTCTCAGCACCCAGCTTTCCCATGCTCTGCTATACATCTTCTCTCAGCACCCAGCTTTCCTATGGTCTGCTATACATTTTCTCTCAGCACCCAGCTTTCCTATGCTCTGCTATACATCTTCTCTCAGCACCTAGCTTTCCTATGCTCTGCTATACATCTTCTCTCAGCACCTAGCTTTCCTATGCTCTGCTATACATCTTCTCTCAGCACCTAGCTTTCCTATGCTCTGCTATACATCTTCTCTAAGCACCCTGCTTTCCCATGCTCTGCTACAACACATATACAATACAACAGTCTCTGGTGGATGTAGACTATAATGTGTGACTGAGAATATGAATGATACCAGGAGAGTCGCCCCTAAAGAGACCCAAGGACAGTGGAGCCAGCAGGGGAAAGAAACCCCGTGGTTTACGTATCATGGAGCCTTATAGATTTACATTATGTAAAATATATGATGAACGCCATTAAAGCTACCGCATAAAACCCCATCATCCCGTCACCAAAAGCCGCAGACAAACTCCTGACGCGTCCAGTGCCGTCCACTATCACCCGCACTGAATATAGCCGAGTGCGTCACTGAACGCCATCCAATCAGAATGGCCCGCCCATCATCCAATCAGATTACAGAAGCACGCTCCAACGACCAATGAGGACGCACTGTTTGGTTTAAAAGCGGGTGCCGCGAAGTGTTTAGTAGTACTACTAGCGCTGAGCTGTTGATTTCGGTACGTAACGGGAGAGCGCGGCTGGGGCGGAGGAGGCGTGTGCACGCCGAGGCTCGGTGGGCTTCTCGCTGGTTGCGTATTCTCGGTGACCGGTACATGCGCCGCCGGAGGTGCTGTCGTAATTTGTCTTGTAGCCGTTTGTGTTATGGCGTTTTATCCCCTCCGGTGCCCTGGAGGCGTTTTTCCGTGAGACACTTCCCAGTATGCCTCGCTGTAACTTCATGACGGTAGTGTTTCTGTGGGTTCCCCTGGTCTCGCACGTTTAGCAGTAAACTGTACTAGGGAGAGCCCTGTATATAGGATGTGTATGGGATATTATGCCGGAATCTATACACCAGGCTCCCCCTAGTGGTGGACACAGGCATAGCATGCCGCTCTTGTCACCGAGCACTAGATACCTACAGCTTTGTGGGGCTCTGGCTGCACCCCTCATTCATTGCAGTGACTGAGGGGAGGGTTTTGGTCTCACTCTGGGGCTGAACACCCATAGTTTATCTCGTATTCCCAGTATTAGATTAGTGAGGTTGACTGTGGATGTCCTCTGCCTCTGACAGTGGCTTGAATTGGAGCATATTCACACTGCAGTCATTGGTGCAGGGAGAAAATGTTTTTTAAAAAAAAAAGTTGTTTGCCTAACACTAACCCCCCCTTCCCCCCACTCTCAATTCATCAATGGGGAAAAATACTGAGAATTTTTTATCCTGAAGATGTGAAATTGCTTGAAATCTGCAATGGGGAAAAACAAGCACCATGTGCATGAGGTCTCAGGACTGTTCACTTTGCTGAAGCTATATAAAGGGTGTGTGCTGACCTGCTGTATCCTTTACATGGCAGGTCCTGACCTGTGAGACTCTTCTGCAGGAGACCGCAGCTTCTTGTGGCCACAATCATGGTTTGGGCCGCTGCGCTGTCTCGTCTTCTCCCTGCAGAGACCGCTTCTGTCTCCGCAGCAGAGAATTGACATCCTGTGGCTTGGAAAGTTGCACCGCTGGTCAGTTTGGGGATTTCTCTAAATCCCATTCACTGTGCTTGTGCTGTACATTGCAGCATTTTGAGCACAGCTGACACACTGCCTCCAAAACTCTGTGACCCCCCCCTCCCCTCAGCATGGGTGTTAACCATTAAATGCAGGATGTTGTGCTGGTTCACATGAAGGGCATCCTGAAGTTAAGAGGTGCCCACACCTGGATGAAGTCTGCATCTTGTCCATGTCTTCCAAGGAATGCTTTGTCAGACTGGAGCAGCTTTGCTGAATTTGGCAGTTCTCCAATGTCTTGGCGCTGCCTCATCCTGGTGTGAAAACCATTGGTCTTTGTTGTGCAAAGATTGACTCTTCAAAGTATATTATGCTGTTCTAACATAAAAGCTTTTAATTGCTTCCACTGTCTTACTAATTTTTGACTGACTGCTTCTCTGTGACAACATAAGTAAAGGGGATGTCTGCTCTTCTGACAACTATTTCCAAGAGATCAAATTGCCAAAATACAATTTATAGTGGTTAGCACTTCAGTCTTGTGGTGGCTCAGTGGTTAGCACTGCAGTCTTGCAGTGCTGGGGTCCTGGGTTCAAATCCCACAAAGGACACAATCTGCAAGGAGTTAGTATGTTCTCCCTGTGTTTGTGTCAGTTTCCTCCGGGATCTCCAGTTTCCTCCCACACTCCAAAAATATACTCATAGGGAACCTAGATTGAGCCCCAATGGGGACAGTGTTGCCAATGTATGTAAAGCGCTATGGAATTAACAGCGCTATATAAATATATAAACATTACATTATAATCACTATTTGGTAAAATTGATCCTACAGGTCAATACAAGTGCGTAGATGCCAAATGCTGTTTGTCCCATTGCTTGTGCTGTGCAGTGCATCAGTTCTGCTCTGTACAGCACAAATCACGGTCTCCTAGCACACAGCTGACCCCTGTCACGAATACCTGTCGGTGCCCTGCATTCACATCACAGGTGATCCATACTGCCACATATTAAATCCCACTGTCAGAGATTGACATTGAAATATAACTAGTTATCTGTCTCGGGTGGATCTCCAATCCACCCACACCTGTTAAAGGCAAATGTCAGTTGATCATATCAGGTGATGTGCAGGGAAAGGTGCATGCTCAGTGTGTGAGCTCCCATCAAACACCGTTTTTGATGTAAATGTATGCAAAAGGTTGAAGGGGTCAAAAGATCTGTTGGCAGGTTTTTGCTGTGTAATTGTAGAGTGCCATAATGTAAAAGCGGTCCCTGATATAGATGTCACTGGACTGTTTTGCTCCTTCATACAATCCTTCTTTTTTTTTTTTTTTTAGTGTGGTGGCTCAGTGGTTAGCACTCTAGTCTTGTGGTGGCTCAGTGGTTAGCACTCTAGTCTTGTGGTGGCTCAGTGGTTAGCACTGCAGTCTTGTGGTGGCTCAGTGGTTAGCACTGCAGTCTTGCAGCACTGGGGTCCTGGGTTCAAATCCCACCAAGGACAACATCTGCAAGGAGTTTGTATGTTCTCCCTGTGTTTGTATGGGTTTCCTCCGGTTTCTCCCACACTGCAAAGACATACTGATGGGGACTCTAGATTGTGACCCCCAATGGGGACAGTGTTGTAACTTCCTGAGATCTCCTAAATCTAAACTGACTATTACTCCACCCAGTAAAGTGACACATTACTTGATTCATGGTCTGTCCATAGATCATGCTGTTCTCAGATTAATAGCAGCAAGTGGATCTCTGCTTGCCTTGCAGCAGTTGGAGGTGGATGTCTCATTGGTCCTGCCATCTACAGGCTGGTCAGTGTTGCCCCACTGCAGTTGACAGTTGGTATCAAACCCATGTGTTGGTAATGGAGAGGTGTATCAGCACCCCTTCCCCATTACTAACCTGGTAAGTGTATAGCTAAGGTGCATGTGGGATTTTGGATGTGCCAGCTGTGGGCTAGTACTCACAAGCTAGGAAGGCCCATGGCTATCCCAGCTGCTGGCTTTACCTGGTTTGTTAAAAAAAAAAAAATGGAGGGACCTCATGGCTGGGTTGGTGTTTTTTTGTTTGTGGGTTTTTTTGTTAAAAAAAAACACACAGGGTTCACTCTTTGATAACCATGGATGATAAAGCTGACAACTGCAGGCTGCAACCCTGAGCTGTCTGCTTTACCTGCTCTGGCTATCAAAAAATAGGGTTATTCCACTTCTTCCTCATTCACATTATCCTACCCCCATTTTACTCCCTTTTGCAGTGCCATAGGCCTTACTACCATTTTACAGCACGGACGTTCAAGTCCCTATTGACTTGTATGGGATCTAGGGTCAAGTTCAGAAGTTACATTGATTGAAAAAAGACTTGGGTCCCAAACATTTAGGGCTAGCACACACAGCGAGTAATACAGAGCGCAATAAAAAAAATCACATTCCAATATTACTCTGGGGTAACTACCATGAGCAAATTTTTTTTTTTTTTTCTTCTCAGCCCTAATCAGACTGAAGTCACAGCATGCTGCAGGTGGAGTGCTATCCTGTTTCACTCGCACCCATTCAAGTCTATGGGGGCGAGAGAAACATTGCATTAGTTGAGTGCAATGCAATTCTTGCAACGGAGGAGATGGGAAGAAATCTCTCCCCTCCGCAGCTGTGATCTGATTGCTGGTTTGGTCCAGTCACATGACACTCTGCTCCCACTATGCTGTGAGCAGTGTCATGCGATCACTCGCACTAATCCTGGTATGGCCCCAGCCTTAGTCTGGGCAAATCCAAACTTCCATGGGTCTAATCATCCTAACTGTAATGGTTTGTTGTGTACAGTGAAACATGCCTCGTTCTTGTACTTTCTCCTATAGAATCTGACTAAAATGGCAACTGTGATCTACATTGACCAGGAGAACGGTGATGTTAATGCCACCCTGTTATCCAAAGATCGTCCCAAACTATCAGGTGTCGGTAAGTGGTTATTTAAAGGACCTTTGCCAAATACTGCCTGTATTCATCTGTGTTCTTTTGCCAGATTCTGGCTTAAGTCTTATAAGCTGGAAAACTTCTGCATGGCTCAATGTTGTAAAAAAACATCTTTTAGAATTTAGTTTTCCCAAGCTCCACCAAAGTGGGGTGTAGAAAAGCATGCCTAATAAACATGAACGTGTGATGTAAAATTTCTAGTGTGGCGCACACCACCGATGCCCCTCATGGATTGGTTGTGCAGGAGTAAGATGCCCCTATCATAAAGGGATCTGTGTCACTGACTGCAGACTTGTGAATCCTTGCGGTGCATGCTGTCACTTAGTGCTAGCATAGGGATCAGGAAGTCCTGTCGCTCCTGGTCTGGTTTGTGGGTTTTTTTCCTCCTCCAATATAGCCATGAGGGCTTGTTTTTTGTGGGAGGAGTTATAATTTTAAATGACACAATTTAACACTAGAACTACTGAGGTAGTCATTTTGACTACTTCGCACTATGTAGTTGTAGTAGGTGTCACGAGTCCAGTAGTTCTAGTGTTAAGCCTGCTTTCACACCTCTGGTTTTAGCAGAGCCGTCCAATCCGGCTCTAAAACCTATGCAGCGACAATACTGCATCCTTTGCATAAGTTTTTTACATGTGGCCTGTCCGGTTTTTGCCGCTTGCGGCTGGCTACGGAGCATGTGCAGTGGAAAAAAAACAGATGCAGGACGCCGCATGCGGCGTCCATAGGCATGCATTGCAAATCGCGCCGCATCGGCCAGATGCAGCAAGATGCAGTTCTTTGTGCCAGGCAACGTTCCGGCCGCCGCATCAGCTAAATCTGCTGCATGCGGCAAAAACCGGACGGAACGCAAGCCCATGCAGCACAATACGGCACTAATGTAAGTCTATGCAAAAAAAAAAACAGTTGCGTTTTTTTTTCTGCAAAGCGCCAGATTGTGCTGCACAGGAAAAACCGGATGTGTGAAAGCAGCCCAAGTCTACCACATGCTGTACAGGGAAACAGGTGAAATTCCAAGTGTAGTTCCATAATGGCTACTTAGAGAAAGGGTCCCTCCAAAAAAACAATTGTTGGAAAATAAAAATCTCAGTCTCCAAGGTTTTTTTTTTTTAAGTCTTTAAAACTTAAGTGGCGCCCATTAACTATTGAAACTATTAAGAACACTGTATAACCTCTACACAGGAAACTTCTTTTGCTAAAGTGTATTGAATGGTTTCTGCACACAGTAGCTTTATTCTACTGGTACAGGGGTTGTTTGCATGGGTTAGGCTACTTTCACACTAGTTTTCTGCATTCAGGCACAATTTTTTTTGATTCAAAGGATCCGGCAAAAAAAATGAGAAACCGGATCCGGTTTTAAATGGATCCGGTTTGTTTTTTTTTTGTTTTTTTTTTTTTTTTTGAGGGATCAGCTTTTTTAACTTGGTGCATGCGCAGTTTACAAAAAACGGATCCGGTAGCCACATCCATTTTTACCGCATTGCGCCGGATCCGGCGTCCATAAGCTTTCATTGTAAAACACGCTGTATCGCGCCAGATCCGGCACAATGCGTTTTTTTTTTTGCCAGACAAAAAAAGTTGCAAGACACGTTGCCTCCGGCCGCTGCTTTGATAAATTTTGCCGCATCCGGAAAAAACCGGATACAACGCAAAGCCATCAGGTACAATCTGGTAACAATGCAAATCTATGGGGATAAAACGGATGCAGTACCGGATCCGTTTAACCCGTTTTGTTTTTTTTTCCAGATTGTACCTGATGGGAAAAAAACTGAGTAGCCTAAAAAATCCGGATCCGTTTTTGTAAACTGCGCATGCACCAAATTAATTAAAAAAAACTTATCCATCAAAAAAAACAGACAAACCGGATGCAAAACAGATCCTTTTTTTTACAGTTAAAAACCAGATCCGGTGGATATGGCTTTACTTTTTTTTTTTTTTTTTTTTTTTTTTTTCCGGATCCTTTGGATCAGGAAGAAAAAAGGATTGCCTGAATGCAGAAAACTGATGTGTGAAAGTAGCCTTACTACAGTGCTTGCCATTGGGGTGGCCATAGCTCTGTTCCTGGTGTATAAGGAAGGCTTCTGCAGCAGTGATATCCTCCACCCTTCAGTTTCCCAATGCTCTGGAACAGTCATTAAACTAATCTTTTTGCCTAAAGGAAAGCCACTTGTCAAAAGCCGCCAGAGCAAGGTTCTTGGTCCTTCAAGTGGAAAAACTTCAAGAAAAGCTCTAGGAAATGTCAACAAGCAATTAATTAACCAGAAGAGTGGCCAGAATCTGAAAGGAGACCAAAAAGTGAAGAAGCCTGTGCCATCTACTGAACAGGTATGTTACTGCGGCCCAGTCGTACACTGGCTTTGCACATCACTAATGTTTTTTGTTACTTCATTCTAAAATGCAATCAGTCAAATCTGCAATAAGAACACAAAGATGGAAACTGATGGCATTTTATAGGTAGAAGTCCAATCTACTCGTGGCCTGATCATACTATCTGGTCTGCCCAACGTCTGACTGAGGATTGTCCAGTTTTCGTTCAGTTGCCCCGTTCTCTAGATAATGCACCAGCCTTTTACCTAGCGGTCACCCTAAACTCAGACCACATGAACGCTCGGCTCACCTGTATGTTGAAGCTGCAAGACACACAGGCTGCTTGGGGTGTATGGCCAGAATACAGCTATCACAAGGGCTTAGATTGCCAGATTTTTCTATGGAAGGCAAATGCCAGTTGAATAAGCTTGTGAACTGGTTCCTGTTCTCCCACTAGGTTTCTGACACTTCTGTCAAGACTGAGAAGCAGCAGTATCCTGATATTGAAAAGTTTGTTCCCTACAATCCTGCAGGTAAGTTTTTCCACAACTTGCTCTATTTCCTTTAAAGGAAGCCTGTCATGTCTATGAATATGCAGTTATAGGGTTAATAATGCCATGAAGGTGCAGCACCCAGGAGAATGACTCCAACCTCCTCTCCCCTCTTTTGGGTACTGCAATCAGCCACCTTCATAATGATTAACCAGCAGATCAATGCTGTTATCAGAAATCACTTGCTCCCTTAAAGGAGTTGTCCGACAAACTCCAAAAAAATAAGTTAATCTCTGCTGTATTGTCATATAAAACACATTTTTTGTTTTCTAACTTTTGTTTCTCTTGATTTTTCACTTTATTCTCTGCAGCTCTTTGTTTACATTCAGCACAACCTAACATGACATGTTTGACTGCCAAACCCACAGTCACAGCTGGCACCGCCCCCGGCCTCACTGTGCAGCCCCGCCCACTGCACACATTCCCTGTCAGTATTCTCTGCCCCAGCACCTGATACATAAATGAGTACTATGTAATGAAAGAAGGGAATTTTGTTACTTACCGTAAATTCCTTTTCTTCTAGCTCTTATTGGGAGACCCAGACGATTGGGTGTATAGCACTGCCTCCAGAGGCCACACAAAGCAATTACACTAAAGTGTAAGGCCCCTCCCCTTCTAGCTATACACCCCCAGTGGGATCACTGGCTCACCAGTTTTAGTGCAAAAGCAAGAAGGAGGAAAGCCAATAACTGGTTTAAACAAATTCACTCCGAGTAACATCGGAGAACTGAAAACCGTTCAACATGAACAACATGTGTACCCGCAAACAAACCAAAAATCCCGAAGGACAACAGGGCGGGTGCTGGGTCTCCCAATAAGAGCTAGAAGAAAAGGAATTTACGGTAAGTAACAAAATTCCCTTCTTCTTCGGCGCTCTATTGGGAGACCCAGACGATTGGGACGTCCAAAAGCTGTCCCTGGGTGGGTAAAGAAATACCTCATGTTAGAGCTGCAAGACAGCCCTCCCCTACGGGGAGGCAACTGCCGCCTGCAGGACTCTTCTACCTAGGCTGGCGTCCGCCGAAGCATAGGTATGCACCTGATAATGTTTGGTGAAAGTGTGCAGACTCGACCAGGTAGCTGCCTGGCACACCTGTTGAGCCGTAGCCTGGTGTCGTAATGCCCAGGACGCACCCACGGCTCTGGTAGAATGGGCCTTCAGCCCTGATGGAACCTGAAGCCCCGCAGAACGGTAGGCTTCAAGAATTGGTTCTTTGATCCATCGAGCCAGGGTGGCCTTAGAAGCCTGCGACCCTTTGCGCTTACCAGCGACAAGGACAAAGAGTGCATCCGAACGGCGCAGGGGCGCTGTGCGGGAAATGTAGATTCTGAGTGCTCTCACCAGATCCAACAAATGTAAATCCTTCTCATACCGATGAACTGCATGAGGACAAAACGAAGGCAAAAAGATATCCTGATTAAGATGAAAAGAGGATACCACCTTCGGGAGAAACTCCTGAATGGGGCGCAGCACTACCTTGTCCTGGTGGAAGACCAGGAAGGGAGCCTTGGAAGACAACGCTGCTAGCTCAGACACTCTCCGAAGAGATGTGATCGCTACCAGAAAAGCCACTTTCTGTGATAGTCTAGAAAGTGAAACCTCCTTCAGAGGCTCGAAGGGCGGCTTCTGGAGGGCAACTAGTACCCTGTTCAGATCCCATGGATCTAACGGCCGCTTGTACGGGGGAACTATATGACAAACCCCCTGTAGGAACGTGCGCACCTTAGAAAGTCGTGCTAGACGCTTCTGAAAAAAGACGGATAGCGCCGAGACTTGCCCTTTAAGGGAACCGAGCGACAAACCTTTGTCTAACCCAGATTGGAGGAAAGAAAGAAGGGTAGGTAATGCAAATGGCCAGGGAGACACTCTCTGAGCAGAGCACCAGGATAAGAATATCCTCCACGTTCTGTGGTAGATCTGAGCAGACGTGGGCTTCCTAGCCTGTCTCATGGTGGCAACGACCCCTTGGGATAAGCCTGAAGACGCTAGGATCCAGGACTCAATGGCCACGCAGTCAGGTTGAGGGCCGCAGAATTCCGATGGAAAAACGGCCCTTGGGACAGTAAGTCTGGTCGGTCTGGCAGTGCCCACGGTTGGCCGACCGTGAGATGCCACAGATCCGGATACCACGCCCTCCTCGGCCAGTCTGGAGCGACGAGTATGACGCGGCTGCAGTCGGATCTGATCTTGCGTAGCACTCTGGGCAAGAGTGCCAGAGGTGGAAACACATAAGGGAGCCGGAACTGCGACCAATCTTGCACTAGGGCGTCTGCTGCTAGAGCTCTTTGATCGCGAGACCGTGCCATGAAGGTTGGGACCTTGTTGTTGTGCCGGGACGCCATTAGGTCGACGTCCGGCCTTCCCCATCGGCGACAGATTTCCTGAAACACGTCCGGGTGAAGGGACCATTCCCCTGCGTCCATGCCCTGGCGACTGAGGAAGTCTGCTTCCCAGTTTTCTACGCCGGGGATGTGAACTGCGGATATGGTGGAGGCCGTGGCTTCCACCCACATCATAATGCGCCGGACTTCCTGGAAGGCTTGCCGACTGCGAGTCCCTCCTTGGTGATTGATGTATGCCACCGCTGTGGAGTTGTCCGATTGAATTCGGATCTGCTTCCCTTCCAGCCACTGCTGGAAGGCTAGTAGGGCAAGAAACACTGCTCTGATTTCCAGAATATTGATCTGAAGGCTGGACTCCTGCTGAGTCCACGTACCCTGAGCCCTGTGGTGGAGAAACACTGCTCCCCACCCTGACAGACTCGCGTCTGTCGTGACCACCGCCCAGGACGGTGGTAGGAAGGATCTTCCCTGTGATAATGAGGTGGAAAGGAGCCACCACTGCAGAGAGTCCTTGGCCGTCTGGGAAAGACTTTCCTGTCCAGGGATGTCGACTTCCCGTCCCATTGGCGGAGAATGTCCCATTGAAGTGGACGCAGATGAAACTGCGCAAACGGAACCGCCTCTATTGCCGCCACCATCTTCCCGAGGAAGTGCATGAGGCGTCTTAAGGAGTGCGACTGACTTTGAAGGAGAGCCTGCACCCCTGTCTGTAGTGACCGCTGCTTGCTCAGCGGAAGCTTCACTATCGCTGAGAGAGTATGAAACTCCATGCCAAGATACGTTAGTGATTGGGTTGGTGACAGATTTGACTTTGGGAAGTTGATGATCCACCCGAACGCCTGGAGAGTCTCCAGTGCAAAATTCAGGCTGAGTTGGCATGCCTCCTGAGAGGGTGCCTTGACCAGTAGATCGTCCAAGTAAGGGATCACAGTGTCCGTGAGAGTGCAAGACTGCTACCACTGCTGCCATGATCTTGGTGAACACCCGGGGGGCTGTCGCCAGACCAAATGGCAGAGCCACGAACTGAAGATGTTCGTCTCCTATCACGAAGCGCAGAAAGCGTTGGTGCTCCGTAGCAATCGGCACGTGGAGATAAGCATCTTTGATGTCTATTGATGCTAGGAAATCTCCTTGGGACATTGAGGCAATGACTGAGCGGAGGGATTCCATCCGGAACCGCCTGGCGTTCACATGCTTGTTGAGCAGTTTTAGGTCCAGAACAGGACGGAAGGAGCCGTCCTTTTTTGGAACCACAAAGAGATTGGAGTAAAATCCTCGCCCCCGTTCCAGAGGGGGGACAGGGATCACGACTCCTTCTGCTCTTAGAGTCCACCGCCTGCAGCAGGGCATCTGCTCGGTTGGGGTGTGGGGAGGTTCTGAAGAACCGAAGTGGAGGCCGAGAACTGAACTCGATTCTGTACCCGCGAGACAAAATGTCTGTTACCCACCGGTCTTTGACCTGTGACAGCCAAATGTCGCAAAAGCGGGAGAGCCTGCCACCGACCGAGGATGCGGAGGGAGGAGGCCGAAAGTCATGAGGTAGCCGCCTTGGAAGCGGTTCCTCCATTTGCTTTCCTGGGGCGTGAGTGAGCCCGCCAGGAATCTGAGCTCCCTTGTCCTTTCTGAGTCCCTTTGGACGAGGAGAATTGGGCCTTGCCCGAGCCTCGAAAGGACCGAAACCTCGACTGCCACTTTTTCTGTTGAGGTTTACTTGCTCTGGGCTGTGGCAAGGAAGAGTCCTTACCCTTGGACTGTTTTATGATTTCAGCCAATGGCTCACCAAACAGTCTGTCTCTAGATAATGGCAAGCTGGTTAAGCATTTTTTGGAACCAGCATCTGCTTTCCAGTCCTTTTAACCATAAGGCTCTGCGCAAAACCACAGAATTGGCGGCCGCCATAGAGGTACGGCTCGTAGATTCTAGGACAGCATTGATAGCATAGGTCGCAAACGCAGACATTTGCGAAGTTAGGGACGCCACCTGTGGCACTGCTGGATGCATGATAGCATCCACCTGTGCTAAACCAGCTGAAATAGCTTGGAGTGCCCACACGGCCGCGAATGCTGGAGCAAACGACGCGCCGATAGCTTCATAGACAGATTTCAACCAAAGGTCCATCTGTCTGTCGTTGGCATCTTTAAGTGAAGCGCCATCCTCTACTGCGACTATGGATCTAGCCGCAAGCTTGGAAATTGGGGGATCCACCTTTGGGCACTGGGTCCAGCGTTTGGCCACTTCAGAGGGAAAAGGATAACGGGTATCCTTAGAACGTTTAGAGAAACGCTTGTCTGGATGAGCGTCGTGCTTCTGGATTGATTCTCTGAAGTCAGAGTGGTCCAAAAAAGCACTTAATTTACGCTTGGGATATAGGAAATGGAACTTCTCCTGCTGTGCAGCTGCCTCCTCTGCAGAAGGGGCTGGGGGAGAAATATCCAACAGTCTATTAATCGCCGATATAAGGTCATTAACCATGGCGTCACCATCAGGGGCATCCAGATTGAGAGGGGCCTCAGGATTAGAATCCTGATCACCGTCCTCAGTCTCATCACAGAGAGACTCTTCTCGCTGAGACCCTGAGCAGTGTGATGACGTGGAGGGTCTTTCCCAGCGAGCTCGCTTAGGCTGCCTGGGACTGTCATCTGAGTCAGAGACTTCAGCTTGTGATGCTTGAGACCCCCTTGAAGTACGGATTAGTTCCAACTGAGGGGGACCAGAGAGCATAGCCACAGCAGTGTCCATGGTCTGAGGAACTGGCCTGGCCTGCAAGGTCTCCAGGATTTTTGTCATAGCCTCAGACATTTTATCAGCAAACACTGCAAAGTCTGTCCCCATCACCGGGGCAGGGTTCACAGGCGTCTCTGCCTGGGCTACCACCACAATAGGCTCTGGCTGACGAAGTGCCACTGGGACTGAACATTGCACACAATGTGAATCATTGGAGCCTGCCGGTAGATCAGCCCCACATGCAGTACAAACAGTGCACACAGCCCGTGCCTTGGCAGCCTTGCGTTTTGCGGATGACATGTTGCTGCCTCCTCAGAGCAGTACAGGGTGTCCAGCCAAGAAGCGACCTTACAGTGCAACTAAATATATATATGGTACCAAGAAAAAAGTACACTAATATATCACTGAGGCACTAGTGGGGCCAGCACTACTGTGCAGCTTACCGCCCGCTTAGGAGCGGTGTGTGGTCGCCAGAAATCCCTCTAGTCTGGGTCTCCCAGAGCCTGCTGCCTTTCCCCAGCCAGATCGCATGTGTAATGGCTGCCGGCGTCCTTGTGGAGAGGGGGGGCGGGCCCTGGGCGTACACCGACGAAGAGCGGGAAGTCTGCTTCCCCCTGTGCCTAGTGAGAGGGCTGGAGCATGTAAATAAAGCTCCAGCCCTCGGCGCTGCCATTGAGCAGCGTCTCTCCCCTACCCTGATTGACAGGGTGGGGGCGGGAACGAAGCGGCGCTAGGCCGCAGAAGCCGGGGGCTAAAGTTAGAAGCGCCACCGCCGTAAAAGCGCGGTCGGCGCAAAGTCCCCGGCGCACCACAAGTCGCAGCTGCGCCGCCGCTCCAGGAGCGGTCGGCGCAGTAGTTCCCAACACACAACGTCACTCAGCAAAGTTGCAGTGACCTAACCCCCAGCGTACAGCGCCACTGTCCCCGGCGCACTACAACGCTCAGCAAGCCCTGAGAGTGTCCGTGCCTGCCGGGGACACAGAGTACCTGAAAGTTGCAGGGCCATGTCCCTGAACGGCACTCCCGCTCCCAATCCAGCAGGTTCTATGGGTCTGTGGATGGAGCCCGGCCCCAGGGCTTGGGGGCCGGTAAGATCCCACTTCCACAGAGCCCTCCAGGGGATGTGGAAGGAAAACAGCATGTGGGCTCCAGCCTCTGTACCAGCAATAGGTACCTCAACCTTACAAGCACCACCGCGGGTGAGAAGGGAGCATGCTGGGGGCCCTATATGGGCCCTCTTTTCTTCCATCCGATAGAGCCAGCAGCTACTGCTGACTACAAACAGTGGAGCTATGCGTGGATGTCTGACCTCCTTCGCACAAAGCAGAAAACTGGTGAGCCAGTGATCCCACTGGGGGTGTATAGCTAGAAGGGGAGGGGCCTTACACTTTTTAGTGTAATTGCTTTGTGTGGCCTCCGGAGGCAGTGCTATACACCCAATCGTCTGGGTCTCCCAATAGAGCGCCGAAGAAATTATATATTATACATAATCCCCCTCATGCACTCTCCTCTCCCACTGCACTGTCTCCTCTGCTCCCCAGCACTCCCCTGTCTCTCACCCCATGAAGTCTTGTCTCTGCCCCCCCTGCTGTGTCACCCATGAACTCTCTTCTCTGCCCCCCCACTGTCAGCCGTGCATGTTCTTCTCTGCCCCCTGCCCCTCACCCCACTGCTCGCTCTCCCTTCTCACCCATGCAGCATGCTATCTCTTCTCCATGCTGTGATTGCAGTGTCTTATACAGAGCTCAGTGCTGTTCGCTGGTGTAAGGTGACATCCCTGCTTATGACTGTATTCAGAAGTGAGGAGCATGGGAGGCTGCATTCATCACAGCGCATGGGGGAGGGGGGGGTCAGTTGCCCGGGCACCATACAACATAATGAGCTGAGGACACTGTTGGGCAAACAGTGCTACGGTGTCCTAGACAGAGGGCAACCTGTGTTTGTCCAGCACATACAGTGCAGAGATGGCGGGGCTCATCGCACTGTACCCACCCAGCAGGGCGGCAACATGCAGTGGCAGATTTGCATGTCGACATGGTCCTTCCCATGTTGACATGAAATGACCGGAAGTAGCAAAATCACAGCAGGAGCAGTCACATGACCACTCTGAGCCTGGGGAGAGGGGCTGACAGCAGGGCAGGTAAGTGCTCACGATCTACTTACCTGCCCCAATGTAGCCCAATGGTGTAAATTAGAAAAAGCAAAATAAGCCAGATAACCCCTTTAAGGCTAGTTTCACACATCAGTTTTGCCAGATTCAGCACACGCCAGTACAGTATGATACAGTACAATGGCAGCACCGCAACTTCTGGGTCACATGACAGCATGTGACCGGCACTTGTCATGCTGCCATTGTACTATATCACACTGTACTGGAGTGTGCCGAATCCGGCAAAACTGCGAAAAGCCAGTTGTGTGAAACTAGCCTAAGGCTAGTTTCACATGTCCAGCTTTTTGCTGGTTTGACAGATTCAGCGCACGCCAGTACAGTATGATATAGTACAGTGGCAGCACCACAACTTCTGGGTCAATGACAGCATGTGACTGGCACTTGTTGCACTACCAGTGTACTGTATGCACTGTCCTGGCGTACACCACATCCGGCAAAAAGCTGGATATGTGAAACTAGCCTTAGTCATTTAAGCTCTAACACAATCTATAGTGCTAAATCCTATACCTTTAAACTAGATCAGTTGTGTGGTTGTTGGCCCTATAAAGGGCCCTCTTGGCTGAACTTCTACTGAATCTCAGCTTCAGTGTCTGACTTGCCTAATGTGACCTCACATCTGAGTGGATCTGGATCTTCAGTACTTCACTGACATTAAACTTTGAAACCCAGTGAGACCTCTGCAATGTCCGTCAGCTGGATTTCTGATGGCTGCTTGGCTATGAAGAAAGCAACACAGACTGCTAAACACCCTGGGGCACTTGGTCATGCTCAGCAGAAGCACCAGTCATCCAGATGGCGCAGTTATGAGATCTGGGGTTCCCCAAGTAGATGGGACACTGCAAAAAAACCTGACATGTGGCTACTTGGAAAAGCTCATTGGGTGCATTGAGCCCATAAGAAAACTAATCTTAAGCTCCCTCTTTAAAACCATAGGATGTATATATTTTGGAGAAGACAGCTGCTTAAGACTTTTGATCTGTTATCTTAATTGGGTAAAATATTTTATATTTTTTTTTTTTTTTTTTTTTTTCTTGTAGACTTTGAAACTTTTGATGTCCCAGAAGAACATAAACTGAGTCATCTCTCCCTGGTTGGTGTTGGTCTTATAGTCAATATGAATGATGCTAAAAGGTTTGCGACACTACAAAGTGTAGAGCCAGCCCTAATGGAAATCCCTGCCTGTAACTGGGAGCCAGGTAGGTTTTCTTCTTCTCTGGTTTCCACCATTTTTAGTTACATATTCGGTCAGTCTTGGTAAATCTCCATTCTTAATGTGCAACTACACACCAATTCTGACACTCTATACTGAGCACTGTAAAATCCTAAAACAATTGGTGGGAATGGAAAGTGCCACTAGCTACAGCTGTAACACTCACTCTGTCCTAAATTGCCTTAGTTACCAAACTTTAAAGCAGCACTGCTGTCTTTTTAATTCTGCAACTTGTTTGGCACAGCCCTACCAAAATGAGTAGGGTTTGGGATGTGACACCACAGATCTAACACATGGCTCGCTGTGTCATGTCTTAGTCCATTCCTCCAGGGCAAGAGCGGCACAGCTGATGGGGTGAACTTTAACCCCTTCAGCCCCCAGCCTATTTTGACCTTACTGACCTCACCATTTTGCAAAATTCTGACCAGTGTCCCTTTATGAGGTTAACTCTGGAACGCTTCAACGCATCCTGGCGATTCTGACATTGTTTTTGTGACATATTGTACAAGTGGTAGATTTAGGCTGATATTTTTTTTTTTTTGCATTCATTTTCGGGAATTTCAGAAGTTTGGCGAAAATTTAGAATTGCGCAATTTTTTAAAATTTTATGCCCGTAAATCTGAGAAATGTCACACAATAGTTACTAAATAAAATTTCCCACATGTCTACTTTACACCAGCGCAATTTTCAAAACAAAATTTATTTTTTTTGGTTAGGAAGTGGTCAAAGTTAATCAGCAATTTCTCATTTTTTCCAACAAAATTTACACTTTTTTTTTTTTTTTTTTTTTTTTGGGACCACATGCGACTTTGAGAGGCCTAGGTGACAGAAAATACCCAAAAGTGACCCCATTCTAAACTGCACCAGACAGGCTACTCAAAACCACATCCAAGAAGTTTATTACCCCTTTAGGTTCTTCACAAGAATCAAAGCAATGTGGAAGGAAAAAATGAAAATTTACTTTTTTTTTTGTTTTAAACAAATGTTACTTTAGCCATAAAATGTAGCATTTCACAAGGGTATCAGGAAAAATTACACCATAAAATTTATTGTGCAATTTATCCTGAGTACAGATACCTCATGTGGTGGAAATCAAGTGTTTGGGTGCAAGGCTCGGAAGGCAAGGAGCGCTATTTGACTTTTGGAGCTAATTTTCCATTCAAAACGTCAAATGGCGCTCCTTCCCTTCCGAGCCCTGCCGTGCACCCAAACAGTGCTTTATGACCACATATGAGGTATCTATGTACTCAGGAGAAATTGCCCAACAAATTTTAGGATCCATTTTATCCTGTTGCCCATGTGAAAATGAGAAATTGAGGCTAAAAAAATTTTCTTTGTCGCTCCATTGGGAGACCCAGACAATTGGGGTGTATAGGCTATGCCTCCGGAGGCTGCACAAAGTATTACACTAAAAGTGTAAAGCCCCTCCCCTTCTGCCTATACACCCCCCGTGCTCCCACGGGCTCCTCAGTTTTTTGCTTTGTGCGAAGGAGGCAGACATGCACGCATAGCTCCACAGATTAGTCAGCAGCAGCTGCTGACTATGTCGGATGGAAGAAAAGAGGGCCCTTAACAGGGCCCCCAGCATGCTCCCTTCTCACCCCACTCTTGTCGACAGTGTTGTTAAGGTTGAGGTATCCATTGCGGGTACGGAGGCTGGAGCCCACATGCTGTTTTCCTTCCCCATCCCCCTTAGGATCCCACTTCACCCAGAGCCCTATCGGTCTCCAGGCACTGAGACCGTGCTCCATCCACAGCTCCTGAGGACCCTGCTGGATAGGAGCCGAGTATCGTTCAGGGACATGGCCCTGCTTCTTTGAGGTACTCTGTGTCCCCGTGGGGACTGCGCACAGCAACACTCCAGCATTGCTGGGTGTGCTAGTGCACCGGGGACCGCGGCGCTGACAGCGTTTGTGCCATTATACACTGCAGCATCGCTGAGTGTGTTATAACTCGAGTCCCCGGCTTTTGGGCCTAGTCTCTTTTTCTTCCCGCCCCCAGCCCTGCCAGTCAGGGGAAGGGCGGGACGCTGTACAGCACGGCAGCACTGAGGGCTGGAGCATGGTTTGCATACTCCACCCCCCCTCACTGTGCACAGTGGGGCACCAGTTCCCGCACTTTCTGGGTCACGCCCACGGCTCCCTCCTCTCCTCAGGACGCCGGCAGCCATTCCTGTCAGCTCCTCGGACGCTGCAGAGGGGAGACAAGCTCTGGGGGACCCAGGCAGGGATTCTGGTGGCCACACAACCGCTTTAAGCGGGCGGTAAGCAGCACCTCAGGTGCTGTCCCCACTTGGTGCAGAAGTGTAATTATAGTTTATATGTTTACAGGCTATACTTTACACTGTATGGTGCACAGTTGATTTCTGGCTATATACCCTGTTGTGTCGCTCAAAGGAGACAACAGCATGGCGCCCACAAGAAGCAGGGGTGCCAAAACACAGGCTTACTATGCTGCCTGCACCGCATGTACAACCTCGCTACCGGCAGGTTCCACTAACCCTCATTGTGTGCACTGCTCGGCCCCTGTGGCACTTACTCAGCCGGAGCCTCTGCTAAGGGGGGCCCAGGGGGAACAACCAGCTAACACTGTCCAGGTGACAGGGATGGAGTTTGCAGTTTTTACTGACAGACTTTCTGAGACTATGGCTAAGATTCTAGAAGCTTTGCAGTCCAGACCGGTATCTCAGACCATGGGCACTGTGGAATCACTGCCCCCTGGTTCCCCTCAGTTGGAACAACAATGTTCCCCCGGGGTGTCTCATAGATCCCAGGGTGAGGTCTCTAACACGGACCGCAGCCCCAGACCGCCTAAGCGAGCTCGCTGGGAAATCCCCTCGACCTCATCACATTGTTCAGGGTCTCAGAGGGATGACTCTCTGTATGATGAAGCGGAGGTAGCTGATCAGGATTCTGAGCCTGAGGCCGCTCTCAACCTTGATACTCCTGATGGTGACGCCATAGTGAATGATCTTATCGCGTCCATACATCAAATGTTGGATATTTCTCCCTCAGCTCCTCCAGCGGAGGAGTCAGCCTCTCAGCAGGAGAAATTCCGTTTCAGGTTCCCCAAGCGTACGAGTATGTTTCTGGATGACTCCGATTTCAGAGAGGCAGTCCAGAAACACCGAGTTTGTCCAGATAAGCGTTTTTCCAAGCGCCTTAAGGATACACGTTATCCCTTCCCCCCCCCCCCCCCCCCCCCCCCCCAACGTGGTCAAGGGCTGGACTCAGTGTCCCAAGGTGGATCCTCCAATCTCCAGACTGGCGGCTAGATCCTTAGTTGCAGTTGAAGATGGGGCTTCGCTCAAGGATGCCACTGACAGACAGATGGAGCTCTGGTTGAAATCCGTCTATGAAGCTATCGGCGCGTCTTTTGCTCCAGCATTCGCAGCCGTATGGGCACTCCAAGCTATCTCAGCGGGTCAAGCGCAAATTGACGCACTCACACGTACGTCTGCGCCGCAAGTGGCGTCCATAACTTCTCAAACGTCGGCATTTGCGTCCTACGCTATTAATGCTGTCCTGGACTCTGCGAGCCGTACGGCGGTTGCAGCCGACAATTCGGTGGCAATACGCAGGGCCTTGTGGCTACAGGAATGGAAGGCAGATTCGGCTTCCAAAAAGTCCTTAACCGGTTTGCCATTTTCTGGCGACCGTTTGTTTGGTGAGAGGCTGGATGAGATCATCAAACAATCCAAGGGAAAGGAAACATCCTTACCCCAGGCCAAACCAAAATTACCCCAACAGAGGAGGGGACAGTCGAGGTTTCGGTCCTTTCGGGGTGCGGGCAGGTCCCAATTCTCCTCGTACAAAAGGACTCAGAAGGATCAGAGGCACTCCGATCCATGGCGGTCTAAGTCACGCCCTAAAAAGACCGCTGGAGGTGCCGCTACCAAGGCGGCTTCCTCATGACTTACGGCCTCCTCACACCGCATCCTCGGTCGGTGGCAGGCTCTCCCGCTTTTCCGACATTTGGCTGCCACAGGTAAAAGACCGTTGGGTGAGAGACATCCTGTCTCACGGTTACAGGATAGAGTTCAGCTCTCGTCCTCCGACTCGATTTTTCAGAACATCTCCGCCTCCCGAGCGAGCCGATGCTCTGCTGCAGGCGCTGGGCACTCTGAAGGCAGAAGGAGTGGTGGTCCCCGTTCCTCTTCAGCAACAGGGTCACGGTTTTTACTCCAACCTGTTTGTGGTTCCAAAGAAGGACGGGTCTTTCCGTCCTGTCCTGGACCTAAAACTGCTCAACAAACACGTAAAGACCAGGCGGTTCCGGATGGAATCCCTCCGCTCCGTCATCGCCTCAATGTCCCAAGGAGATTTCCTTGCATCGATCGATATCAAGGATGCTTATCTCCACATACCGATTGCTCCAGAGCATCAGCGCTTCCTGCGCTTCGCCATAGGAGACGAACACCTTCAGTTCGTGGCACTGCGGTTCGGCCTGGCGACAGCCCCACGGGTTTTCACCAAGGTCATGGCTGCAGTAGTGGCGGTCCTCCACTCTGGGTCACTCGGTGATCCCTTACTTAGACGATCTGCTGGTCAAGGCTCCCTCTCAAGAGGCATGCCAGCACAGCCTCACCGCTACTCTGGAGACTCTCCAGAGTTTCGGGTGGATCATCAATTTTCCAAAGTCAAATCTGACACCGGCCCAATCGCTGACATATCTTGGTATGGAGTTTCATACCCTCTCAGCGATAGTGAAGCTTCCGCTGAGCAAGCAGCGTTCACTACAGACGGGGGTGCAATCTCTCCTTCAGGGTCAGTCACACCCCTTGAGGCGCCTCATGCACTTCCTGGGGAAGATGGTGGCAGCAATGGAGGCAGTCCCTTTCGCGCAGTTTCACCTGCGTCCTCTTCAATGGGACATCCTACGCAAATGGGACAGGAAGCCGACGTCCCTCGACAGGAACGTCTCCCTCTCTCAGGCAACCAAAGCTTCCCTTCGGTGGTGGCTTCATCCCACTTCATTATCGAAGGGGAAATCCTTCCTACCCCCATCCTGGGCGGTGGTCACGACGGACGTGAGTCTGTCAGGGTGGGGAGCGGTCTTTCTCCACCACAGGGCTCAGGGGACTTGGACTCAGACAGTCTTCCCTTCAGATCAATGTTCTGGAGATAAGGGCAGTGTATCTGGCCCTAAAAGCGTTCCAGCAGTGGCTGGAAGGCAAGCAGATCCGAATTCAGTCGGACAACTCCACAGCGGTGGCTTACATCAACCACCAAGGAGGAACACACAGTCGGCAAGCCTTCCAGGAAGTCCGGCGGATTTTGATGTGGGTGGAAGCCACGGCCTCCACCATCTCCGCAGTTCACATCCCGGGCGTGGAAAACTGGGAAGCAGATTTTCTCAGTCGCCAGGGCATGGACGCAGGGGAATGGTCCCTTCACCCGGACGTGTTTCAGGAGATCTGTTGCCGCTGGGGGATGCTGGACGTCGACCTAATGGCGTCCCGGCACAACAACAAGGTCACGGCATTCATGGCACGTTCTCACGATCACAGAGCTCTGGCGGCAGACGCCTTAGTTCAGGATTGGTCGCAGTTTCAACTCACTTATGTGTTTCCTCCGCTGGCACTGTTGCCCAGAGTGTTACGCAATATCAGGGCCGACTGCCGCCGCGCCATCCTCGTCGCTCCAGACTGGCCGAGGAGGTCGTGGTACCCGGATCTGTGGCATCTCACGGTCGGCCAACCGTGGGCACTACCAGACCGACCAGACTTGCTGTCTCAAGGGCCGTTTTTCCATCTGAATTCTGCGGCCCTCAACCTGACTGTGTGGCCATTGAGTCCTGGATCTTAGCGTCTTCAGGGTTATCTCAAGAGGTCATTGCCACTATGAGACAGGCCAGGAAACCAACGTCCGCCAAGATCTACCACAGGACGTGGAAAATATTCCTGTCGTGGTGCTCTGATCAGGGTTTTTCTCCCTGGCCATTTGCCTTGCCCACTTTTCTGTCCTTTCTTCAGTCCGGATTGGAAAAGGGTTTGTCGCTTGGCTCCCTTAAGGGACAAGTCTCTGCGCTCTCTGTGTTTTTTCAGAAGCGCTTGGCCAGACTTCCACAGGTACGCACGTTCCTGCAGGGGGTTTGTCACGTCGTCCCTCCTTACAAACGTCCGTTGGAACCCTGGGATCTGAACAGGGTGCTGATGGTTCTTCAGAAACCACCGTTCGAGCCAATGAGGGATATTTCTCTCGCACGCCTTTCGCAGAAAGTGGTTTTCCTAGTAGCAGTCACTTCACTTCGGAGAGTGTCTGAGCTAGCAGCATTGTCATGCAAAACCCCTTTCCTGGTTTTTCACCAGGACAAGGTGGTTCTGCGTCCGGTTCCGGAATTTCTCCCTAAGGTGGTATCCCCCTTTCATCTCAATCAGGATATCTCCTTACCCTCTTTTTGCCCTCATCCAATTCACCAATGTGAAAAGGATTTCACTTGTTAAATCTGGTGAGAGCACTCAGACTCTACATTTCTCGTACGGCGCCCCTGCGCCGCTCGGATGCACTCTTTGTCCTTGTCGCTGGCCAGCGTAAAGGGTCACAGGCTTCCAAATCAACCCTGGCTCGGTGGATCAAGGAACCAATTCTAGAAGCTTACCGTTCAGCTGGGCTTCCGGTTCCCTCAGGGCTGAAGGCCCATTCTACCAGAGCCGTGGGTGCGTCCTGGGCTTTGAGGCACCAGGCTATGGCTCAGCAGGTGTCAGGCGGCTACCTGGTCGAGCCTGCACACTTTCACGAAACACTATCAGGTGCATACCTATGCTTCGGCGGATGCCAGCCTAGGTAGGCGAGTCCTTCAGGCGGCGGTTGCCCACCTGTAGGACGGAGCCGTTACGGCTCTATTATGAGGTATTATTTACCCACCCAGGGACTGCTTTTGGACGTCCCAATTGTCTGGGTCTCCCAATGGAGCGACAAAGAAGGGAATTTTGTTTACTTACCGTAAATTCCTTTTCTTCTAGCTCCAATTGGGAGACCCAGCACCCGCCCCTGTTTTTTTGTGTACACATGTTCATGTTGAATGGTTTCAGTTCTCCGATATTCCTTCGGATTGAATTTACTTTAAACCAGTTTATAATTTCTTCAGCGCTCTATTGGGAGACCCAGACGATTGGGTGTATAGCACTGCCTCCGGAGGCCACACAAAGCAATTACACTAAAAAGTGTAAGGCCCCTCCCCTTCTGGCTATACACCCCCAGTGGGATCACTGGCTCACCAGTTTTCTGCTTTGTGCGAAGGAGGTCAGACATCCACGCATAGCTCCACTGTTTGTAGTCAGCAGTAGCTGCTGGCTATATCGGATGGAAGAAAAGAGGGCCCATATGGGGCCCCCAGCATGCTCCCTTCTCACCCGTGGTGGTGCTTGTAAGGTTGAGGTACCTATTGCTGGTACAGGGGCTGGAGCCCACATGCTGTTTTCCTTCCACATCCCCTGGAGGGCTCTGTGGAAGTGGGATCTTGCCGGCCCCCAAGCCCTGAGGCCGGGCTCCATCCACAGACCCAGAGAACCTGCTGGATTTGGAGCGGGAGTGCCGTTCAGGGACAAGGCCCTGCAACTTTCAGGTACTCTGTGTCCCCGGCAGGCACGGACACTCTCAAGGCTTGCTGAGCGTTATAGTGCGCCGGGGACAGTAGCGCTGTGCGCTGGGGTTAGGTCACTGCAGCTTTGCTGAGTGACGTTACATGTTGGGAACTACTGCGCCGACCGCTACTGGAGCGGCGGCGCAGCTGCGACTTGTGGTGCGCCGGGGACTTTGCGCCGACCGCGCTTTTACGGCGGCGGCGCTTCTAACTTTAGCCCCCGGCTTCTGCGGCCTAGCGCCGCTTCGTTCCCGCCCCCACCCTGTCAATCAGGGTAGGGGAGAGACGCTGCTCAATGGGCAGCGCCGAGGGCTGGAGCTTTATTTACATGCTCCAGCCCTCTCACTAGGCACAGTGGGAAGCAGGCTTCCCGCTCTTCGTCTGTGTACGCCCAGGGCCCGCCCCCCCTCTCCACAAGGACGCCGGCAGCCATTACACATGCGGTCTGGCTGGGGAAAGGCAGCAGGCTCTGGGAGACCCAGACTAAAGGGATTTCGGCGACCACACACCCGCTCCTAAGCGGGCGGTAAGCTGCACTTTAGTGCTGGCCCTACTAGTGCCTCAGTGTTATATTAGTGTACTTTTTTCTTGGTACCATATATATATATATATATATATATAATATATAAGTTGCACTGTAAGGTCGCTTCTTGGCTGGACACCCTGTACTGCTCTGAGGAGGCAGCAACATGTCATCCGCAAAACGCAAGGGTGCCAAGGCACAGGCTGTGTACACTGTTTGTACTGCATGTGGGGCTCATCTACCGGCAGGCTCCAATGACTCACATTGTGTGCAATGTTCAGTCCCAGTGGCACTTCGTCAGCCAGAGCCTATGGTGGTGGTGGCCCAGGCAGAGTCGCCTGTGAACCCTGCCCCGGTGACGGGGACAGACTTTGCAGTTTTTGCTGATAAAATGTCTGTGACTATGACTAAAATCCTGGAGACCTTGCAGTCCAGGCCAGTTACTCAGACCATGGACACTGCTGTGTCTATGCTCTCCGGTCCCCCTCAGTTGGAACTAATCCGTACTTCAAGGGGGTCTCAAGCATCACAGGCTGAAGTCTCTGACTCAGATGACAGTCCCAGGCAGCCTAAGCGAGCTCGCTGGGAAAGACCCTCCACGTCATCACACTGCTCAGGGTCTCAGCGAGAAGAGTCTCTCTGTGATGAGACTGAGGACGGTGATCAGGATTCTAATCCTGAGGCCCCTCTCAATCTGGATGCCCCTGATGGTGACGCCATGGTTAATGACCTTATATCGGCAATTAATAGACTGTTGGATATTTCTCCCCCAGCCCCTTCTGCAGAGGAGGCAGCTGCACAGCAGGAGAAGTTCCATTTCCTGTATCCCAAGCGTAAATTAAGTGCTTTTTTGGACCACTCTGACTTCAGAGAATCGATCCAGAAACACGACGCTCATCCAGACAAGCGTTTTTCTAAACGTTTTAAGGATACCCGTTATCCTTTTCCCTCTGAGGTGGCCAAACGCTGGACCCAGTGTCCAAAGGTGGATCCCCCAATTTCCAAGCTTGCGGCTAGATCCATAGTCGCAGTAGAGGATGGCGCTTCACTTAAAGATGCCAACGACAGACAGATGGACCTTTGGTTGAAATCTGTCTATGAAGCTATCGGCGCGTCGTTTGCTCCAGCATTCGCGGCCGTGTGGGCACTCCAAGCTATTTCAGCTGGTTTAGCACAGGTGGATGCTATCATGCATCCAGCAGTGCCGCAAGTGGCGTCCCTAACTTCGCAAATGTCTGCGTTTGCGACCTATGCTATCAATGCTGTCCTAGAATCTACGAGCCGTACCGCTATGGCGTCCGCCAATTCTGTGGTTTTGCGCAGAGCCTTGTGGTTAAAGGACTAGAAAGCAGATGCTGGTTCCAAAAAATGCTTAACCAGCTTGCCATTATCTAGAGACAGACTGTTTGGTGAGCCATTGGCTGAAATCATAAAACAGTCCAAGGGTAAGGACTCTTCCTTACCACAGCCCAGAGCAAGTAAACCTCAACAGAAAAAGTGGCAGTCGAGGTTTCGGTCCTTTCGAGGCTCGGGCAAGGCCCAATTCTCCTCGTCCAAAAGGACTCAGAAAGAACAAGGGAGCTCAGATTCCTGGCGGGCTCACTCACGCCCCAGGAAAGCAAATGGAGGAACCGCTTCCAAAGCGGCTACCTCATGACTTTCGGCCTCCTCCCTCCGCATCCTCGGTCGGTGGCAGGCTCTCCCGCTTTTGCGACATTTGGCTGTCACAGGTCAAAGACCGGTGGGTAACAGACATTTTGTCTCGCGGGTACAGAATCGAGTTCAGTTCTCGGCCTCCACTTCGGTTCTTCAGAACCTCCCCACACCCCAACCGAGCAGATGCCCTGCTGCAGGCGGTGGACTCTCTGAGAGCAGAAGGAGTCGTGATCCCTGTCCCCCCTCAGGAACGGGGGCGAGGATTTTACTCCAATCTCTTTGTGGTTCCAAAAAAGGACGGCTCCTTCCGTCCTGTTCTGGACCTAAAACTGCTCAACAAGCATGTGAACGCCAGGCGGTTCCGGATGGAATCCCTCCGCTCAGTCATTGCCTCAATGTCTCAAGGAGATTTCCTAGCATCAATAGACATCAAAGATGCTTATCTCCACGTGCCGATTGCTACAGAGCACCAACGCTTTCTATGCTTCGTGATAGACGACCATCTTCAGTTCGTAGCTCTGCCATTTGGTCTGGCGACAGCCCCTCGGGTGTTCACCAAGATCATGGCGGCAGTGGTAGCAGTCTTGCACTCTCACGGACACTCTGTGATCCCTTACTTGGACGATCTACTGGTCAAGGCACCCTCTCAAGAGGCATGCCAACTCAGCCTGAATGTTGCACTGGAGACTCTCCAGGCGTTCGGGTGGATCATCAACTTCCCAAAGTCAAATCTGTCACCGACCCAATCACTAACGTATCTTGGCATGGAGTTTCATACTCTCTCAGCGATAGTGAAGCTTCCGCTGGACAAGCAGCGGTCTCTACAGACTGGGGTGCAGGCTCTCCTTCAAAGTCAGTCGCACTCCTTAAGACGCCTCATGCACTTCCTCGGGAAGATGGTGGCGGCAATAGAAGCGGTTCCGTTTGCGCAGTTTCATCTGCGTCCACTTCAATGGGACATTCTCCGCCAATGGGACGGGAAGTCGACATCCCTGGACAGGAAAGTCTCCCTTTCCCAGACGGCCAAAGACTCTCTGCAGTGGTGGCTTCTTCCCACCTCATTATCACAGGGAAGATCCTTCCTACCACCGTCTTGGGCGGTGGTCACGACAGACGCGAGTCTGTCAGGGTGGGGAGCAGTCTTTCTCCACCACAGGGCTCAGGGTACGTGGACTCAGCAGGAGTCCACCCTTCAGATCAATGTTCTGGAAATCAGAGCAGTGTATCTTGCCCTACTAGCCTTCCAGCAGTGGCTGGAAGGAAGGCAGATCCGAATTCAGTCGGACAACTCCACAGCGGTGGCATACATCAACCACCAAGGGGGGGACACGCAGTCGGCAAGCCTTCCAGGAAGTCCGGCGGATTCTGATGTGGGTGGAAGCCACAGCCTCCACCATATCCGCAGTTCACATCCCCGGCGTAGAAAACTGGGAAGCAGACTTCCTCAGTCGCCAGGGCATGGACGCAGGGGAATGGTCCCTTCACCCAGACGTGTTTCAGGAAATCTGTCGCCGCTGGGGGGTGCCGGACGTCGACCTAATGGAGTCACGGCACAACAACAAGGTCCCAACCTTCATGGCACGGTCTCGCGATCAAAGAGCGCTGGCGGCAGACGCCCTAGTGCAAGATTGGTCGCAGTTCCGGCTCCCTTATGTGTTTCCACCTCTGGCACTCTTGCCCAGAGTGCTACGCAAGATCAGATCCGATTGCAGCCGCGTCATACTTGTCGCCCCAGACTGGCCGAGGAGGGCGTGGTATCCGGATCTGTGGCAGCTCACGGTCGGCCAACCGTGGGCACTCCCAGACCGACCAGACTTACTGTCCCAAGGGCCGTTTTTCCATCGGAATTCTGCGGCCCTGAACCTGACTGTGTGGCCATTGAGTCCTGGATCCTAGCGTCTTCAGGATTGTCCCAAGGGGTCGTTGCCACCATGAGACAGGCTAGGAAGCCCACGTCCGCTAAGATCTACCACAGAACGTGGAGGATATTCTTATCCTGGTCCTCTGCTCAGGGAGTGTCTCCCTGGCCATTTGCATTGCCTACCTTTCTTTCTTTCCTGCAATCTGGGTTAGAAAAAGGTTTGTCGCTCGGCTCCCTTAAAGGTCAGGTCTCGGCGCTATCCGTCTTTTTTCAGAGGCGTTTGGCACGCCTTCCTAAGGTGCGCACGTTCCTACAGGGGGTTTGCCATATCGTACCCCCGTACAAGCGGCCGTTAGATCCATGGGATCTGAACAGGGTACTAGTTGCCCTCCAGAAGCCGCCCTTCGAGCCTCTGAGGGAGGTTTCACTTTCTAGACTATCACAGAAAGTGGCTTTTCTGGTAGCGATCACATCTCTTCGGAGAGTGTCTGAGCTGGCAGCACTATCATCCAAGGCTCCCTTCCTGGTCTTCCACCAGGACAAGGTTGTGCTGCGCCCCATTCAGGAGTTTCTACCGAAGGTGGTATCCTCTTTTCATCTTAATCAGGATATCTCTTTGCCTTCGTTTTGTACTCATGCAGTTCATCGGTATGAGAAGGATTTACATTTGTTAGATCTGGTGAGAGCACTCAGAATCTACATTTCCCGCACGGCGCCCTTGCGCCGTTCGGATGCACTCTTTGTCCTTGTCGCTGGTAAGCGCAAAGGGTCGCAGGCTTCTAAGGCCACCCTGGCTCGATGGATCAAAGAACCAATTCTTGAAGCCTACCGTTCTGCTGGGCTTCCGGTTCCATCAGGGCTGAAGGCCCATTCTACCAGAGCCGTGGGTGCATCCTGGGCATTACGACACCAGGCTACGGCTCAACAGGTGTGCCAGGCAGCTACCTGGTCGAGTCTGCACACTTTCACCAAACATTATCAGGTGCATACCTATGCTTCGGCGGACGCCAGCCTAGGTAGAAGAGTCCTGCAGGCGGCAGTTGCCTCCCCGTAGGGGAGGGCTGTCTTGCAGCTCTAACATGAGGTATTTCTTTACCCACCCAGGGACAGCTTTTGGACGTCCCAATCGTCTGGGTCTCCCAATAGAGCGCTGAAGAAGAAGGGAATTTTGTTACTTACCGTAAATTCCTTTTCTTCTAGCTCTTATTGGGAGACCCAGCACCCGCCCTGTTGTCCTTCGGGATTTTTGGTTTGTTTGCGGGTACACATGTTGTTCATGTTGAACGGTTTTCAGTTCTCCGATGTTACTCGGAGAGAATTTGTTTAAACCAGTTATTGGCTTTCCTCCTTCTTGCTTTTGCACTAAAACTGGTGAGCCAGTGATCCCACTGGGGGTGTATAGCCAGAAGGGGAGGGGCCTTACACTTTTTAGTGTAATTGCTTTGTGTGGCCTCCGGAGGCAGTGCTATACACCCAATCGTCTGGGTCTCCCAATAAGAGCTAGAAGAAAAGGAATTTACGGTAAGTAACAAAATTCCTTTCTTTTTCCTCCTTCTTGCTTTTGCACCAAAACTGAGGAGCCCGTGGGAGCACGGGGGGTGTATAGGCAGAAGGGGAGGGGCTTTACACTTTTAGTGTAATACTTTGTGCAGCCTCCGGAGGCATAGCCTATACACCCCAATTGTCTGGGTCTCCCAATTGGAGCTAGAAGAAAAGGAATTTACGGTAAGTAAACAAAATTCCCTTCTGTGAAAATACTTTTTCTTTTTTATGGATCAATTTGTGAAGCACCTAGAGGTTCAAAGTACTCACACTGCATCTAGAAAAGTTCCTTGGGAGGTCTAGTTTCCAAAATGGGGGTCACTTTTGGGGGAGCATTAATGTGTAAGCACACAGGGGCTCTCCATACGCGACATGTCTAACAATTTGAATGGAAAATTAGCTCCAATTATTTACAGACACCATGTGGCATATGGAGAATAGTGTATGTCAGGTTGGTGTGTGTGGTGGTTACAACACACACCAAACTAACATACACTACACCACATAACCGTGTCACACACACCATCCTGACATGCACCACACACCAACCTAACACAAAGTAAGGTTGGTGTGGTATAGGGTAGTGTACCTCAGGTTGGTGTGGTGTAGTATACACCACACACCCACCAACACTCTACTTGATGTACACTATACCACACTGCATAACAACCTGACGTAGTGTATTTCAGGTTAGTGTGGTGTAATGTACTTCAGCTTGGTGTGTGGTTTAGTGCACTAGCGCTAGGTTGGAGGTTACTCACACTTTACTGTGGGTCTTCTCCATGGCCTCCGGCTATTCTCCTCCCGGCCTCCGGACGATTTCTTGTCCTGCAACATCGAGTCACTGGAGGAGGAAGAGTGGGAGAAATTGTGAGGGAGAGGGGTCCCACTTTTTCTTTATCAGCTACGGAGGGACAAGCAGGACATTTGTGTGCAAAAAAAACCCCCCAAACCCTAAACTTTGTGTGTATGCGCAAGTGTTTGAAACTTTCTACTGCAGGAGAGGGCTGAGGAGATGCAGGAGCCGCAATCACTGGGGCGCAGGGGGATGCAATCGCAGGGGCGTAATTACCAGGGCACAGGGGGACGCAGGGGGGCACAGATCGGACGCAATCGCTGGGGGTCCTGGTGATCGGCCCCCCCCCCCTCCCCCTGCTGCCCGGTGACCACCAGGGCGGGGGATTGATCACTGGCGGCAGCAGTCACTCACACCAGCTGGGTGTCAGAAGCAGGACACCAGCGGAGAGTAATCACAGGAAGCAGAGGTTGGGGAAGGTAGTGGAGGTCAGTGTGGGTTGGGGGTAGAATCGGGGAGGGGGGGATGGAAGACAGCAGAGGGGAGCGTGGAACGGCACAGAAGGGAGGGGGAAGACAGCACAAACTAAGGGAAAGACAGCAGAGGGGAGAGAAACTTACCAGATGGTGGCGGCAGATCGCAGCAGGTGACCCTCCTTCAGCATCGCAGTCCACGGTCAGGATGAAGGGGGAGGGCACCCACCGGTCACATCGCTCCTCCACATCTGATTGGAGGGATAGCGTCACATGCGACGCTATCCCTCCAATCAGATGGTAGGTGGGGTGGGGGGGGGGCACATTACACGAAGCTCTCCTGCTCCAGCCAATGGCTGATATTGCATCATCAGCCATGGCTGGAGTGTAGTATTTCACAAAGTTTCATTGGTGAAATATTACAATTGTTCTGATTTGAATGTGACAGTGACACTTTCAAAAGCCAATCAGAGCAATTGTAGCCACGGGGGGGCAAAGCCACCCCCCCAGGCTCAACTACAAGTCCTTATGTACCTGCAGTGCTGGTGACACTTCAGTGAACCCGGAACCTGGTCACCAGCGCTGCAGGAACAGAAACCCGCCATGACGCATGTGGTGCATCAAAGGTCAGGAAGGGGTTAACTGCCTAGCTTCCAACTTAGGGGTAATGTCAGTAGAATATTACAATTCTGATCTGTCTAGACTTGATGAAGTCACTTACCGTGCGCGCCCCCCCCCTAGAACTGTAATCCAGGTTCCCCCTTGCCTCCTCTTACTCCCTACAGATCATACTGCATGTGGCCAGGGTCATAGACACAACTGAATTACTATAGTGGATGAACGGTGTATCCTTCCCTAAGTGTAATTGATTCTCTTCCAGATGCTGCTGATGGGCTCCCATCTTTCCTTGCCACTCTAGAAGAGCTCACTGTGGAGATGCCCCTGAGTGAGTGGTGAAGATATTAAACAGTGAATCCTTATTTATTTTCAGTTATTGTGTATTTGTGCTTTAATAAAGGTTTTTAATCTGTTTTATACAGATCTTTACTGCTTGTATTTATTTTGGAGGTTGTCATAATGAAAGATGGTATTAGTTGGGAAATTCTACTTCTGCTAAACTATAATTACACTGAAAGATAATTGACGACACATGCATACATATTATATATAATTTTTTTTTTTATATTATGCCACCCCTGCAGCTGTCAGACTACTCGGATCCAGGGTTTGCTGTGCCTCGAGGGTCCCCAGACCCAGGGCTCAGTGGCCACTCAACTAGAAGGGGGAATATTTACAAGGGAAAGGTTTTATGCCACCTGTGGTTCACGGTAAGGGAGTACTACCAATGGGAGTACCCTGGGGCAGATGGAGTGGGGCAGCCTGAAGGGGATCTCTCCATTGGTAGGGTAGGCCCTGGGACTCTGAAGGAAGGTGGCAGGATAGTGTTGTGCAGGCTATACGGGCAGGTAGAACGCAGGGAGGGCAGTGGGCTCACTCAGGTCGTGCAGATGTTGATGCAACCAATAAGCAGATTCTGACACAGAAGTAACCAAAGTCTCTGGGTATCACTGCCGCTTTGGGGATTACACCCCCATGGGAATTAATTTATGGGTGTTTTTCCATAAAACAAGTGTACTGCCCCTGCAGCAGTCGGACTGCTCTGATCCAGGGTTCGCTGTGGCTTGAGTGGGGGGGGTATTTACAAGGGATCCCTTGGTTTGCAGTAAGGGATGTACCCAGGGGAGATGGAGTGAGGCAGCCAGATGGTGGTCCCTCCACAGGTAGGGGAGGCCCCAGGACTCTGGAGAAAGGTGGCAGATAGCATTGTGCATGTTATACGGGCAGACAGGATGCAGGGAGGGCAGTGTACTTGAGTCATGCGGATGTTGATGCAACCAATAAGCTGACTCTGACACAGAAGTAACAAGTCTGTGTATAACTGCCGCTTTGGGGAGCCCGTCCCCACTGGTATTCCTTAGTGATCTGGATCCTGCCTCCGTGCACAATTTTATAAATGTTCCTTGGTGACCTGTTGGCCTAAAGCTGTCACGGTCCTGCTCCCTTTTTATTCAGTGGAGCAATAATCTTGATGGCTGGCACTTTGGATCTCAGTGACTGTTTCTAAATACAGTGGAACCTCAGTTTACAAGTAACCCTGTTTGCGAGCATTTCGCTATACGAGCTAGGGCTGTGGAGTCGGAGTTTATTTTGGTTGAGTCGGTATAAAATGCACCGACTCCTAAAATATATAATTGGGGACAGTAGTGCAATGAAGAATGTGCTGAACATTTTTTTCATAGGAATTTGGGGAAGTTATGAAATGTCCTAAAAATGTCTGATCTGTTCCTGATCTAAGGCTGCATTCACGCAGCATTTTTTGAGGATATGTTTGTCAGCTGCAAAATCAGATCACCTTTTTAAAAAAACTGCATCACCTGAAAGGTTTTTGAGCTCATAAATGCTTTCAATAGCAAAAGCAGATTAGAAAAAGGCCACACACAGACATGCTCATTTTTTGTGAGGATTCTCAAAACGCTGTCTAAATGTCCCATCTTTTCACCCTTTGCTGGATGCCCAGAGTCACTGCATTTCAGTGAATTATTTTGCCATCAATGTTTGATATGTTTAACAAATTGTTAGCAAGTCACAGGCAGTAAAGATACTAAAGCTCATAACATCAGCCAGTTTCTCCAGGCCTTAGTGGAAAAAGTTCTGCAAGATTAGAAACTCAAAAGAACAGGTTCTTGCTATTGTAACAAACAATGCTTCAAACACAAGTACAATTAAACTGATGAGAGTAATGAACAACAGCTAGGAGAAAATTTAGGATTTAGTATGTGAGATGGAGCCACAGCACTGTTCATGTAACTGAGGAACAAACAGATTACAACAGAACAGCAAAATGGTACTTTATTATTAGATCTTGTTGAAGCTGCTTCAAAACATTCATATTAATCACATGCGCTATGTTGTGCACACACTGCAGCTGTCAATAAGAGTCTGCAACAGGGACTCTGGTTTCACACATCCGGCTTTTCGCCAGTTTGGCAGATGCGGTGCACTCCAGTACAGTGGCAGCGCAACAAATGACAGTCATATGCTGTCATGTGACCGGAGCATGTGACACGGAAGTTGTGGTGGTGCCACTGTACTGTATTGTACTGGTGTGCGCCGCATCCGCCAAACCGGTGAAAAGCCGGATGTGTGAAACTGGGAGGACATGCTGGAAATCGGATTGGAAAAGTGAGTAAGTTGATTGCCGCCAGAACTCCTAAAATTGATTCCATCGTGAAGAGACGTGCTCGGAAAGGGGCAATTGTTGATCAAGCCACTCGGTGGGGCAGAACATATTTAATGACTGAGCGATTGCTTGAACTAAAATAGTTTCTTATAGATATGGTGAACCCTCAAGTAACATTAAATGAAGGTCAATGGACACAGGTGGCAGTATCGAAGGAATTGCTTAATCACCCATTTACCGTCACTAAAAAAATTAAAAGCTGAGGATTTAACTCCTGGCATTTTCATAAGGGGGTAGAAGAACTTGCTATTTTGCCTGTCCCAAAGAGGAGGTATAATCGCAGATGGCATTTCTGCTTCAATGAAATGGAGAGCGACACAGCTATTTGAAAATAACATTCTTCTGGCAGCTGTTTATGTGGACCCAAGTCATCGTATACTGCTTGATGATCAACAACTTACTAAAGGGAAAGAAGCTTTTAGTGAGGTAGCAGTTGGGATGAGTGGCTACAGGACTGCCAGGTGCAAGAGGACATGGGGCCTGATAGTGCTACTGCTGCCATATCTTCATCCTCATCAGATGAGGAGTTTAACTTTGACAAGTATTTGGATGACATGGAGCAGGCAAAGCGTTGCCGCAAGGAAAAAGATTTCACTCCGTCTCCTATAGTAGCAGATTGACTATTTCAGCAAAATTTTTCACTTGCTCTCAAAGAAATAGAAAAATTCAAGCGTTCATCAAAACTGACTGTGCACGAGGCAATTCCTTTATACCCGGAAATTGTTAGAGATGTTGCCCATGTGGTTATGGCTTTGCCTCCAACACCAGTTAGTGTAGAGAGGTTGTTCTCTAGCCTTAACATTATTAGGTCAGATTTGAGGTCATCTGCGAAGGAGGATCTGATGGAAGCAATTCTATTTCTTACAACAAATTCATGGACTGCACAAATATTAGTGTGTTTTTGCTGAAAACTGTTTTTTTGCCACTTACATAGTTTATGTAACACTACGTATAACATATATTATCACTATATATTATATTAACACTATATATATATTATATATATATTATTATATATTATATATATATTAACACTATATATAACACTACGTAATATATAAAACACTATGTAATACTCTATGTAAGTGGCAAAAAACAGTTTTCAACAAAAACATACTAAATAATATTTAGTATAATGCTTATATTTAAGTGAAAAATGTATTGTAGTACAATGTGAACATCAAACATTTAATCATTTTTATGATACAATAATCAAGATAATTAGAGCAAAATATATTTATTGGAATACAACTTTAGAACACAAAAAACAAATTGTAAATGTGTAATACAATATGTAAGGTGTGTGTGTGTGTGTGTGTGTATATATATATATATATATATATATATATATATATATATATATATATATATATATATATATATATATATATATATATATATATATATATATATATACACACACAAGATATATATGTAATCCAGTGTATATTACATATTTACAATTTATTACAGTTTGTGTTCTAAAGTTGTATTCCAATAAATATATTTTATGTTCTATCCAAATATATTGATTATTGTATCATAAAAATGATTAAATGTCTGATGTTCACATACACATGTTCATGTACTACAATAAATTTTTCACTTAACTATAAGCAATATATGTAGGAGTCGGAGTCGGTGCAAGGGAAATTGAGGAGTCTGAGTCGAAGGTTTGGCTTACTGACTCCACCGCCCTGATACGAGCAACGGTTTACGAGCAAGCTTTACTGTACGAGAAAATACCGCGCACACACTTCCGGTTTTGTACTTTAACCGCGCTCTGACCTGCTCTTGCAGTCCGCGGAAACACACAAATACGCACAAACACACACACACATATTATGCTCACCTTACCTTCCGGTCCATCCCCGGCCTCCTGGTTCTTGTAGTTCACCGGTACAAGATGTGTATCGGGTAACCATCGCGAACGATGCCGTAGCTTCCGCTGCCAGAGCGCTGACGTCAAAGGCAGGAGCCGCTTGCCTCTGATTGGCCAGCGCACTGCTTTTGAGTAGTGGCTGACAGCGGAAGTTCCTCCATCGCGATGATTACCCGATACACATCCTGTACCGTCGAACTACAAGAACCATGAGGCCGGTGATGGAATGGAAGGTAAGGTGAGCATAATATGTGTGTGCGTATTTGTGTGTTTCTGTGGACTGCAAGAGCGGTTCAGAGCGCGGTTAAAGTACGAAACCGGAAGTGTGTGCGCGTTTTTTTTTCATACAGTAAAGCTTGCTCGTAAACAGAGTTACAAATTTACAGCAAGCTTTGCTCGTATAGCGAAATGCTCACAAACAGGGTTACTCGTAAACAGAGGTTCCACTGTAGTTAGAAAAACAGTCACTATCAATATTTGTTGGTCTACTGGGAAAAAAAAGAATTGATTCAACCAAGTGTCCACTAGATGGCAGTGGATTACACAACTTTATCAGAAGGCAGCTTTTTTCATTTATTAATTTGTGCCTTCTGATAAAGTTGTGTAATCCAGTGCCCTCTAGTGGACACTTGGTTGAATCAATTTTCTTTTCTTCCCAGTAGAACAAATATTGATATGACTGTTTTTATAAATATGTATTTATTATACAAAAATAAATTGTGCATTTTTGCTTTCATACAGGTCTATTGTGAGTGACCTCTTTTATTCTACTTTTTAAATACGTTGAATTTTTTTTTTATGTATAAGATTTTTTTTTATTTGGCTGTTATACTACCATCCTTTATAGATTTATTAATTCATGAGTAAAGCCACTACTTCAGGCCCTTTATAGGTTTTCTTGTCTATATGCTGGTTAAGTGGACCTTACCAGTAACTGCGTTGGTTAGGGCACAGGTGATGTTATTGGACACTTGCTTGTGTAGGGCACGGACAGCACACCGGGAGAAATAGCGGCGGTTGGGGACCGAGTACTGAAGGACAGACACAATCATCAGGTTGTGGAAAGCCTTCGTGTTCACAAGCCAAAACAGCACCATTTCTAGGGAAAGCAGTCTGGAAATATGGTAGTTTAGTATTTGGGCTGCGGGTAGATGGTCTGGGGGAGAGACAGCTGAGCGTTGTGCCGGAACAAGGGTGCTTGGAAGACGTGTGCCTGAGCATGCTGGTGGTGGTCAGGCTGCTAGTGGTCTGGCCCCAGCTGAGCTTCGTATGGCACAGGTTGCAAATGACCTTTTTTTTTTTTTTTCGTCTTCTGCCCATTTCATAAAAAAGCGCCAGACTAGGAAACACCTAACCTTTGCCCTGGGACATGGCTGCGTGTGGGTGCTCTTGGGAACAGTTACCCGTCTTCTCTCTCTGGCCACCCACTGCCTCTTCTTGCCTGTTGCAGTGCTGCAAATTCCTTTCCCTCTGCATTGCTGTGCTCACTCTGTATGCCACCTTCCAGGTTGGATCAGTGACTTCAAGTGTGGTGCCCCTGAGGCTTCCGTCGCCACAGGACATTGCACCCCATCCAGCGGTGTGATGTCCCATTCTGGGTGAGGAAAGGAGTGAACGCCGGTCCCCTGGCAAATCTACACAACACCCATTGTTAGGTACACACTGGGACCAGGGATAGTGGCAGCAACCCTCCCATGCTGCATGCTGGGAGGGGCTGTAAGACCCATCCCTGCTCCTATAGGGTACAGCTTAGCAACTGGGGAGGTGGGAGGAGCCACCAGAGACCAGACAGAGAAAGGAAGGTCAAGTTTAGTCAGTTGAAGTGAGGAGAAAGAGAGAGAGGAGAGAAGGAGGAGGAGGTCTGCAGGAGGCAGACGAGAAGGAGAGAAGGAAAGACAGCTCTAGTCAGACAGAAGCTAAGAAAAGAAAGTGACGCTTCCTGGTGAAGAACCTGGGACTCAGAGGGTCCAGGTGACACCAAGCAGAGGAAGAGAAGGGATTCCAGGGCCACGGATAGCTTGTGAGCTGTGGTGGCTTGTTCCACAGGAACATCGGTGGAGGGATCAAGCTGCAACAGGGGACGGTCCCTAGAAACAGAAGGAGTGAAAAATCATCTCCAACAGTGAAAACCGAGGCCCATGGAAAGCTGCAAACTTCCCGGGCCACAGCCCACAGCAGAACCTCTAGAAAGGGGGCAAGTAACCGACAGGCGAGCTCCCAGCCTGGAGGCTGTAGTGGAGGCCGAGCAGGTTCATCCTAAAAGAGCTAGGCTGAAGGAGACAGCTGAAGACAGAGACACTTTAGAGAGAAGGGTACCGGCTTTCATTCCTGAAATCACCCAGAAACGGTGGAGGTCCCTGACAGTGGGTTCCAGCCGTCCGAAGGCACCAGTGTGCACCTACCAGGAAGAGTGAGTAAAGATCTTGGAATTGCACCCTCCGGCGTTGTCTCTGTTATTTCATCTGCTTAGCCTTCCATTACACCATAGACTCTCACGAGCACCAACTGTGCCCCGGGGTACCGCTCCACCTGTGGGGAGCAGTACCATCATTGCTGCCATTCCATCACCCCGGAGGCCTCATACAGCAGCGGCGGCTTAATAGCCGCATACCACAGGGGGCGTCACGAACACAAACTTTATTCACCCCAAGTCACCAGTCATATTAATTTACACCCACCAGGGCCACGGAGCCGGGCCCCGCCACCACTGATGACCCCCGGACTAGTCCAGCCCGGCACCGGGTGTCCGATAGCCCTGGGGTGGGCGAGTCAACTTTGGCGTCACGAACAGGATTTCGTGCCCGGTCCCACTGGGTACTGTGCGCCTGAAGAATTGTGCTTAAAAGACTGTGTTATAGTGAGAAACTGCCGCCATTGAAGCCACTGAGCACGGAAAGAAGGGGTGCGTGCCTGCAGAAAGAGCGCGAAAAGAAGCCCCGCCCCCTTGTCTAAGAAAAGAGCGCGAAGCAGTGCCCGCGATGGAGAGCGGAAAAAGAAGATATGGCGACTCGAAAAGCTGGCTGGCTGGCAGAAAGAGTCTAAATGCCAGACCAGACAAGAGCAAGAATGTACCTGATTGCAAGCGGAGTGGTGCCGGCCGTGATGGGCTGGGCGCCAGTCTGGTGCCAGATGCTGGCGCAACCTCCGGCCCCGCCTCCGAGAAGGGAAAGGGTGCAGCCGAGTGGCGTGGTCGAGCACCCGAGCAGTGCAGCAGAGAGTGTTCCCCAGGCCGGTAGCATGGCAGAGAAGCCACAGAAGAGTGCACCGGGAACCAGGGGAATGGACCCTGAGCTGAGCGAGATCCGGGAGGAGATGAAGAACCTTGCCCGGAGGCTGAGCACACTGCAGTTGGAGGTGGACCGGCGGGGTGAAAACCGGAGGGCACCCGAGGACGTGGGCTACAGGATGGAGGCCGCAGAGCGACACGCGGGTGAGCAATATATTGTCCCGACCCGTCCAGACCCACGGCCCTACCAAGTGCCACGGCCCAGTCCCTCCACGGCCCTGCTAGACTTCCTCGCCAGCCCCGCTGAAGCCCCAGGGGACGCCGGAGACCTGCCAGAGGGCCCCGAAGATGGCGCCTGGTGTCACCTTGGCCCTGAGCCGCTGGTGGGCCACCTTCCGAGTCCCCCTGTTAGCCTCCTGGGAACCACATCACCGGGAGTGAACTGGGAGGCAGCGCCCATCGACAGTGGGAGACTGCAGCAGCCACTGCGCCCCAAAGAAACCCCAAAGGCAAATGAACTGGCCTGCCAGAAGCGGCTGGAGGATTACAAGCGGGAGCGGGAGAGCCGGGAGGAGAGACGCCGTGCAGAGGAGGCATCCAACCTGGCTGATAAGGCTCGGATCCGGCGAAGCCGCAGAGAGCACCAGGGCCCAGTATGCAGAGGCCGGCTGCTGGAATTTAAGTTGAAGGAAGGCTGGGGGTTTATCCAAGAGCCCGGCCTAGGAAAGGGCATCTTTATTGCGCGCCGCGATATAGAGGAGCACCTCACCAAAGGTCACCCAGGGCGTGATGTAAAGCCGGGAGATGTGCTGGAATACACCAGGCTGATGGGGAGCCACGGCTGGTATGCCCTGGGCGCCCATATCGTGCGGGAGGAAGCACCACTGGAAGAGCCAGAGTGGCGCCGTACAGCCGGTAACCCCTCACCAGCCAGCAGTCCCACGCAAGCCAGCAGTCCCATGCAAGCCGGCAGCCCCCTGCAAGCAAGCAGTCCTTTGCAAGAAAGCCGTGCTGTGCCTGCAAGCAGCCCCACTCCTACCCAGGCTGCAGCGTCCCGCAGTAGGCCAGTGACCAGCACCCGGGAGACCCAGACTATGATCTCCTCGGCCTACCTGTTGCCTGGGGCAATGCCAGAGTGGGATCCTCGTATCTACCCCCGCGAGTAAAGAAATGAAGATGTAGTAGAACTGTATATAGTCCCTGTCAGCCCCTCATCCTTTGTGAAGACGTCCCTTTTGTGCTGCCCTAATGTTCTTTTTGAAGACGACACCCTACCCTGCCTTATTGCCCCGTGTACTTTTCGAAGATGTCACCCCCCATGTGTATGTGTTACCGGGCCACTGGACTGGAATGTGGTCCCCGGTGAATGTGAATGTAATGTGTCCTGTGTAATCAGGCCACTGGACTTAGTGGCTGGTTTTGTCTTTGCCCTTTGTAGTTTGAAAAGTTGAACTAACTGCCAGGCTACTGGACTTGTTGTAGCCAAGAATGTAAATAGTTGCACCTGTTGTGCCCCCTACCAGAATTATAGGGGAAGTGCCCAAACCGTGCAATGGATGGGTAGTGCACATTTAGAGTTTCTTTATAAGAAAGTTTGCAACGTTTAAGAATCTGTGCCTCCCATAAAGGGAAGAAAAGTTGTATTGTTATTTTTTTTTGTAACAAAAATTTTGCAATTCTTTCCACATTTTCTGTTGTTTTTCAGCCCGAGGACGTGCTGGGATTCGCTGTGGGGGAGTGTGGCGCCCCTGAGGCTTCCGTCGCCACAGGACATTGCACCCCATCCAGCGGTGTGATGTCCCATTCTGGGTGAGGAAAGGAGTGAACGCCGGTCCCCTGGCAAATCTACACAACACCCATTGTTAGGTACACACTGGGACCAGGGATAGTGGCAGCAACCCTCCCATGCTGCATGCTGGGAGGGGCCGTAAGACCCATCCCTGCTCCCATAGGGTACAGCTTAGCAACTGGGGAGGTGGGAGGAGCCACCAGAGAGCAGACAGAGAAAGGAAGGTCAAGTTTAGTCAGTTGAAGTGAGGAGAAAGAGAGAGGAGAGAAGGAGGAGGAGGTCTGCAGGAGGCAGACGAGAAGGAGAGAAGGAAAGACAGCTCTAGTCAGACAGGAGCTAAGAAAAGAAAGTGACGCTTCCTGGTAAAGAACCTGGGACTCAGAGGGTCCAGGTGACACCAAGCAGAGGAAGAGAAGGGATTCCAGGGCCACGGATAGCTTGTGAGCTGTGGTGGCCTGTTCCACAGGAAAATTGGTGGAGGGATCAAGCTTCAACAGGGGACGGGCCCTAGAAACAGAAGGAGTGAAAAATCATCTCCAACAGTGAAAACCGAGGCCCAGGGAAAGCTGCAAACTTCCCGGGCCACAGCCCACAGCAGAACCTCTAGAAAGGGGGCAAGTAACCGACAGGCGAGCTCCCAGCCTGGAGGCTGTAGTGGAGGCTGAGCAGGTTCATCCTAAAAGAGCTAGGCTGAAGGAGACAGCTGAAGACAGAGACACTTAAGAGAGAAGGGTACCGGCTTTCATTCCTGAAATCACCCAGAAACGGTGGAGGTCCCTGACAGTGGGTTCCAGCCGTCCGAAGGCACCAGTGTGCACCTACCAGGAAGTGTGAGTAAAGATCTTTGAACTGCACCCTCCGGCGTTGTCTCTTTTATTTCATCTGCTTAGCCTTCCATTACACCATAGACTCTCACGAGCACCAACTGTGCCCCGGGGTACCGCTCCACCTGTGGGGAGCAGTACCATCATTGCTGCCATTCCATCACCCCGGAGGCCTCATACAGCAGCGGCGGCTTAACAGCCGCATACCACAGGTGGCGTCACGAACACAAACTTTATTCACCCCAAGTCACCAGTCATATTAATTGACACCCACCAGGGCCACGAAGTCGGGCCCCGCCACCACTGACGACCCCCGGACTAGTCCGGCCCGGCACCGGGTGTCCCATAGCCCTGGGGTGGGCGAGTCACATCCACCACCATGTCTTCCACTTCCACACTCTGGTCTTCCTCCTGACTTGTTGACTTAACATGACTTGATGGCAACTGTGTCTCATCACCAACATCTTCAGACACAAATTGCTGTTCCCCCACAGTAGCCTTTTACTGACCGTAGCTGCTCAAATATTTGGCCATCACCGCACTTGATCTTCACATGTGCCTCTTGAAACTTACATAGTGAGAGGCCAGGAGAAGTGATAAATGAAAAGGTAAAGCTCTCCTCAGAGTGTCCAAAAGTGGGGTCAACTAGTCACCTGGGACTCGCCATCGTGGGAGGTAGGATGATCAGAGTGAGGATTTTGTGGTCCAGACCCTTGACTAGTGAGACTGGACCATATGGAAGACAAGGTGGTGCTGGGAAACAGACTGGAAGTATTATCTGCTATCCAGTCCACAACATGCTGGAACTGTTCTGGCTTCAACAGTGGTGTCCCACACCCCCATTCAAAGTGAATGAGATAGGAAGTTAAGTCTAAATGATAAGCTTGTTTGCTGTGCTTCCTTGCTCATAGTCACAGCCTTTGCATGCACCACCATTAATGGCACATTCACTTCCCTGTCCCTTATCGCATGCCTTGCACATTTTAAATTATGTACACAGATAAGAGCAGTGTTATTAGAGACTACTATATGTTTAAATTAGCCCTGAAAAGGACTGTTGGTTGTACGTGGCAGCAGCAACGTACAGAAAGGCAATGAACCCTCCCTAAATACCTCTAATACATTATGCCTTCTCCAGAAAATAACCCTACACTAAATGCAGACTCAGACTGATATTATTAGAGACTAAAATATATGTAAATTAGCCCTGACAGGACTCTTGCCTGTACGTGGCAATACCACAGACTGTATCGCAATGAACCCTGCCTAAATGCCTCTAATACAGTATCCTTACTCCAGAAACTAACGCTATACTAAATTCGGGCTCAGATCGGTATTGTTAGAGGCCAGAATTTATTTAAATTGGCCCTGAAATGACTTTTACTTGTATGTGCCAGCACGTAGGACTGTACTGCAATCAACCCTACCTAAATGCCTCTAATACACTATCCTTACTCCAGAAATTAACCCTAAATTCAGGATCAGATCGGTATTGTTAGAGACCAGAATCTATTTAAATTGACCCTGAAATGACTTTTACTTGTATGTGCCAGCACCTAGGACTCTACCGCAATGAACCCTACCTAAATGCCTCTAATACATTATCCCTACTCCAGAAAGTAACGCTTCGGTAATTAAAGCTAAGTGCAGCATTATTTATTTATTATGGAACCTTTACTAAGCCCAGTCTCATGCTATCTTCTTAGTCCAGATTGGGTGATAATCAGGAGGAGGATGCTGAGGAGAAGGAACAAGAGTTGCTTGTCTGCGCTACAGAGGGGACTACCAACACCAGCTTCTTGTCTGTTCAGCGTGGATGGCCTGAAGAGGAGAGGCAGAAGGAGGATGGATAGTGTGATGCTTCCACTTGAGAGGGGGTTTAGCTGTATCCTGGTAGAGCACTAGTTTTTGGCCTGGGCGATGAACACACTGCAGCCCAACTTGCTGTGAGTAATACTTAATTTTTGGAGGATATTATCCTCTTTTTGTTGCTATTTTTATATTTAGTGTAGGGACCTACAAGCATGAGGTCCTGTGACGAGGGTTGTAGGCTTACGTTTTATGGCCATAAACACCAACAAAAACCTCATATTTTTTTGTTTGTACAGGATACAGCCAGGCCCCTTTCTGTTGGGCCTTTCATTGTAGAGTGTCTGTCCGTGCGTGATACACAGGTGGGGTACGGCTTGGCAGCCTGCCTGGTCTAATAGTATGGGCGTCACCTAATAGGCTGCGGGTTTGTGACTGTGTTATCTGCATGTGTGAACAGCGCTCTATGCAAGCCACTTGTGTGCAGTTTTATCATCTAGCATTCGCCTCCCTTCCATTCCATGGAGGTGTGTGTGTGTGATTTGCTTCTCCTGCACCTGTGACGCTTCCACTTTAGTGGGGGTTTAGCTGTATCCTGGTAGAGCACTAGTTTTTGGCCTGGGTGATGTACACACTGCAGCCCAACTTGCTGTGAGTAATACTTAATTTTTGGAGGATATTATCCTCTTTTTGTTGCTATTTTTATATGTCTTCTAAAACATCAAGCAACAATAAAGAAACCACAGAAAATTAAGGGACGTCTGAAGGTCATAAGTGTATCTCTCAAGACACAATGCTAAAAAACAAAGCTTCTGCAAGAAAAAGTAGTTAATTGATTATTGTAAAGAACAGTGTATACATTCTGAAAAACATTCTTGAAAAGTAATTCATTAGCGGAAAGCAAAACAAAATAGATTAATAACAGTAAAGAGTGTATTACTGGTATAAAACAAAAATCATGTAATCCAGATAAATCTAGAATATCCAAAGCTGCACCACAACATGAGTGAGTGTTCTGCCAAATGTATGAGTGAGGTCCCTCTCTCAAATAAAGATTTTTTTTCTTGTGCGTGTGTTTTTTCACATGCCAGGTTAATAATGGGGGTGTCTGATAGACGCCTAATCATTACTAACCCTTGTGCTTGATGCCAGCTGTCAATTCACAGCTGACATCAAACCAAAAAATGTTACCCTGATTCTCACTGCAACAGGGCAATCGAGAAGAGCTGAGGCGAATTGCCAAAATTGGCTTACCTAATGGATGCACCACTTCTGGGGCGACTGCGGGCTGCTACTTTTAGGCTGGGAGGATTCAAATAACTATGGCCCTTCTCAGCCAGATAATACCATCCCCCAGCTGTCTGCTCTACCTTGGCTGGTTATCAAAAATAGGACGGAGCCAACAACGTTTTTTTAAAATTATTTATTAAAAAATGGTGTGAGATTTCCTCCATTTTTGATAACCAGCCAAGGTAAAGCTAACAGCTCAAGGTTGTAGCCTCCAGATGTCTGCTTTACTTAGGCTGGTTATCAAAAACAGGCGGACGCACACGTTATTTTTTTTTCCCAGTTATTTCCACATTTATTCCCTCATTTTTTAATTTATTCACCACATTTATTGGCAAGGCAATTACCCCAATTTTGCTATCATTTTACAGCACAGACTTTCATGTCTCTATTGACATATACAGTTAGGTCCAGAAATATTTGGACAGTGACACAATTTTCGCGAGTTGGGCTCTGCATGCCACCACATTGGATTTGAAATGAAATCTCTACAACAGAATTCAAGTGCAGATTGTAACGTTTAATTTGAAGGTTTGAACAAAAATATCTGATAGAAATTGTAGGAATTGTACACATTTCTTTACAAACACTCCACATTTTAGGAGGTCAAAAGTAATTGGACAAATAAACCAAACCCAAACAAAATATTTTTATTTTCAATATTTTGTTGCGAATCCTTTGGAGGCAATCACTGCCTTAAGTCTGAAACCCATGGACATCACCAAACGCTGGGTTTCCTCCTTCTTAATGCTTTGCCAGGCCTTTACAGCAGCAGCCTTCAGGTCTTGCTTGTTTGTGGGTCTTTCCGTCTTAAGTCTGGATTTGAGCAAGTGAAATGCATGCTCAATTGAGTTAAGATCTGGTGATTGACTTGACCATTGCAGAATGTTCCACTTTTTTGCACTTATGAACTTCTGGGTAGCTTTGGCTGTATGCTTGGGGTCATTGTCCATCTGTACTATGAAGCGCCGTCCGATCAACTTTGCGGCATTTGGCTGAATCTGGGCTGAAAGTATATCCCGGTACACTTCAGAATTCATCCGGCTACTCTTGTCTGCTGTTATGTCATCAATAAGCACAAGTGACCCAGTGCCATTGAAAGCCATGCATGCCCATGCCATCACGTTGCCTCCACCATGTTTTACAGAGGATGTGGTGTGCCTTGGATCATGTGCCGTTCCCTTTCTTCTCCAAACTTTTTTTCTTTCCATCATTCTGGTACAGGTTGATCTTTGTCTCATCTGTCCATAGAATACTTTTCCAGAACTGAGCTGGCTTCATGAGGTGTTTATCAGCAAATTTAACTCTGGCCTGTCTATTTTTGGAATTGATGAATGTTTTGCATCTAGATGTGAACCCTTTGTATTTACTTTCATGGAGTCTTCTCTTTACTGTTGACTTAGAGACAGATACACCTACTTCACTGAGAGTGTTCTGGACTTCAGTTGATGTTGTGAACGGGTTCTTCTTCACCAAAGAAAGTATGCGGCGATCATCCACCACTGTTGTCATCCGTGGACGCCCAGGCCTTTTTGAGTTCCCAAGCTCACCAGTCAATTCCTGTTTTCTCAGAATGTACCCGACTGTTGATTTTGCTACTCCAAGCATGTCTGCTATCTCTCTGATGGATTTTTTCTTTTTTTTCAGCCTCAGGATGTTCTGCTTCACCTCAATTGAGAGTTCCTTAGACCGCATGTTGTCTGGTCACAGCAACAGCTTCCAAATGCAAAACCACACACCTGTAATCAACCCCAGACCTTTAAACTACTTCATTGATTGCAGGTTAACGAGGGAGATGCCTTCAGAGTTAATTGCAGCCCTTAGAGTCCCTTGTCCAATTACTTTTGGTCCCTTGAAAAAGAGGAGGCTATGCATTACAGAGCTATGATTCCTAAACCCTTTCTCCGATTTGGATGTGAAAACTCTCATATTGCAGCTGGGAGTGTGCACTTTCAGCCCATATTATATATATAATTGTATTTCTGAACATGTTTTTGTAAACAGCTAAAATAACAAAACTTGTGTCACTGTCCAAATATTTCTGGACCTAACTGTATAGGATTCAGGGTCCAGGTTCAAGTTCGGGTCAAGTCTGGATTCTGAACCGAACTTTTAGCTAAAGTACAGTTGAACCCGAACCTCCACGGGTCTCATCTCTAGTTTTGAGCAGTTTTTTTTTTCTTTTTTTGGTGGAGGAAGGTGCAGTTTTCAGAATGGTGTCACTTCTGAGTACTTTTTTACTTATCTCACAGCCCTCTTCTGATAAATTTTTAACCCTTCTAACTTCCTAACAAAAAATAATTATGTTTCAAAAAGGATACATAAAAAACATAAACATAGAACATAAAAAACACTTTATAACACGCTATAACACGCTCCGGTGCAGACTGGTCAAAAGGGTGGCGCCATTCTCCGGGACCGGCGCCTCTTCTTTCGGCCATCGTTGTTCTCCTTCTGAAGCCGGGGTGCATGACGCGTACTACGTCATACCCACTAGCCGGCACTGAGGTCTTGTGCAGGCGCACTTCGATCTGCCCTGAGGGCAGATCAAAGTATTGTAGTGCGCCTGTGCAGTACCTCAATACCGGCCTGTATGCATAACATAGTACGCGTCATGCACCCCGGCTTCAGATGGAGAACAAAGATGGCCGAAAGAGGAGGTGAAGGTCCCGGAGAATGGCTCCACCCATTTGACCAGTCTGCACCGGAGCGAACCCCTAGGTGAGTATTATAAAGTGTTTTTTTATGTCCTACACAGCGGCCTGGGCTCTTATATACAGCATGTTAGAATGCTGTATATAAGAGCCCACTGGTGGTGGCCGCAGCTTATATGCCCCAAATCTGGTGACAGGTTCCCTTTAAGTAGCTGAAGAATATTTTTGGATTATTTTTACTTTTTTTCTGGTAGTCTCTCTGTCTCAATTTTGCTGCCTTGATTTGGTTTTTACACAATTTATTTTTCTTCCCTCTATTTATTTTACACCTCCTCAGTACCCTCTTGCTTTAGTTCTCTAAATGTTTTTTTTTTTTTTATTTATTGCCCCCCTTACAGTTCTATTTAGCCATAGTGGTTTCCCCCTATTTTTAGCTCGTTTATTCCCATAGGGTGTATATTGTGCACAGGTCCCATTTAAGATGCTAATAAAAGTCTCCAATTTTGTTTGTGTGCTTTTATTTTCAAGGATATTGTCCTAGTGTATGGCACATTGGGCATTGTCCCAGTGAAAGATCATCTCTAGTGATGAGCGGACTCGCAGCTAACCGAGACCAACTGGTCACTTTTATCTGGTGTTTAAAATCTGGATCCGGGCCGTATTTCTGTCCCCATATAAGTCTATGGGTACCAGAATCCGAGTATTAAAAATGTTGGTAGAAGGGATAGGGGATAGGAGAAGACGAGCTGTACTTACCAAGGTTCTGGGGCGGCTGTACTCTGCTTCCAGTCCTTTCATTGTATATGCACTGCTTTCCCCACCCACCGGCCGTCCTAGTGTTTGTGATTAGTTGCAGTCAGACATGCCCCCAACCTGTCTGACAGTGTCTGCCTGCAACCAATCACAGGTGCTGTCCTCGGGTCTATATCGTACAGTAAAAATAAATGAAAATATTTGGCATAGGGTCCCCCCCATAATATGATACCCAGCACAGATAAAGTATACGGCTACAGGCTGCAGCCCCCAGCCGACAACTGGGGGGTTGGTATTCTCAGACTGGGGAGCCCCCCCCCAGCCTAAAAATAGCAGTCTGCAGCCACCCCAAAATTGTCACATTCATTAGATGTGACAATCAGGGTACTTTACCCGGCTCTTCCCGATTGCCCTGGTGAGATGGCAGTCTGTGTAATATCAGTAGTTAATGATAGCTATCATCAAGTCCAAAATTAGTGATGGGAAGAGGTCTATGAAACCCCCCATCACTAATCCTATAATTAAAAAGAAATAAACACAAACAGAGAAAAATCCTATATTTGAAATAAAATACAGCACCCTCTGTCCCCTGTTTATTAACTGTTTATTATTGGCAGCAGTGACGTCACTCAGTTCACCAGAGGTCATACCCGTGTTCCCATTGTATGACGTCTGGTGACCTGAAGCACTCTGGCAGTGGGAGATCGTAACCAGCATCCCGCCAGACCTTTAACACTGACAGAGCCGGCCGGGGGTCAGTGAGAGTGGGGCTGCCCGCTCTCCACTCCTCACGGTTGGCACTGTCACTGTCAAAAGTGCAAGACCGTGCCCTGCACCCTGCAACCCTTTAAGGTGACAGTGCCGGCTGAGGGAAGTGGGTGGTGTATTTTATTTTATAGAATTTTTCTCATAGACCTCTACCCATCACTTATTTTGGGCTTGATTACAGTTGTGCAATGACATTTAACTCCTTATTACCCCGATTGCCACCACACCAGGGCAATCGGAAAGAGCCAGGTAAAGCGCTGGGATTGTCACATCTAATGAATGCGACAACTTCAGGGTGGTTGCAGGCTGCTATTATTAGGCTGGGGGGCACGCAATAACCATGGGTCTCCCCAGTCTGAGAATTCCAGTCCCCAGCTGTCGGCTTTATCATGGCTGGGTATTAAAATTGGGGAGGGGACCGTATGCTGTTTTTTTTAAAACTATTTATTTAAATAAAGAGTTGCATGCATTTCCTCCTATTTTGATACACAACCAAGATAAGCTCATGGCTGGAGACTGCAGCTTGTAGCTGTATGCTTTATCTGTGCTGGGTAACATAATATAGGGGACCCCTATGCCAAATATCTTATTTATTTTTACTGTACGATATAAACCCGCAGACAGATTAGTTGCAGGCAGACGCTGTCACACTGGCCTGGGGCGCGTCTGACTGCAACCAAATGCAGACGCTAGGCCTGCTGCTGGACAGGGAAAGCAGTGCATATGGATAAGCAATAATCAGCGGCCCAGGAAGTGAATTTGTTCTTTAAAAATAATAATAATATTAATAAAAAAATCTTTATTTCTATAGCGCCAACATATTCCTCAGCGCTTTACAATTCAGGAGGCTCATATACAGTATAACAAATAACAGTTATAGAAAATACAATATTTAGAGTATGGAGGGAAAACAAAAACAACAACTCTGCTCGTAAAAGCTTACAATCTACAATGAGATTCGGGGGGGGGGGGGACAAAGTACAAGTGCTTATTTACAATGACAATCCAGCCATCTCAAGGAAGTGGAGGATAGATAATGGCTGCCTGGACCAGTTGGCCAGAACCTTGAGATGCATTTGGGTGCCATGGAGTTTGACGTGGAGTTATATTCTGAGAAGGCGTGGAGGGACTATGTGAATTTAGTTTGGCTAGGGAGTGTGATTGGCCGCCCTAAAAACATGCGTTTTAGGGAACCTCTGAAGCTGAGTAAGTTGTGATTCGTCCTAGCTTCTTGGGGTAGAGCGTTCCAGAGCACTGGTGCAGCTCGGGAGAAGTCTTGGATCCGGAAGTGGGAGGTTCGGATTAGTGTGGATGTTAGTCTTAAGTCATTTGCAGAGCGTAGGGATCGGATAGGGTGATAGACAGAGAGGAGGGTGGAGATGTATTTTTCCTTTATTATTTTTTTTTTATTCCATGAGTTGTTAGATCCAGATCAACCCCTGGGTCCGACACTCAGGTAAGTTTGAATCCGTGTGGATCCGGACATTTACAGTCCGGGTCCTCCCATCACTAATTATTATTATTATTATTATTTATTATTATAGCGCCATTTATTCCATGGCGCTTTACAAGTGAAAGAGGGTATACGTTCAACAATCATTAACAGTACAAAACAGACTGATATAGGAGGAGAGAGAACCCTGCCCGCGAGGGCTCACAGTCTACAGGGAATGGATGATGGTACAATAGGTGAGGACAGAGCTGGTTGCGCAGTGGTGTACTGGACTGAGGGCTATTGTAGGTTGTAGGCTTGTTGGAAGTGGTGGGTCTTGAGGTTCCTCTTGAAGCTTTCCACGGTAGGGGAGAGTCTGATATGCTGAGGTAGAGCGTTTCAGAGTATGGGGGAGGCATGGGAGAAATCTTGTACGCGATTGTGGGAAGAGGAGTAAAGAAGGAGATCTTGTGAGGATCTGAGGTTGCGTGCAGGTAGGTATCGGGAGACTACGTCACAGATGTAAGGAGGAGACAGGTTGTGGGTGGCTTTGTATGTCATGGTTAATGTGTTGAACTGGAGTCGTTGGGCGATGGGAAGCCAGTGAAGGGATTGGCAGAGTGGCTGAGGAATAGCAGGGGAGAGGTGGATTAAGCGGGCCACAGAGTTTAGGATAGATTGGAGGGGTGCAAGAGTGTTGGAAGGGAGGCCAGAGAGCAGGAGGTTGCAGTAGTCAAGGCGGGAGATGATGAGGGCATGCACTAATGTTTTTGCTGATTCTTGGTTAAGGAAAGCACGGATCTGGGAGATATTTTTGAGTTGTATAATCATTTCTTAATATACCTGGTGTATCCTATCTATAGTAGTATGCCATCAATATTATTGGAATGATGAAAACACTATTCCTAGTGTCAGAAAACCTCGATAACATTTTATTCAATGTAAGAGGCACTAAGTGTTAAAAGTGAATAACGTCTTTATTGTGCATTTTTAGCTTGCATTACTCGTGGTATTACTATTGTCTATGTACTGTATACTTGACTGATGCAAAGAATTATAATTTAAAGCTCTGTTTATTTGAGATAAATTTGAGTAAAACTGCAGATTAATGTGCTGCTATTTATTTATCGAATAGTTTCACCGAAACCAGCCTGAGAGGTTTGGCGGCTTTTGGGCAGCTGATTCTGCTCTCAGGATTTCCCCACGTCAGGCTGTGGAGTCTACAGACAGGAAGCTGAAGCAACAAGCGCCTGACCAGAGTTTCCTTTTGACATAACATGAAGGGGATGATTAATGGAAATCAATGAGTCTACAGTCAGTAATATTATGTTCCTCTAAAATCTAGATATATTAACATGTAGTAGTTTAATTGGTGACATTGTGGAGAAATATACATGTCTTTGTAGTGTACTGCTGCCTGCAGGTAGTAATGGTTCAAGGGGTGCAGTGATTGCCAGTTCTGCTGATCTAGAGAATTCTATACCCACCATATTGGAATCGCACTGCCCGTATAGCAAGAGTCTGGCACAGCAAGTGGTGAAGAGCGGCCTGGGTGTTGTGGCTTCTTTGCTTCGGTGGCCACTGTAATATCAGCACTTAGGCTATGTGCCCACATTGCATTTCTGTGTGCAGATTTTCTGCACATAAAAAGCATGTTTTGGCAAGAAAAAAGCAGCAGAAAAAAATGTGCATTTTTTTTATTGCTTTGCGCTTTGTTTCACGTGCGTTTTTTTAATGCTTTTTTTTAGTCATGGCGATTGTGGGGGTTCAGCCCCCTTAAGTCAGGATTCTCATAGACTTTGTTGGCACGTGGTTTTTCTTGCAGTATTGATTAAAATCTGCAAATATAAAAACATGAAACAAAGCATTAAAAAAGCAATGTGTGCACAGAGATTAAGGTTCTGATTTGAAAAGTCACAATACGTTTGCACAACTAGTAGTTGTATAACAATAATACAACTTTTGGCGTTTTCATGCCAGTTTTGGACAGATCTACCCATCCGACAGATTCTTCAAAAATTCACTTCAGTGGCATAACTTACAGTCCCTAACAGAAGTTCTGTCGCTTATCCATGTTATGTAAATAAAAGCTTATAACCTGACTTTAAATTCATCCATTGGTTTCATAAATTACTCTTTTGAAAGCTGAAACCCTCTCAAATTTGGTTTAGGTTATGAAAATAAAGTTGCTGCAAAGCTGAAATAATGATCATTTAATGAACTCAGAAAGGTCAGATTTTGGCTAGACAAAAGTTTTGTCGCCCACAGAAAGTAATGTGAAATTCAAACAAATAATTAACTTCTAATACAAAGATATGTTGCATAACATTGGTAAATGACGTTGTGGTGCTATTAGATCCATATTGAATATTTTGTGTGACTCCCATGAGCTTGAAGGACTGCATCCATGCGGTTCAACAATGATTCATACAATGTATTGATGAAGTCATCAAGAATAACAAATAATGCAGTCCTGCATGCTTCCCAGAGTTCATCTAGATTCTTTGGTTTTGTCTTCCAAGCTTCCTCCTTCATCCTACCCCAAACATGCTCAATGATGTTCATGTCTGGTGACTGGGCTGGCCAGTCCTTGAGCATCTTGATCTTCTTTGCCAGGAAGAACTTTGTTGTAGAGATTGATGTATGAGATGGAACACCATCCTGCTGCAGAATTTGACCCCTTTTTTGATTGGGAATGTAAGAGGTAGCTAATACTTCTTGATATTTTAGGCTATTGATATTGCCTTCCACCTTGCAAATTTTTCGCACCCCCCCATACTGAATGTAACCCCAGACCATGCTCTTTCCACCACCAAAGTGAACTGTTTTCTGGATCCATACGGGCTCCAGTAGGTCTCCTGCAGTATTTGCGGTGGCTGTGGTGTAAGTCAACTGAAGATTCATCAGAGAAATCCACATTCTGCCACTTTTCTAGCGTCCATCTGTTTAGCAGGCTGCGGGACTTTGCAAATGCCACACAGTTTTTTAATTGCCTTTTGTTTAGTGCTGGCTTTTGGACACTGATTCTACCATGGAGGCCATTTCAAGACAGAATCCTACAAACTGTTCTAGTTGACACAGGGACTTGAGGTGACCAGGCCTGTTGGAGCTCTGCTGCAGTGGAAGAGTGGCTGGCTTTGGATTTTCTAACCAACAAACATTCTTCCTGAGCAGTTGTCTTGCGGGGTCTGCCGGACCTGGGCTTGTCAAAAACATCTCCAGTCTCTTCAAATTTTTTTTCATTCTTTGTACTTGACGCTGAGACACATTAAATGTGCCAGCCACCTCTGCAGTGGATCAGATCTTCAGCCTCTTGATAATCAAGGCTTTGGTCACAGGGTGAATTTTTGGCATGTTGTCAGAGGTCAAGTTGCAGTTCAACTGAAGGTCTGGGGTGCTGGGTTTCTTTTCATACACACTCACTAATTAACCGATCATTTAGTGAGCACAGGTGAGGATGTAAACTGGGATTGGGTGCATTATATGACAAGGTGACAAAACTTTTGTCTTGTCAAAAACCTTTCTGTTTTCATTAAATGATGAATATTTCAGCTTTGCAGCAACTTTATTTTCATAACCTAAACCAAATTTGGGAGGGTTTAAGCTTTCAAAAGAGAAATTTATGAAACCAATGGATAAATTTAAAGTCAGGTTATAAGATTTTATTTACATAATATGGATAAGCGACAAAACTTGTGTCAGGGACTTTACACCAGAAATGTACTCGAGTCCCGCACACTGCTGATAACATGTCCCTAAATCATTAATTGATTTGGATATGCGTCCCTTGATGATTTAGGGTGCGTGTCCACGATCAGTGTTTGCAGCGTTTTGGATGCAGCATGCTTCGGCTGCGTCCAAAATGCTACATTGTAGACTAGAAGCATAGTGGACGGGATTTCTAGAAGTCCTGTGCCCTCTGTGCTTGTTTTTTCGGCAGCTAACACTGACCTGTGGTGCATCTTTCCAGACTGCAGCATGTCAATTGTTTGTTGCGGATTCGCAGGCGTCCTCCGTAGGGAGAACATAAGCAAGAGACCGCAGCGAACAGAACCCTGATTGTAAGTACAAGCAGCTGCGGTCTCCTGCATTCTCCTGCGGAGGAGACTCGCGGACCAGCAGGATCAGGACCCGCTACGTCCAGGACACAGTGAGTCCTGATCGTGGGCACATACCCTTAGGGCATCTTACTGCTGCACATCCAAAATTGAGACTGGTGTATACAACACCAGTCTTATTGAATGGGACCCTTAATGTCCGGGGAGTGTTTAATTGGAATACTAATTAGCAGAGTGAATTAGAACAGCACTAGAATATGAAAAAAGTGCATTATTAGCTTGCAAACTATTGTTTTTATTGGACATCATACCTTAAGCGAGTATAATGGGGCATTGTGACTGTAGGCACTTCAACTGTTATTATAGGGCTGCATGCATGGCAGTGGGCACTATGACTTTGGGCACTATAACTGCCATTAAACAAAATGGCTCTGGGCACAATAAGTGTGATTTTGAGGCTCTATTATGTCTATTTATCAAGCAGTTTTTGGACTAGAAACCCTTGAAACGTCATAAGATTTTTGGACACTTTTGGTGTTTTTGTGCCAGTCATGGCCAACTCCGTCAACTTATTGATAAGTAATGTAAATTATGGCAGTGAAGCACGGCAACTAAAAGATGCATCAAATAAATAAGGAGAGCAACCATTTTACTACAAAGCACACTTCCTCAAAACTAGTGCATGAAACGCTAGTTCTGATTAATTGGGTCCTCCTGCTCTTAAAAAGGCCCTGTCAGCAAGTCAAAAATGATCAGTATAGCTCTCATTCTATTCCTACTCCTCCATGATTTCTATGTTAACTTTTTTATAAAAAAAAAAAAAAAAATCCATTATACAGTTACAGCCATGATCAAAAGTGTTGGCAAATGTTCCAGAAAATGTAAGTATTTCTCCAAGAAAATCATTGTAATTACACATTTTGACATACACATTTATTTCCTTTGTGTATTGGAACAACACAAAAAAACAGAGGGAAAAAAGGGAAATAGGACATAATTTCACACAAAACTCCAAAAATGGGCCAAACAAAATTGTTGGCACCCTCAACTTAATATTTGGTTGCACACCCTTTGGAATAAATCATTACAATCAATGCTTCCTATAACCATCAGCAAGCTTCTTAGACCCCTCAACTGGAATTTTGGACCACTCTTCTTATGCAAACTGCTACATGTCTCTCATAAATGAAGGGCGCCTTCTCCCAATGGCAATTATAAGATCTCTCCAAAGGTGTTCAATGGGGTTTAGATCCTGACTCAATCCTGCCACTCCAGTGCTTTGTTTCTATCCATTTCTGGGTGCTTCTTGAAGTATGTTTTGGGTGATTGTACTTCTGGAAGACCCATGACCTAGGATAAAAACCCAGGTTTCTGAAACTGGGCACTGCATTGCGACCCAAAATCCTTTGGTAAATTCAGATTTCATGATTCCTTGCACACAGTCAAGGCACCCAGTGCCAGAGGCAGCACCACAACTCCAATACTTCTTTGAGCTTCCATCATATTTCTCTGTAGGTAGTGTGTTTATTTCTTTGCAGCACTCATTTTCTTTTTGGTAAACAGGAGAATGATGTGCTTTACCAAAATGCTTGATCTTGGTCTCATTTGTCTACAAGATGCTTTCCAAGAAGGATTTTGGCTTACTTACGTACATTTTGGCAAACTCTAGTGTAGCTTTTTTATGTCTCAGTGTAAGCAGTTGGGGTCCTCCTGAGTCTTTTGTCATACGGTTTAATTTAATTTAAATGTTGATGGATAATTCACACTGACACTGATGTACTGTAATCCTGCACCACAGCTTGAATTTTTGAGAACTTGATTGGGGCTGCTTATTCATTATCCAGAGCAAAGTAGCAAAATACCTCAAAAATAACCCCTCAATAGAGTACAAGAAAATAGCAACAGGGGCAGATAGTGGAAAATAATAAATCCTAAAATATAACCTTTAATAGGTATGCATTAAAAAGTGAAACTTCACTGCATAAAAATAATAAAAATGTACCGGTGGGCCACAAGAATTTTAAATTGGCCCCATCGCGTACACTAGGCACAAAAATACAGAGCACTTTATAGTCAAACTCTGAGATTAGACCCAGTAGTGCAAAAGATATACCACAATACTCAGTAAAATTGAGAATGGGAACCCACCATGATGGTATATGGGTTCTATAAAAGTAGGGCTCTGTAAGAATATTTGACCAGACTCATCACAGCATCAAAAATACTACCCTTGACTATTCTGATGGTGGATCCTGCTGAACAAGAATGAAATGGTCTTACCGTCTTCATATAGGATGCTTAGCACCCCGTCAGTAAACAAGACTGACCATCCAAAATAATGCCCCAAAACGGACAAAAGAGTCCAGCAAGGACAGACGCCAAGCTGTGTGTGCCGCCAAATTTTTTTAGATTTATTATTTTCTACTATCTGCCCCTGTTGCTATTTTCTTGTTCATTATCCAGACTATCCTGCGTTGCAACCTTTCCTCAGTTTTTCTCTGCCCTCAACATCCAGGAAGATTAGATACAGTGCCATGGTTTGTAAACATTTTGATTATGTTGCACACCATGGACAAAGAAACATCAAAATCTTTGGAGATTACCTTGTAACCTTGAGATTGTTGATATTTTTCAACAATTTCTGTTCTCAGACAGTTCTCTTCTCCTCTTTCTGTTCTCCGTGTTTATTGTGGGACACAGAGACCCACAATGCAAAGAGTGACTCAACGTCTCCCCTTTTTGTCTGGTTTCCAGTGTTACTTTCATATTGCCCACACGTTACTTACCACAGGGGAGTTTGAACAAGCATTGCATGCTTGAAACAAAGTTGTTTACCCACAATTTTGGAAAGGTGCAAACAATTTTGTCCAGCCCATTTTTGCAGTTCTGTGTGAAATTCTCCAAATTGCATTTGTTTTTCTCTTTTTTTGTGTTGTTCCAATACACATAAAGGAAAATAACATGTGTATGACAGAACATGTATAGTTGTAATAATTTTCCGGGAGAAATTCTTCATTTTCTGGAATAATTTCAAGGGTACCAACACTGAGCTTTTTTAATGGGATCAAATTTACCAAGGGGGTAGTTCAGTCTGAAGTGTCTCTTCATGTATAGTTATGGCCTATTGTTCCAAAGGCTATGACATTGTATAGTGTATTATCTGACATACAGCAGATTTCTGTCCCCAGCTTACCAAATGAAAATTTAGCCTGTAGGCAATTTCTTACAGCCCATATTGGCATTGTAATTTATCACAAAAGTTAAAACTCTTCTAATATACCAGGGAATCCAACAGAATCCTGTAGAATTTATGAACTTTGGCAAGTATATCATAAGATTCTAAAGAAGTGTTTAGGTTAAAGTGTACCTTGTAAAGAGGCATGGTGCCCTTAAAATGTAAATGATAACAAAACTATACTGCCTTATGAATATCAATCTGTTATCCTATGCCCTTCAATAAATAATTGCCTATCACTGTGTTTCCTGCATGAAAAATTGCCTCTATAGTGTATCTTATGATACATTGCCTCCATACTGTAATCTCGTATAAATTTTAACCACCACATTGTCCTCCCTTATGAATTATAATTGCCACAATGTCCTTCCTTACAGACTATGGCCTCTACACTGTCCTTTCTCATGCTATCGCCATCTTCAGTATCCCCCTCACACTGTTATCTCTCCATAATGTCACTCAGGGCAACTCCTCTCCCTATGGTCTCCCTCTACTTAGCCATACTGTTCCTAAACATTCCTTCCCCTCCACACTATCCCTCCATCCTACCATATCTCCATAGTGTCCCCTCATTCTCCTACCTATCCACACTGCCCCCCCACACTCTCATTTTTCCCAATGTCTTCCAACACTCCCACCTCTTCACACTGTACCTCTATACCCCCACCTCCCCACTGTCCCCCCACACACCCTCCTCTTCATTCTGTTCTCTTATGCTTTTACCTCTCCATAATGTCCCTACCATGTTGTCACCACTCCATACTTTCCACCCATACTGCTCCTGCTCTATAATGTCCCCCCCATGCTCCCTATCTATACTGTGTTTCCTTCTCACAATTTAAACCCTACTGCCCCATAGTATGCCTTTACAGTAGCATTCCCCAAATCTACAATGTAGTCCATAAATTCAAGTTTCAGCTCCTCCATAAAGTGCTCTTGTGATGCGCCTGGACTAGTTAGGTCGTCACAGGGTACTGCACACTCTTTATCTCCCAGTGCAGGACTCAACTCCCCATGGTTCTGTTGTCCCACCTTGCAGTACTGCCTCCATCAGCATGCACAAATCCTAATCACACCTCGCACCACACCCTGTCAGGCACACCAGTATAGGGGTCAGGCAGGGAGGTGGGAGGTGACAAGTCAATTCTGTGGTAGCCCTCGAGCAGTGAGGAACTCGAGGAAGCTGGGAGTTGAAACTCCCTGGGGAGAAGTGGATAAGGTGGCAGACGGTGGTCTGAACCTGAAGGAATCTGAGACCCGGTCGCGGGATATTGGGACTAGGTGCCTGGCTGAGTCTAGGAGGACGGTCGGCAGCTGCAGTACAATACCCGGGTTGGAGCTGAAAGCACGTCGGGGCACTGGACCCTAGGTCGGGGAGAGGCTTCAAGCAACCCAGCAATTAACCTGAGGAGGATAGGGCCTTTAAGGACTGTCCCCACGAAGCTCAGAGATCGGGGTCACTAGCGCAACGAGGGGGATAGGGCTTTCCAAGCAATGCAGCCCACTGAAATCCCAAGCATGAGCCCCTGAGAGCAAGCTCCTCTGCTATCCATAGTAGGGAGCGGGGCCCAGTCAGCTGCAAGATTACGGGCCATTTGGACACTTCTAAATTTCTGTGCACGGAGTCAGGATCCGGACCATCAGGCAGTCCTGCAGGGGAACGGGACTTGGACGAGCTTCCCCAAGAGGGCAGCGGCATCCAGAGACTTGGTTTACAATGTTGTCAGCGTCTTCTTTCCTTCTGAGTAACTGATCAGCCCCTGTTACCAGCAAGCCTGCGCTCCCCCTGCAATCCATCTCACCATCCAGAGTCCCAGGGTCTTCCCTACCCGTGGAGGGAAAACGCCATCTAGCTGCCCCCATTCCATCAGCCCCGGTACTCCCATCGACAGCGGCAGTACTCCCTATTACCTCACACCATGGATGGCGTCACAAACTATCTAATCCCCTGTAAATAACTCCCCCTTCTACAATTAAGAGTGACCCCGAGCCCCCCGGGTCCGGAGACCCTCGAGCCACGAGTAGCGACACACACAATCCGAGCGGTTCGACCGCTGCTGGGGGCGGTACACTTACCATTCCTTGCTGTGCCTGTGGTAGCATCACCAGTGTGATGAGGTCATCATCAAGCCCCTACATATCAAGGTGGGGAGCTGATGAGCATTTCACTGCCCCTACTCATGTGTTCAATTGTATTTGTGTCTGTAAAATGCAAATACAATTGAATACAGAAGAAACAGGTTTTTAACTGTTTACCAAAACATATTCAAGATACAGTTATAATCAATATGAGTTTAAAGTGATCCCAGATTTAATTTGTGGCTATTTACATCCTATTTGGCGTAAAGGCTTAGGAATTAAGCTCTTTAATACAGTGGGGAAAATAAGTATTTGATACACTGCCAATTTTGCAAGTTTTTCCAGCTACAAAGAATGGAGACGTCTGTAATTTTAACCGGAGCTACACTTCAACTGTAGCAGACAGAATAAAAAAAAGAAAATCCAGAAAATCACATTGTGTGATTTTGAAATAATTAATTTGCATTTTATTACATGAAATAAGTATTTGATCACCTACCAACCAGCAAGAATTCTGGCTCTCACAGATCTGTTATTTTTCCTTTAAGAAGCTCTCCTCCTCTGCACTCTTTACCTGTGTTAATCGCACCTCGTTACCTGTATAAAAGACACCTGTCAAAACTTCTCCACCATGGCCAAGACCAAAAAGCTGTGTACTGACACCTGGGACAAATTTGGAGACCTGCACAAGGCTGGGATGGGCTACAGGACAATAGGCAGCAGCTTGGTGAGAAGACAACAACTGTTGAAGCACTTATTAGAAAATGGAAGAAACACAAGATGACAATCAATCTTACTCAGTCTGGGGCTCCATGCAAGATCTCGCCTGGTGAGGTACGGATGATTCTGAGAAAGGTCATGAATCAGCCCAGAACTGCATGGGAGAACTTGGTCAATGACCTAAAGAGAGATGGGACTACAGCCCCAAAGATAACCGTTAGAAACAAAATACGCTGTCATGGATTTAAAATCCTGCAGGTCACGCAAGTTCCCCCTACTCATACCATACAGCCAGGACAACTAAGGAGTGGCTCCATAAGAAGCATTTCAAGGTCCTGGAGTGGCGTAGCCAGTCTGCAGACCTGAACTCAATAGAAAATCTTTGGAGGGAGCTGAAACTTAATATTGCCCATCGATATTCCCTAGAGAAGATCTGTATGGAAGAGTGGGCAAAAATCCCTGCTGTAGTGTGTGCAAACTTAGTCAAGAACTACAGGAAACATCTGACCTCTGTAATTGCAAACAAAAAGTTTCTGTACCAAATATTAAGTTCTGTTTTTCTATTGTATCAAATACTTCATGCAATTAAAGGCATATTAATAATTTAAAAACCATACAGTGGGATTTTTTGGATTTTTTCTTTATTCTGTCTATCATAGTTGACGTTAGCTACGATAAAATTTGTAGACCTCTCCGTGCTTTGTAGGGGGGAAACTTGCAAAATCGGGAGTATATAAAATACTTATTTTCCCATTGTATGTAGCTGTCTTTTTTTCAAGGGCTCAAAGGTAATTGGACAATTATCTCAGAAGCTCTTTAATGGGCTGCATGCTTTATTTCCTCATCATCTATCATGAATTAAGAAGGTAAAAGGTCTGGTTTGATTCCAGGGGTAGCCTTTATATTTGCTGTTGCTGTGAACCCAGTACACGTGGTCAAAGGAGCTCTCAATGGAATAGCAACAGACAATCACTAGGATGAAAATAAAAAGAAACAGCAGAAATGTTAAAAGTGGGCAAATAAACAGTTTGGTACATTTTGACACACAAAAAAGCACATTACTGAGCTAGTGAAATTCCATAGTGGAGGATCGAAGATTGTGAAGAAAAATCCCTTCATAACATCCATCTAAGTGAAGAACACTCTCCAGGACGTAGGTGTTTCAGTATGTAAGTCTACTATAAAAAGAAACTATAAAAATTGCCTGCACTTCCTAATTTCATAGTCTGAACTGGTGCATACTGAACATGACATACAATATCCAAAATAGCAGTTGCACTCAAGGAAAGGGAAGGAGAAAAAACAAGAATGTAGATGGTGAACATTGGAGTATGAATATGCATTACTGACAAGAAAACATGAAAAATGTTTGTTTTGAAAAATTTGAATTATTTATCAAATAAAGGTGGCCAAATTTACTTGTGCCTAGATACCACGTCAAGGTGTAATTCTCATCTGGGTTCTATTCTAATTGCTATGCCTCTCTTGTCCAAACGGACCTTTTTTGTGGGCTAGAATAGAACCTGCAAAAGAAAACTTACAAGAGAGGCATAGAAATTAGAGTGCGGATGTTGTGCGTCACGGGCAGCGATTTGCCCGTGATGGACAACCGACGGGGACGGGTACGCTCGCTAGCGATATTGATAGCGATATCGCTGCGTGTAAAGTGCCCTTTAGGCTATGTTTACATGTTGCGTTTTTGCTGCATTTTTGCTGCATTTTTTTCTGCAGCAAAACCTACTCTCTTGGCAGAAAAAAGGCTGTGTGCAAGTTATCCACATATGACTGTATCAATAAAGTTTTGCCAAAGTCAAATTCCAGCAAGTATCAAAAGTAACGTAGCTTTATTTAAACATGAAACAAAAAAATGCAATGTCCAAAACATGCTAAAAGCACTTGTAAAAAAAAAATGCACCCAAAAAGGCAATGAAAAAACACAAGTGGCCTAATTTACAAAACAGGTGCTGAAATTCTGCAACATAGAAAACTCACCAAAAGCTGATCATGGGAAGATAGCCTAAGATGCTGTGCTTTTGATGCAACAACAATATGCAGAATGAAAAACTCACCAAAACTCCTTATCATGGGAGCATAGCTTTAGGATAAGTTTCAACATTGAGTTTTTGAGGCTGGGTTTTTCGCAGTTCAAAAAAAAGCAGCGTCTTACAGTTCCAGCAGATTGGATGTGAACTATAGAAATCTCCTGCCCACGGTGGTTTTTTTTACGCTTGGTAAACTAACATGTAGTGCGTTATTGAGATCCACAGCGCGTCAATCTCTCTTGCGTGTACGCAAAGTTTTATGTGTAAGTTCTCTCCATAGAATTGCATTAAATGCAGAAAGTACACAGGTAAAAACAATTACGGTAAGTAATCCACACATGATTGTATCAATACTTTTTTGTCAAAGCCAAATACCAGAAAGTGTAAAAAAAACAACATGGCGTACCAACAAAAGACAAAAACTACAGTCAAAAATGCAATAAATATGCATGTTAAAATGCAAGTAATCTAATTTACATAATAAGTGCTGAAATGCTGAAAAAAATCTGAAATATCAAAAACTCACTAGTGTTCTCAAAGTGGGAACATAGCCTTAGGTATCTGCAAAGAGCATCTTTGAGACACCAGCATATTCGCCAAGTTTTCCAAATCAAAGATGTGTCAAATATTTTCCTTGAAGCATCTTTGTTGTTTTTTTTTCCATCATTTTTACGGTGACTCCACTCTTTGCAGCTTTTTTTTTTTTTACAAATTTACACTTTAAATAGCGAGTGAATACTAAGCAAATGCAGCTCAAAGAATGAGTGTGCTTCTACTTTTAACTGCTTCACAGCTTTTCAAAACAAAGTGATTAAAGGGAACCTATCACCAGATTTTTCCCCTATAGGCTGCGGCCATGACCAGTGAGCTCTTATATACAGCATTCCAGAATACTGTATATAACAGCCCAGGTTAATCTGTAGAATGTAAAAAACACTTTTATAATACTCACCCAGGGGTGCGGTCCGGTTCGATGTGTGTCACTGCTCTCCAGTCCTGCACCTCCTCTCTGCTGCAATCTCAGTCTTCCTTCTACCCAGCCCAGTACTGATGACGCATCGACGTCATCCGCAAAGCTGACATTGCGATCCTGTGCAGGCGCACTTTGATGATGTGCTGAGGGCAGATCAAAGTACTGTAATGCGCAGGCGTGAGGAAAGGTTGAAGACCGCCCGCACATGTGCACTACAATACTTTGATCTGCCCTGAGTAGGGCAGATCAAAGTGCGCCTGTGCAGGACCTTAATGCTGGCTAGAGTGCACGACGTAGGACGCGTCATGCACACGGGTCTCAGAAGAAGGGAGACGGTGATCGCTGCACAGAGGAGGGTCTGGAAAGGAGAACAGCGACACCCATCGGACCAGATTGCCTCCAAGATGAGTATTACAAAAGTGTTTTTTACGTTCTACGTAGTATCCTTGGCTCTTATATACAGCATTCTGGAATGCTGTATATAAGAGCTCTGTGGTAGTGGCCGCTGCTTATAGTCATCAAATCTGGTGACAGGTTCCCTTTAAAGAAGTGATAAACGATGGAAGATGTGCACAGCAAGTCGCTTCTACATTGCTGTGCATTATGTTGATTCTTTGTAGTTTTTTTCCAGACCGATTCCAGGTAGAATCCACCTTAAAGTGACGTGTTGTGCACATACCCTTATCCTCCTATTATATCGAAAAAGGTTTTATTACGAGTTAAGCCTGGTTCCCATCTCTTCCTCATTTCATTTGAGGCCTATTTGGAGACATGGAGAGGTGAGTCATTAGAGTTGGGAACCATCCATATAAGGTCACCTTTACGCCTTTCTGTGCAGTGTATATGGGACTGTAAATGTCATAGAAAGTTGGAGAAAATGATACCTTGATATCTGCAATCCAGTGTCTTATTCCAGAGAAATCCACATTTTTCTTTTATGTAAATGAGCTACGTTTTATGGGCCGGAAGCTGATCTGCTTGATAATGTGCCTCAATAGCTCATTGCCAGTGTGAGACATGTAATGACTGACAGTCTGCTCTCTTTATCTACATGACAGCTTATGAGATTTCATCCTACTAATGGATTCCCTTTAAGAAAATGAATCTTCATCAGCATTAATTAGCATGTGCATTAATTAGTTCATTTAATAAAGATCCATCAATGCTGTACAGATAGCTAAGCCCTAGGGTTTGTGCACACTTTGCAGTTCTGCAGTGGGGGAATGGCACAGGTGTAATCACCTCTATGGAAAAAAAAAGTGTATGTGTAGCACCCAGGGATATGGGGTACTCGGTTCTGGGCAGAGTCTCTATTGGGAATGTCACGGTGGTGGCCGTTGCCCGTTTCCGTGCCCTGGGTTTTTGTTGTAATGGGGATATTTACAGGGGATTTGTGAATAAAGTTGTTCTTGACGCCACTTGCGGTGTTGCGGTTAAGTGTAGGGAGCTGCCGCTGCAGAATGTCCTTACTGGGGCTGATGGTATAAGCAGCTAGTATGGTAGTCCCTCCGCAAGTAGGGTATTGCATCAGCGGGTGTATGGTGAGGTGGACGTCGGAAGAAGGAGTCCAGACAGGTATTCAGTGCAACTGGTTTACTCACTTTTCGGGTGTTAACTGGTTGCCCGAGGCAGGCTGGTTTTGCCTCCAGGTCCCCTTTGTCCCACTGCCAGTCTGGTTCTCTGGTACCTTCTTCCCCTGCACCAGTCTCTGGTAAGTGGGTCCCATGGTATGGTACAGGGGGTCCCCGGTCTGTGGTTTTTCCACCTCTGTCCACCTGACGGTAGCGTGAACCCTGTGGGGTTGGAGTCTCTTGTCCTGTCCCCGGCTCTCCCTTAGCTACTGAGTCTTTGGATTATTTAGGGTCAGCAAGGTCCTTGATGACCCCCTTTACTGTGCAGGTGTTAACAGGTCAGCTTGAAGCTGTTTCCTGTCCTAGGGTCCTGTACCCCGTTGGTGCGTAGTTCCGGGAGTACCCCACCGGCACCCACCTCTCATGGGTACCAGATCACTGTTAACCTGAGTCAGGATGTTGCTCAGTCACACCCTTCACCTTCACTGTCAACTCTGTTCCGACTACTCTCCACAGTCTGCCCCTCCCACCTAGTCAACTAGTGGACTGGAGTGGCTCCACCTCTATGTGGCCATCCATGGTCCCACCCTAGCTAGGTACCATTGTATGGGGGATTGTTGGGGAAAACTGGGATTACCTGGGTTTTTGGTGTTACCGGCACTGGGGTTCTCGGTCCCTAAGGGGGTAGGCCCTGCATCCTGGTGGGGATGCAGAACCTTGCAGCACCCTGAGGGGTTCAGGGGCGCTACACATGTAGTCCACGCATTTAACCCTTGCATTGCAAATGGTAAAATGCATTTTAAATAAAAAACAAACAAACATTTTCTATTATACATTTTTAATATTTTCATCCCTTTTTTAAGTCTTAACACAAGGAAACCATCTATAAGATCACCACACCCAGAACTTGCTGTGTGTTGAAAAAAAATGACAAGAATCCCCCCAAAAAAACACACCAAACGTATGGATAAATCACCACTCAAAATACACTGTTCGCAGTGTCTAATTACTTCCTATAAAAAACACCACTAAAAACACAACAAAAACAATTTTTATTATAGTTGACTTCACAATTGTTTCATTAATATAACACTTATGTAGATACACTGGAATCTAATAGCGTGGAATATAACGAAACTGAGACAAGGGTGGGATGAATGCTCTGTATTAAACAAACAATAAGCACAGTGTAAAAAACAAAGACTAACAGAAGGCAACTACAAATTAAATGTAAGTGCAACCGTACTATTAGTGTCTGTTCAGACAGCAAATACAATAACGACCACAGCAACCGATACGCCGAGGTCCAGAATTAGATATGAATCCGCAACAAGCTAGAGTATGAATATCCAGGGTCATATTTGTAGCAAACAGGTGGTAAATGTCCAGAGTAATGTTTGCAGCACACAGGTGGTAAATGTCTAGGGTAATGTTCGCAGCAAACAGGTGGTGAATGTTCAGTTTTATGAGCACAGCAACAAATGGTGAAATGACCAGGATATTATCAGCACAACAAGCAGGTAATAAATGTCCAGAATAAAGTGCACAGAAAACAAGCCATTTCAGTATACTACCTTGGACAGAACTACAGTCAGGGCCAGAAATATTTGGACAGTGACACAAGTTTTGTTATTTTAGCTGTTTACAAAAACATGTTCAGAAATACAATTATATATATAATATGGGCTGAAAGTGCACACTCCCAGCTGCAATATGAGAGTTTTCACATCCAAATCGGAGAAAGGGTTTAGGAATCATAGCTCTGTAATGCATAGCCTCCTCTTTTTCAAGGGACCAAAAGTAATTGGACAAGGGACTCTAAGGGCTGCAATTTACTCTGAAGGCGTCTCCCTCGTTAACCTGTAATCAATGAAGTATTTAAAAGGTCTGGGGTTGATTACAGGTGTGTGGTTTTGCATTTGGAAGCTGTTGCTGTGACCAGACAACATGCGGTCTAAGGAACTCTCAATTGAGGTGAAGCAGAACATCCTGAGGCTGAAAAAAAAGAAAAAATCCATCAGAGAGATAGCAGACATGCTTGGAGTAGCAAAATCAACAGTCGGGTACATTCTGAGAAAAAAGGAATTGACTGGTGAGCTTGGGAACTCAAAAAGGCCTGGGCGTCCACGGATGACAACAGTGGTGGATGATCGCCGCATACTTTCTTTGGTGAAGAAGAACCCGTTCACAACATCAACTGAAGTCCAGAACACTCTCAGTGAAGTAGGTGTATCTGTCTCTAAGTCAACAGTAAAGAGAAGACTCCATGAAAGTAAATACAAAGGGTTCACATCTAGATGCAAACCATTCATCAATTCCAAAAATAGACAGGCCAGAGTTAAATTTGCTGAAAAACACCTCATGAAGCCAGCTCAGTTCTGGAAAAGTATTCTATGGACAGATGAGACAAAGATCAACCTGTACCAGAATGATGGGAAGAAAAAAGTTTGGAGAAGAAAGGGAACGGCACATGATCCAAGGCACACCACATCCTCTGTAAAACATGGTGGAGGCAACGTGATGGCATGGGCATGCATGGCTTTCAATGGCACTGGGTCACTTGTGTTTATTGATGACATAACAGCAGACAAGAGTAGCCGGATGAATTCTGAAGTGTACAGGGATATACTTTCAGCCCAGATTCAGCCAAATGCCGCAAAGTTGATCGGACGGCGCTTCATAGTACAGATGGACAATGACCCCAAGCATACAGCCAAAGCTACCCAGGAGTTCATGAGTGCAAAAAAGTGGAACATTCTGCAATGGCCAAGTCAATCACCAGATCTTAACCCAATTGAGCATGCATTTCACTTGCTCAAATCCAGACTTAAGACGGAAAGACCCACAAACAAGCAAGACCTGAAGGCTGCGGCTGTAAAGGCCTGGCAAAGCATTAAGAAGGAGGAAACCCAGCGTTTGGTGATGTCCATGGGTTCCAGACTTAAGGCAGTGATTGCCTCCAAAGGATTCGCAACAAAATATTGAAAATAAAAATATTTTGTTTGGGTTTGGTTTATTTGTCCAATTACTTTTGACCTCCTAAAATGTGGTGTGTTTGTAAAGAAATGTGTACAATTCCTACAATTTCTATCAGATATTTTTGTTCAAACCTTTAAATTAAACGTTACAATCTGCACTTGAATTCTGTTGTAGAGGTTTCATTTCAAATCCAATGTGGTGGCATGCAGAGCCCAACTCGCGAAAATTGTGTCACTGTCCAAATATTTCTGGACCTAACTGTAAGTACCGCAAAAGTCCAGCACACAGCCCGTGATGAATGAGACCTGGATATAAACAGTACTGAGGTAGAACACAGGATTAAGATGCAGTAGCAGCAGGAAGTCCAGAGCAAGTCAGCATGACTTAGAAGCCACTAGCACAAAATACTCAGGCATGGAATGTACCCCGGACCGAGACATAAAAGCAGGGTAGACAGGAAGTTCAAGGGCTGGACGAGGCAACAGACTCCATCTTTGATAAGGGCAAACAGACAACAAATTTCATGAAGAACCTGGAACCTTACATCAACCTAAATTGACTCTACATATGGCCTTGTGCATACCGTATGATCACAGAACGTCTTGTAACTTATATGGGGGAGGGTGGATTACATTAGCCCACATTTATTCTTTTTGAGTAGTTTACTCTTACCACTTCCACTTTGGTTGACCAACTCTGACCTCTATCTTCAGTAGTTTCATTTTCTAGGAGTCGTTCAATGCTGGGAAACTTATCTATATACAGTATGTGAAAGTTGGCAAAACAATAGAAATAGTAACAGAGAACAGAAATTCTGAATTCAAGCTGGAGAGCAATTTGGCTTTAACATGTGATAAGGAGAATATGTTACAGGTCTTGTGGCCCTGCAATTACCTGTGTTCTCAGCAGTTCCTTGGACTAGTTTTGAGCAAAAGGATTCTATCATGGAATGTGACAAGGTAACTTGGAATGTTGGAATGAGGCGCTAAACTGTCCCTCAGGCTAGGGACCCTAATCTGTTCCTTATACCAGAGGTACTTCAGATGGCGAAGAGGTCTGGACCGCCACCATAGCCTTGACTCCTGAACAGCCTTGGTTTAATACCCCCTCTCCCCCACCCTCAGGGAGGGCCGTGACAGGAGTGATGAATCCCATAAAAACATACAGAGGAAAGCCAAATCTCAAACTCACTGCAAGCACACACAGGGAGACAATACATGCTCAGGGAGAAATAAAGTACAGGGAGGAATAAACAAACAACAGTGACATTTCCACAGCACAACAAATATCACTCAGCAGTTCACCAATAGCTGGATCACAACGCACAATGACCGGTATCACTAGAGGAAAGCTAGAGCTATAATTGGCATGGAGGAACAGGTTCCACCATATTTTAAAGGGCGGAGGCAGCTGTGATAGGTCTTCTATAACCTGTGACCCTAGCAGCAATTCACAGGTGAGCAGGAATTACGTCCTGCTAGACCAATCACCAGTGAGCACAAAACGGGTTGATGCCTGTCTCTGATTGAGCAACTCAAATCCACCAGGTAGGGTGTTGGACTCATACAGATCTTCTGAGTTGAAACAGGTCTTGGGGGCTGTATATCTTCAGTCTACAGCTTGTACTGACGTAAGTAGGACATCCAAAAGAAAAGGTGGTCCTCAGCACACCTCAACAGGACTTAAGGGGGCTTTACACACTACGATATCGTTAATGTTTTATCGTCGGGGTCACGTCGTTAGTGACGCACATCCGGCGTCATTAATGGTATCGCAGGGTGTAACACTTACCAGCGACCTTAAACGTCCTCCAAAGTGGTGAAAATCGTTCACCATGGAGAGGTCGTCCTAAAACCAAAAATTGTTAATGGTTATTTATAGATGTTGTTCGTCGCTTCTGCGGCAGCACACATCGCTGTGTGTGACACCGCAGGAGCGAGGAAGCTCACCTTACCTGCTTCCCGCCCGCAATGAGGAAGTAAGGAGGTGGGCGGGATGTTCGTCCCGCTTATCTCCGCCCCTCCGCTTTGATTGGCCGGCCGCTTAGTGACGTTGCGGTGACGTCGCTTTGACGCCGAACGCACCTCCCCCTTGAGGGAGGGATTGTTCGGCAGTCACAGCGACGCCACCGACCGGGTAAGTGCGTGTGACGCTGCCATAGCGATAATGTTTGCTGTGGCAGCGATCACACGATATCGCATGCACGACGGGGGCGGGTGCTTTTGCGTACGATATCGCTAGCAATTGCTAGAAATATCGTAGCGTGTAAAGCCCGCTTAGCAGTAGGGAAATTAGTCCACAGGAAGACGCATGTCCAACGCAACGTCCAAGGAATCCACTTGGAAATAACCATATAGAACAGATGAATGACAGCGTCACAACGTAATCGAAATAACCAAAAACTCTTCTTTATTCTGCCATAATGCAACATTTCGACCTATGGAGGTCTTTCTCAAGCATGTAAGTAGGATGGCTGCAGTTTGAATTATATCAGGGATGGCATTTTAGCTCACTCTTGGAGAACCCCTTTAAGCAAGAGCATCCTCCTCCCTAGTAGAGCAGATAAAAAATGTTTTCTAAACTTGACCACACTTTTACGATATTTATTTCTAATCTTGTACAAAAAGCTGTATCCGCCACAGAAGTTTACCAATCTAAAAATTTAAACATGGACAATCTCGTGACCCTGTAGAACATCTACTTCAAAAAACATTGTTATCCTGAGACCACCATCTATTACACTTCAGCTTAATGTGCTGCTGTTATCAATAGTTAGTTTCAATATCTACAATTGAATGCAAAGAGGAACTGACAGTTCCTCTATTTGTAATTTTTTTTATCATTTATGTGAAATATATAAACTTTTAAGGGAACAGATAAAAAAAATCAAATACACCTAAAAATCCCACATTTTTGCATAACTGCCAGTTAGTGTTCAGGGAAATATGAGTTTGTGAACAAGGAAAAAAAGAGAATTTTGTTTACTTACCGTAAATTCTTTTTCTTATAGTTCCGTCTTGGGAGACCCAGACCTTGGGTGTTTAGCTTCTGCCTCCGGAGGACACACAAAGTACTACACCTAAAAGTGTAGCTCCTCCCTCTGAGCTTATACACCCCCTGGTGAGCCAGTCACAGCCAGTTTAGTGCAAAAGCTGAAGGAGAATAGCCACCCACAAGTAGAACAGAGCAAGAGCCGGAACAACCGGAGACTCTGTCCATGACAACAGCCGGTGAAAACACGCGGAACAAGGACATTGCCAACAGGCAACAGGGAGGGTGCTGGGTCTCCCAAGACGGAACTATAAGAAAAAGAATTTATGGTAAGTAAACAAAATTCTCTTTTTCTTTATCGTTCCTTTGGGAGACCCAGACCTTGGGACGTTCCAAAGCAGTCCCTGGGTGGGAAATAAACAGAAAAAACTAAGAAGTAGGCAGAACGTAACTTCACAAATGGGCGACCACCGCCTGAAGGATGCGTCTGCCCAAGCTCGCATCTGCCGAAGCATGAGCATGCACTTGGTAGTGCTTCGGGAAGGTATACAGGCTAGCCCAAGTGGCAGCCTGACAGACTTGTTGAGCCGTAGCCTGGTGCCTAAAAGCCCAAGAGGCACCGACAGCTCTGGTCGAGTGTGCTTTGATCCCCGGCGGGGGAGGCGCCTGCGTACTCTGATAGGCGTCCGAAATGGTCGACCTAATCCAATGGGCTAAGGTCGGCTTAGAAGCAGGGAGGCCCTTGCGCCGACCTGTGGTTAGCACAAAAAGAGAGGTGCACCGCCTAAGCGCAGCGGTGCGAGACACATAGATCCGGAGAGCACGCACCAGATCTAGAGTATGTAGAGCTTTTTCAAAGCGATGAACAGGGGCCGGACAGAAGGAAGGTAAGGTAATGTCCTGGTTAAGGTGGAAGGGAGAGACCACCTTAGGAAGAAAGTCCGGAGTCGGACGGAGAACCACCTTGTCTTGATGAAAGACTAAAAAAGGTGACTCCGAGGAGAGCGCAGCCAAATCAGAGACTCTCCTGAGAGAAGTTATGGCAACCAGAAAGGCCACTTTCTGTGAAAGACGATACAAAGAAACCTCCCTAAGAGGCTCAAAGGGGGGTTTCTGCAAGACCGTGAGAACCAAGTTAAGGTCCCAGGGTCCAAGGGCCACCGGTAAGGCGGAATAATGTGAGACGCGCCCTGCATGAAGGTGCGGACCTGAGCCAGCCGAGCGAGACGCCGCTGGAACAGAACTGACAGAGCCGAAACTTGTCCTTTGAGAGAGTTGAGGGACAGTCCTAGCTGCAGACCGGACTGTAGAAAAGACAGAAGAGTTGGCAAGGAGAATGGCCAAGGGGGATGGCCGGTAGAGCGACACCAGGACAGGAAAATTTTCCAAGTCCTGTGATAGATCTTAGCGGAGGAAGACTTGCGGGCCCAAGTCATAGTGGAGATGACTTCAGGGGGAATGCCAGAAGCCGTCAAAATCCAGGACTCAAGAGCCACGCCGTCAATTTGAGGGCCGCAGAATTCGGGCGGAAAAACGGACCTTGCGAGAGTAGGTCTGGACGGTCCGGGAGATGCCACGGCATCTCTACGGACAGTTGGAGCAGGTCTGGATACCAAGCTCACCTGGGCCAGTCCGGTGCAATGAGGATGACTCGACGACCCTCCATTCTGGACTCTGGGCAAGAGAGCTCTATGGTGGGAAACACGTAGGACAGACGAAACTGGGACCAGTCCTGAACCAGAGCGTCTGCGGCGAAGGCCTGAGGATCGTGGGAGCGAGCCACGTAAACAGGAACTTTGTTGTTGTGACGGGATGCCATTAGGTCCACGTCCGGAGTGCCCCATTTGCGGCAGATCGACTGAAATACTGCCGGGTGCAGGGACCACTCGCCACCGTCCACGCTTTGACGGCTGAGATAATCTGCCTCCCAGTTGTCCACGCCTGGGATGTGGACTGCAGATATGGTGGACCTGGAGTCCTCCGCCCATTGAAGAATGCGTTGTACCTCCATCATTGCCAGGCGGCTGTGTGTCCCGCCTTGATGGTTGATGTAGGCAACCGCTGTCGCGTTGTCTGACTGGACTCGAATGTGCCTGCCCGCCAGCAGGTGGTGAAATGCTAGGAGAGCTAGAAGCACGGCTCTGGTTTCCAGCACATTGATTGAAAGGGCTGACACGGACGGAGTCCAAGTGCCCTGTGCTCTGTGGTGGAGACATACTGCTCCCCAGCCGGATAGACTGGCATCCGTGGTGAGAATCACCCAGGATGGGGCCAGGAAGGAGCACCCTTGGGACAGGGAGAGGGGCCGAAGCCACCACTGAAGAGAGCTCTTGGTCCGTGGCGACAGAGCCACTAACTTGTGTAAAGAGGAAAGGCCGCTTGTCCCAACAGCGGAGAATGTCCAGCTGCAGGGGGCGCAGATGGAACTGGGCAAAGGGAACAGCCTCCATGGACGCCACCATTTTACCCAGCACCTGCATCAGACGTCTGAGGGTATAACGGTGGGGCCTCAGGAGAGAGCGCACCGCCAACTGGAGTGACAGCTGTTTGTTTAAGGGCAACTTCACAAGTGCCGGCAGAGTCTCGAACTGCATCCCTAGGTACGTGAGACTCTGGGTCGGAGTCAGAGTAGATTTGGGAAGATTGACAAGCCACCCGAATTGGGCTAGAGTGGCGAGAGTGAGCGAGACACTCCGCTGACAGTCTGCGCTGGATGGAGCCTTGACTAGAAGGTCGTCCAGGTAAGGGAGCACTGCCAACCCCTGGAGGTGCAGAACCGCAATCACTGCTGCCATGACCTTGGTGAATACCCGAGGGGCCGTGGCTAACCCGAAGTTGGAAATGATCTTCTCCTATTGCAAAGCGTAGCCAACGCTGGTGTGAAACTGCAATTGGCACGTGTAGATAGGCATCTCTGATGTCGATGGACGCCAGGAAATCCCCTTGGGTCATTGAGGCAATGACTGATCGCAGAGACTCCATGCGAAAGTGCCGCACCTGAACATGCTTGTTGAGAAGCTTGAGATCCAGGATGGGTCGGAAGGTACCGTCCTTTTTGGGAACTAGGAAGAGGTTTGAGTAAAAACCTCTGAACCGTTCCCGGGCTGGAACTGGTACAATTACTCCGTTGGCCTGCAAGGCTGCCACGGCCTGTGAGAAGGCGGCGGCCTTGGAGCAGGGGGGAGTTGAGAGAAAAAAATCTGTTTGGCGGGCTGGAAGAGAATTCTATCCTGTAGCCGTGAGAGATGATATCTCTCACCCACTGATCGGAGACTTGTTGAAACCAAGCGTCGCCAAAGTGGGAGAGCCTGCCACCGACTAAGGACGTTGCTGGAGCGGGCAGAGAGTCACGAGGAGGCTGCCTTAGTGGCAAAACCTCCTGCGGTCTTCTGTGGACGCGCTTTTGAGCGCCAGTTGGAGTTCTGGTCCTTAGCTGAGTTAGCGGACGAGGCGGAGGGCTTAGAGGACGACCAGTTGGAGGAACGAAAGGAGCGAAACCTCGACTGATTCCTACCCTGGGCAGGTTTCCTGGTCTTGGTTTGTGGCATGGAAGTATTCTTCCCGCCAGTAGCTTTTTTAATAATTTCATCCAGCTGTTCACCGAACAGCCGGGAACCAGCAAAAGGGAGCCCAGCAAGGTACTTCTTTGAAGAAGCATCTGCCTTCCACTCTCGAAGCCACAAGATCCTGTGGATAACGAGGGAATTAGCCGAAGCCACCGCAGTGTGGTGAGAAGCCTCCAGCATGGCAGACATGGCATAAGAAGAAAAAGCTGAAGCTTGAGAAGTTAAGGCAACCATCTCGGCATAGATTCTCTTGTGAGGGAATGCATCTCCTCTAGAGAAGCAGAGATGGCTTTGAGGGCCCACACTGCCGCAAAAGTTGGGGAAAACGCGGCCCCCGCCGCTTCACACACGGATTTGGCCAGAAGGTCAATCTGACGGTCAGTGGCATCCCTAAGGGAAGTGCCATCAGCCACCGACACAACGGTCTGGGCTGAGAGCCTAGACCCCGGAGGGTCTACCTTTGGGGAGTGAGCCCACTCCTTGACCACCTCAGGTGGAAAGGGAAAACGGTCATCAGAACCACGCTTTGGGAAGCGTTTGTCAGGACGGGCCCTAGGTTTGGTCACAGCGGTCTGAAAACTGGAGTGGTTAAAGAACACACTCTTTACTCTCTTAGGCGAGGTAAACTGGTGCTTTTCTGCCAGAGAGGGTTGCTCCTCTGATACTGGCGGATTGAGATCCAGTACAGAATTAATGGAAGCAATCAAGTCACTAAGTTCTGAGTCACCCTCAGAAAGATCAATGGGGCACATGGAGTTAGCCTCCGAACCCCCTGTAAAGGCATCTTCCTCATCCTGCGAGTCAGCTCTTGAATCAGAGCCGCGGGATGAAGAGGGAGAGGAAACCCTGCGGCGCCTCTTAGGAGGACGGGGTCTGTGCCCTGGTGATGAATCCTCTGTGAGCTCCAGTGGACGGAGGTCAGAGGATAGAGATCCTAAAGGACCCTTAGCAAGAGCATTAGAGGCACCCTGTGAAGGGGGCTGATGCATATTCATCAAAGTCCTGGACAGAAGTCCCATGGACTCAGCACATGACTGGGAGATAGACCTAGAGAAGGACTCTACCCAGGCCGGGGGTTCAGCCACAGGTGCAGAAGCAGCCTGAGAGACCACTGGGGGTGAGACTCCAGGCTGTGGCACCGCCAAGTTAGAGCAGACATCACAATGTGGATAGGTGCTCGGTTCAGGCAGCAGGAGCTTACATGCAGCGCATGCAGTATAAAGCTTTGGAGCCTTGCTCCTCGTGTGAGACATGCTGCTGGAGTGGAAAACAGCTTCTACAAAGAGAATGAACCCCAGGGAGTATATACAGAGGTCCACAACCAGAGACCGGCTGTGGCTTACCAGACCGCTGGAAGCGGTGTTGTGTGCCCTCCAGATCCCGAAGCCCGGACCCCCAATTCACAGCACCTCAGCAGGGATGCAAAGTGCAGGATGGCCCAGCGCAGAGTGAACCCTGTCCAAGAAAATGGCCGCCGGAGCGAAGAGAGGGGGCGGTGCGGGGGCGTCCCTGAAGGAAAGAGGGATCTGGAGGGCCATAGAGACCTGCAGGGGAGGAGTCATGCACAAGCAGTGGGGAGTGTCCCTCCCCTGTGCAGGACGGCCGCCGGGAGGAGCCGTGCCTGTCCCTCTGCATGAGTGACATGCGAGGGGCAAGTAACAGAAACTAGGCCTCCGGCAAAGCCGGGGCCTAAATTTGAGCAGCGAGGCCGACGCGCAGGCACCATCGGCGCGGTTCTCGGGCGAAAGCCAGAGGACCCGCCGGAAATGCCAAAACAAATACAGCAAACACACTCTCCCCATACAATAAAGGACATGGACCCCCAACATATGAACGTCTCAGGTACTTATCTGCTGAGACGCAGGGCCAGGTCCCCGGGGATGAGTGCTCCGGTCCAGCAGAGTCCTCAACTAGCTGTGGACGGAGACCGGTCTCCTGCCAGGCATGGAGACCGCGCTGGCTCCCACTTCAATCCAGAGCCCAGGAGGGATGGTGAAGGAGCACGGCATGTAAGGCTCCAGCCTTGGAAAATCAACCTTACAACACCGCCGACACAGTGGGCTGAGAAGGGATATGCTGGGAGTCCAGATGTGGACCTGCGTTTATTCAATCTTTTTCCAAAAAAAAATCATATGAGAATGCATGTGTGGATGTATGCCTCCTGAACACAAAGCGATAAACTGGCTGTGACTGGCTCACCAGGGGGTGTATAAGCTCAGAGGGAGGAGCTACACTTTTAGGTGTAGTACTTTGTGTGTCCTCTGGAGGCAGAAGCTAAACACCCAAGGTCTGGGTCTCCCAAAGGAACGATAAAGAAAATAATTCAGCTAAAATATTGTTGACCAAGACTCCTGGGCTTGGGTTTCAATTGATTTAACAGCATATTAATGGATCTGGAATACAAACTGAACCATTTTTTCACAATAAATAAAATATATAAAAAACTATAACTTGGGTTGCACTGATTCACCAGACTGACCCTTGTATAACAGGGAAACAAGGGTCCAGCAAATATAACCACATTTTAAAGGTGCTTTCTAGGCTGAGAATAAAAGGCTGGAGTCATGACATTGTAAGTAACTGCAGCTTTACAAATTGTGACGGATTTGGGTTACTTTTCACGTGACTGCATGCATGCCATTCACATAGTTGCAGTTACATGCCGACTAGTCTCACCAATTAGTATTTCAATGCCAGAGAAGCACGAGAAAGTCAGGAGAATCTAGTCGGCATCTGAGTGCAAGTATGCACTTCTGCACCTCTCCACAGGTATTTTAGCCACTCCTCAAGAGAAAACTGCTCCAGGTGTCTCATATTTGAAGGTTACCTTTTCCAGATGGCATATTTCAGCTCTTTCCAAAGATGCTCAATAGGATTTAGGTCAGGGCTCATAGAAAGCCACTTCATAATAGTCCAATGTTTTCCTCTTAGCCATTTTTAAGTGTTTTTAGCTGTGTGTTTTGGGCCATTATCCTGTTGCAAGACCCATGTCCTGCGACTGAGTGAAAGCTTTCTGACACTGGGCAGCACATTTCTCTCTAAAATCCCTTGATAGTTTTGAGATTTCATTGTACCCTGCACAGATTCAAGACACCCTGTGCCAGATGCAGCAAAGCAGCCCCAGAACATAACAAAGCCTCCTCCATGTTTCACAGTAGGTTACATAGTTACATAGTTACATAGTTACTAAGGTTGAAAAAAGACCTAGGTCCATCTAGTTCAACCTTCCTCCACCAGTTCTACACCTGGTCACCAAGTCATTTATAACCAACAATGTTGTGTGTACTGAGGAAATCATCCAGCCCTTTTTTGAAAGCTGTTATAGTATCTGCCATTACTACCTCTTGTGGTAGGGCATTCCACAGTCTGACTGCTCTAACTGTAAAGAACCCTTTCCTATTTAGCTGTCGGAATTGCTTTTCTTCCACTCGCAGTGAATGCTCCCTGGTCCTTAGTATTGTCTTCAATAGGGACCGTGTTCTTTTTGTGATATGCTTCATTTTTCCTTCTGTGAACATAGAGCTGATGTGCCTTGCCAAAAAGTTCCATTTTTATCTCATCTGTCCATAGGATATTCTCCCAGAAGCTTTGTGGCTTATCAATATGTAGTTTGGCAAATTCCAGTCTGGCTTGTTTATGTTTTTTTTCAACAATGGTGTCTTCTTGGTTGTCGCCCATGAAGTCCACTTTGGCTCAAACAACGATGGATGGTGCGATCTGACATTGATGTTCCTTCAGCTTTAAGTTCACCATTAACCTCTTTAGAAGTTTTTCTGGGCTCTTTTGTTACCATTCGTATTATCCATCTCTTTGTTTTGTCATCAATTTTCCTCCTGTGGCCACATCCAGGCAGGTTGGCTACAGTCCCATGGATCTTAAATTTCTGAATAATATGTGCAACTGTATTCACAGAAACATCAAGCTGTTTGGAGATGGTCTTATAACCTTTACATTTAACATGTTTGTCTATAATTTTCTTTCTACTCTCCTGAGACAACTCTTTCTTTCACTTCCTCTAGTTCATTTTGCGTGTGGTACACACCATGTCACCAAACAGCACAATGAGTATCTGTAGCCCTATACATAGGCCCACTGACTGATTACAAGATTGTAGACACTTGTGATGCTAATTAGTGGACACACCTTGATTTAACATGTCCCTTTTGTTACATTATTTTCAGGGGTACTGTCCAGGCCTATTTCATGAGTTTAATTTTTTTAAATATTCTGTGGTTGAAAAGCAATGTCTGACGTTCATTTGTTCATTTTCATAGATTTTTTTATTTATTATTACTTTTGTCAGATTAAAGTTATTTCTGTGACCATTGTGGGTTTTGTCTTCATTAAATGAGGGCTACCAACAATTTTGACCACGTGTGCATATCATTTTGTATGTCATGCGAATTCTGTGTGAATGTGCGATTTATTTCTCGTCTAGCATCCTTATGCCATCCATATTCAGTATGTTTTTAAATCATATATTCCAAATTTAAGAGCCTATTACTGAAGGGTCTGTTCGATTATGATGTAGAATGTGAAAATTGAAGACTATGTCCATGGAAGGGCGAAAAAGTACAGTGGGAGAAAAGGAAAAATGCGCTGGTGCAAGATTTCCGGCTGCGCTCCTGACAGACGTTTACTAAAGAGAAGAGGAGGAAAAATTGGGGATAATGAAGACCAGAGGTCATTTTATCTTCCGGGCAGCATATGCCCCATAGCCCGGAAAATAGAAGATATAAAAAAGGATTTTTCCAAAACGGACCATCATTATTTATTTATTATTATTATGGCTAATTTCACCTTTATGCCACATGTGCCCTTAGTAATAACTAAAAAAACACAAAAGGGTGACAGATTCCCTTTAACTGGGTGCTGTCCCAGGAATCCTGTTTCAAGGAGACTTCACAGAGTTTGGACCCATCCTCTACTCTACCAACATGCTACAAGAGGCCATTTTGCACACCTGTGCGGGGAGCTACGCAGGTTCCCCAACAAATCTTTTTGCGCACTGTGAAATGCGCATACTAACTTTTGACCGGCCATTGGAGGAGCTTCGCCCGGGCCTTACCTTCCAAAACACACGTTTCAGGCAACTGATGGTGGTGACCATGAGATGAGGTAAGGGTACTTTCACACCTCCGGTTTTTCTTCTGCGGCACAATCCGGCACTTTGCAGGAAAATCGCAACCGGTTTTTTTTGCTGCCGGTTGCGATTTTCCTGCATAGACTTTAATTAGTGCCACATTGTGCCGCATGGCCTTACGTTCCATCCGGTTTTTGCCGCATGCGGCAGATTTAGCCGATGCGGCGGCCGGATGGAACGTTGCCTGGCACGTTTTTTCGTGCGGCAAAAAAAAACCGCATCGCGCCGCATTCGGCCGATGCGGCACATCTCTCAATGCATGCCTATGGCGGCCGGATGCGGCGCGATGCGGCAAATACCGCATTTGGCCGCCGCATGCGGTTTTTGCCACTGCGCATGCTCAGTAGCATGCCGCAAGCGGCAAAAACCGGGCGGGCCGCAAGGGAAAAACTTATGCAAAGGATGCGGTGTTTTCACCGCATCCGTTGCATAGCTTGCACAGCCGGATTGAGCCGCAGGGCTCAAGCCGGATGTGTGAAAGTAGCCTAATTGTACAATCCATGCTGTTACTTTTCTCGTTGTTGCTGTTAAATAACATTATATTATATCCATGTGGGGAGATATTTCCTTTGCTAAATTTTTTTTTTATGTTTATATTTAGTGAGTGTGAATTTATGATCTTCATATTAGAGTACTATAGGGCCAGCATGGCATCGTTACATTTGGTTTAGCTGTCATTACAGGCTCCATGTGTTTTGGGTCTGCTTTCATACCCTTGTCATGTGTGGTTAGCATGTAATCACAAGTAGACAAATGTTTATGCATCAACTGAGTTCTGACCTCAGTTAGCCATCTTGGCCTGTTTATATTAGTGTTTTCTTGTTTTATACAATTTTTTTTGTCCCCTTTTTATATTCCTTTCCTCTGGCCTGTTGTACATAGTGCTGCACCTGGAGTTCCTGTTTTTGGCAACTCAACAAATATCTGCCATTAAATCTGTGCCCATCTTCAGCCTAAAGTAATGCCTGAGCCAAATCCTCAAAACTGGGTCCACATCTTCCTGGGGATGTATTCCAAATGTCAGTTCGCAAACTGTATTGGGGCGGTTGATGGCAAACATATCCATATTAAGAAGCTGTCGAACTCAGCATCCCAATACTATAATTACAAGCAATATTTTTCCCAAGAGCTGTTAGGGGTACTTTACATGCTGCGACATCGCTACCGATATATCGTCGGGGTCACGTCGTTAGTGACGCACATCCGGCGCTGGTAGCGACATCGCAGAGTGTGACACAAATGAGCGACGATCAACGAGCACAAAAACGTGAAAAATCGTTGCTTGTTGACACGTCGTTCATTTCCTTAATATCGTTGCTGCTGCAGGTACGATGTTGTTTGTCGTTCCTGTGGCATCACACATTGCTGTGTGTGACACCGCAGGAATGACAAACGTCTCCTTACCTGTGTCCACCGGCAATGCGGAAGGAAGGAGGTGAGCAAGATGTTACGTTCCGCTCATCTCCGACCCTCCGCTTCTATTGGCCGGCCACTGTGTGACGCCGCAGTGACGTCGCTATGACGCCAAACGCACCTCCCCCTTGAAGGAGGGATTGTTCGGCAGTCACAGCGACGTCGCTGAACAGGTATGTGCGTGTGACGCTGCCGAAGTGATAATGTTCGCTACGGGAGCGATCACCACATAGCCGCCGTACGATGGGGGCGGGTGCTATCGCGCTCGACATCGCTAGCAATTGTCGCAGCGTGTAAAGTACCCCTTAGTCTTGATTGACAGCAACTACCAGTTTGCAATTGTAGATACTGAGGCCTATGGAAGAACTGGAGATTTGCAAATTCGCAAATTCAGAGCAGGCCCCCGATGTGTGAGGTAATGTTCCAGAGATGAGGGGGAGCAGTGAGAGCAGTTGCCAGATCAGAATGAATTACAGGTATACTATATATAGTATATATAGTATATAACAAAAGTGAGTCACCCCTTACATTTTTGTACTTTTTTATTATATCTTTTCATGGGACAACACTTAAGAAATGACACTTTGCTACAATGTAAAGTAGTCAGTGTACAGTTAGTATAACAGTATAAATTTGGGGCACCTTCTAAATTACTCAACACACACAGCTATTAAAGTCTAAACTGCTGGTGTGTCGCCCAGGGATAGGGGTACTCAGATCTGGGCCAAGGGTCACTTCAGTAAGTTTCACGGTGGCGTGACCCGGTCTGTGATCCCAGGCTCCACTGTAAAAAGGGGTTATTGTAAAAGGGGATTGTCCGTATTGCCACCCACAGATTGTGGTGATGGTGGAACCACTGCTGCGGTGAAGGTGCGGGACTCCCGGAAACAGTGTTGGGGCGCAGCTTTGGATGTTAACCCCTCCGTGGGTAGGGGCAGTTGGTCCCGGGGCCCGTTCGGGGATATGCAGGGCGCAGTGCTGCAGTGCGGTGCGGTGCCTGAGGTCACGGGCGTACTCACAAGTATTTCACACAGAGTCACTGGTAAACTAGGAATTGCCAGTGTCCGCAGCCTTCGGTACGGATGGTGTTTGGATCCCACACACAATACGGCAGGATCCGGTTCTTGCCCTGCAGCCAGATGCCTCTTTCTCCTTCCTCAGTCAGGAACGGGGAGCCCACTCCCCTGCCGTGATCCAGGTCTTCCCTTGGTACCGGCGGGACACCACCCTGCCCTGGCTATGTCGGGCCCCTTCCTCACACTTCCCTTCCTTGCAGCAGCCAGGAGCTATCCTCCCCTGGTCTGCTCTCTTCACACTCCTCACACACTCTGCTCTCGCCCCTCCCCTCCTGCTCAGTTTAGCTCTTACACTGGGGGGGGGGGGGGTGTCTGTCCTGCTGCACTGATGTGGGATCAGGTTACCAAGGAGGAGAATGGCCTGCACTTTGCTGGATTTTTGCAGGCTCTGTGACACCCTGGTTTTGCCAGGGCGTCACACACCCCCTTGGTAAAACACAGCCCATCCTCGGGCTGTCCGGGCACCGACATTTATTGAACGGGAACTGAAAAAAAGATAAAACAGTTTTACAAGTATACTAACAATGATACAATTATATTAACTGGAGCGGGACCGGGCCCTCCCGCTTTCCCACCCAAGTAACCTAGACCTTGATGCCACCACTACAACAGGTGGCACCCCTTTTCCCCAGTCCGGAAAACGGGGACTGGTCCAGGCCACCCAAGTGGGACGGGTACGGAACGGGGGACCCCATTAACTACGGGGCTTTGCTGCCGACGCAGCCTCCTCCAGCCACTTTCCCCAGTCCACCACAGGGCAGCGCGGGTCTCCAATGCCACCTCACTCACGGTGACACTGTCCAAAAGACCCCAGCCTCCACTGCCTGCAGTGCGGGTACGGTGGACCGGGCTCTCTAACGGGAACTGTCCTCGCTCCTTTAACTTCGGGGGTTAACCTACAGGGTGCGGCTACTGTTGCGGCCGGGTGGACTGCCGGAGCCGACGTCATCTGAGTTGATTGCCGCTCCCATTGCAGCCGGGTGGGCTGCCGGAGCCGACATCCTTCCTGTGGCAGGCGGGTCACCGCCAGCTGCTACACGGGGAGTCGCCACCAGAGTCTCGGGGTCCGCCGCTCCTGCGACCGAAGCGGGGGCTACAGCTTCTTTCTCCCTCTTCCGGATGGTACGGGCGAGGACCTCGGGCTGCTCAGACGGGGAGGACATGGCGCTGCACCTTCAGGGTCCAGGAACAAGATGGGTGCAGAGTCCTGGCGTCCCTGCTTCTTATCCCCGGGATCACATGGGGGAACCGCTCTTCACCCATCCCCCCTTGGTTCTCTCTGGCACTCCCTTCTTTTTGGGGGCGGGGTCTCACTTTCGCACCTTCACTGCTCGGGGAAGACGACTCGAGCGGGAACTTTTCGCGCCCAAGATGGCGGATTTTCAATTTTTTTTTTTTTGCAGCAGGACGCCGCTGATGGGAACTACAAGGCGCACTTCTACGGCTGAGTAGACTGGATCGATCCTGTTCGTGACACCAATTTGTGTTGCCCAGGGATAGGGGTACTCAAATCCGGGCCAAGGGTCACTTCAGTAAGTATCACGGTGGCGTGACCCGGTCTGTGATCCCAGGCTCCACTGTAAAAAGGGGTTATGGTAAAAGGGGATTGTCCGTGACGCCACCCACGGGTTGTGGTGATGGTGGACACCACCGCTGCGGTGAAGGTGCAGGACTCCCGGGAACGGTGTTGGGGCGCAGCTTTGGATGTTAACCCCCTCCGTGGGTAGGGGCAGTGGGTTCCGGGGCCCGTTCAGGGATATGCAGGGCGCAGTGCTGCGGTGCGGTGCCTGAGGGCACGGGCGTACTCACAAGTATTTCACACGGACGGCTACCTCGGGCCCCTTCCTCACACTTCCCTTCCTTATAGCAGCCAGGAGCTATCTCTCCTGGTCTGCTCTCTTCACACTCCTCACACACACGCTGCTCTCGCCCCTCCCCTCCTGCTCAGTTTAGCTCTTACACTGGGGGTGGTGTGTCTGTCCTGCTGCACTGGTGTGGGATCAGGTTACCAAGGAGGAGAATGGCCTGCACTTTGCTGGATTTTTGCAGGCTCTGTGACACCCTGTTTTTGCCAGGGCGTCACACTGGCACCAAAAGTGAGTACACCCGTGAGTGAAAATGCCCAAATTGTGCCCAATTAGCCATCTGTTTTTTATGCTTCAATTAAGTTGCACTTCTATTTACGTCCGGCATCCTCTGAGTGTCACACTAGCTACCAAGCGAGAGTCGAAAGGAAAGGGAAGGGGACCCCTGCATCTAAGGAAGGGGGAGATGGTGACCACTAATTAAACATACAGCTGGTCCCTCACCACCTATGCACTGAGCCAAATACCTGACCCTAGGTATCCCTAGTGCTGGACCCTAAATAAGGAATGGCTGGGATGAGTTCTTCATCAACCCCACTAACCGCTAAAGAAAGACACAAGAGGGACACACAGGAAAAAAGTGTGAACTACTTATGCCCAGGTGACACAGGAAGAAGCTCAGCAAAGCTTCAGCAACAATACTACAGATGAGAGAAAGTCACCTGCTTACAACTAGAGCTAGAATGAACAGAATAGTATCACCAGCACCAGTCCAGGGGTTAAGGGAGTATTTAAGCTCCAAGAGAATACTGATGATCAGCAGCTGGGTGGAAGGCGATCTCCTCCTGGGTCCAAAAGGGGGAGAGATGAAAATCCAGCAGGAAAGCTACCTATACGAATATATACTGGCAGCAGGAACAATGGAAAGTCAGGGACTATTTTGCGCAGCCAAACACTGTGACCTTCTGTAACCAGAAACCCCATGACTGTCTGTCACCCATGACACACCCGTGACACTGGGTCAGTGAGTCAGTAAGTAGGCATTTTTGTGTCTTTGCTTCATGGTGATCCATAGGCCTGAGCTTTTTCATTGCCTGAGGATTCTGCCAGGTACTATCTGATCAGATGAAAGACAGGATGACTTACAATTCCAGCCCGCAGTCTTTGAAGGATGCTATGTCTCTTGCTATTGTCTGGACAGACGTAATGAGGGATAGAGACACATGGCATCTCCTTCATCAGTGGAGATAGATGAACCTATGCAAAATGGTACTTTAGGGATCCCAGAGAAGGCATGGATCGTGGACCACCAACTCATTTTGTTTATATTGTGGTTTCTCGAGTCACGTCATAGTTCAATGCCTTTGGTACATTAATGAATTCTAATTAAAAAAGCCTGTTAAGTATGAGACTGCTGGTTCCAAGACTTTGAGATTATCGGATGCGTGCTGCCCCCACGTTAGTAGCCGGGCTGCTCGGATCCAGATCCGCAGTGGCTCGAGGAGCGTCCGGACCCGGGGGTCGTGCGGCCACTCGAATTAAGTAGGGAATTTACAGGGGATGGTGAATTTCCAGTTCGTGACGCCACCCGTGGTGTGTGGAAAGGTGGAGTACCACCGCTGCAGCTGGGGAGTACCCGGTGGCAATGGAGTGGGCAGCCAGGTGTTTAACCCCTGCACGGATAGGGGGGAATGCCCCGGGACTTGGTGACAGTGACAGGGATGTGCCGCTGGGGAGGTAAGGGTCACTTGCGTACTCACTCAGTCCAATAATGCTGACACCGACAACTTAGTAAACCAAAGTTCTGGTCACCGCTGCCGCTGAGGGGGAGCATGTTTGGGTCGTGTTTCTGCTGGTGTTGCCTGTTGATCTGTGACCTTTCCCTTGGCACCTTGTTCTCTTCTTAGTTGGCCACTATAACTTGAAACTAATCAGGTCCCGCTCCCCAGTGTGGCTAACTGAGGGAGCTTGCTCTCAGGGTTCACGCTTGGGATTTCCTGGACCGTTTTAGTGGAAAGTCCTATCCCCGTTGTGCTAGTACTCTGATTTTGGAGCGGGTGGAGAGCGGATCTTGAAGGCTCCGTTCTCGTCGGGTGAATTATCAGGTTGCTTAAAGCTACTCCCTGACCAAGGGTCCACGTACCCCGTCGTGCCCTGGTCCCGGCCCGGTGATGGTACAAGGCCACCGGCTGTCCTCCACGACAATACCGTGCCCCTTGTCACAATCCCCTGCGACCGGGGGACCAGCTCCTACTAGGCCCAGACCACCGTCTGCTACCTAGTACTTCCAAGGAGCCCAGCTCCTGACCTCCTCTCTCCTTCACTTCCAACACTACACTGGCCTACTCCTGACACTCCTGACCTCCCCTTAACCAACCCCCCAAGTGGGCAACCCTATTCCACTCAGGCCGTCCACTGGTGTGTCTGGTTGGTGTGGTGCAGAGTGTTCCTAAGATTTTGATTAGCTGGTTTTGGCAACACCATAAGTTAGGGACCCATAACCAAGGAGGAGATGGATATTGCACAGAAGGGCAGATTGCATAATACCCTGTGACAACCTGATAGGCCAGGGCATCACAGATGTATTTATGAATGTCAGTGTATTACACTCTCATTTCATTTAATTTACAGTTTTCCCTTCTTTAACTGCAAAATTTGTCTTGGATTTGTCTTGGCTAGTTCAGCACAATCCTGCTTTCAATTGGGAGACTCCGGAGGTAATTCTTGGGTCGACTATTGTGTTTCTAATTGTTTATCAAGGCCCTTGGCTTCTGTAAGGTCTCACCTTCTAGATTTCATTCAGGATTTTGATTACATACTTTCTGAGTCTGCATGTGAAGTTGTCAAACCGAACCGCATGGGACATAGGATTGTGCTTTCGAATTCTTATCGGGAGCAAAAATGTCTGTCTCATTTATTTAATCTCTTTTCCTGAGAGAGAGAGGCCTTGAAAGAGTATAATCAGGAAAGGGGCATAAACAGCCGCCCACTTTCCCTGTCACCGTGGGGTTTTTCATTGGTACAAAAAAGGATGGTGGGTTGTGTCTATGTTTGTATGGTCTGCAATCCATGTACCTTACCCCTTATACCAGACCTGTTTATTCATTTAACAGGAACTAAATGGTTTTCTAAACTTGACTTGAGGGGGGGTTATATAACCTTATACGTGTTGTACGGGGTGAGGAATGGAAACAACCGTTAATACACTGGAGGGTCATTTTGAAAATCTGCTAATACCGCATGGTTTGCCCCATGCTCTGGCAGTTTTTCAGAATTTCATAAATCACATCTTTTGCTTTTTTTGTGGGTAGATTTGTGGTGATCTATCTTGATAACATTTTGATTTATTCATGTTCTCAGGCGGAACATCGGGGACATATCCGGTAGGTCCTCCAGATTCTTTGTGACAATCATTTATTTGCTAAGCTGGAGAAATGTATTTTTGAAGTGCAGTAGGACCAAATTTTTCGTCATCTGGTTTCAGCTTTAGGGTTTCAAATGGATCTCATTAAGGTGTAGGCTGTCCTTGATTGGGTTCAACCGACTAACCTTAAAGCTTCGCAAAGATTTTTAGATTTTCCAAATTATTACCAGAAATTGATTAAGAATTTTTCGGTTATAGCTAAACCATTAGCTGACATGACCAAGAAGGGGAGTGACTTTTCTTTATGGTCAGCTGAGGCAGAGAATGCATTTTCTGCCCTCATGACAGCCTTTTAGAAAGCTTCTGTTCTCAGTCAACCCGATATTGTGGTTGAAGATGACGATTCTGCTCTAGGACGGGCTTTACACGCTGCAACATCGCTAATTGCTAGCGATGTCGAGCGCGATAGCACCCTCCCCCGTCGCACATGCGATATATGGTGATTGCTTCCATAGCGAACATTATCGCTACGGCAGCTTCACACGCACATACCTGGTCGGCGTCATCGCTGTGACCGCCGAACAATATCTCCTTCAAGGGGGAGGTGCATTCGGCATCACAGCGATGTCACAGTTACGTCACTAAGCGGCTGGCCAATAAAAGCGGAGGGGCGGAGATGAGCGGGACATAACATCCCGCCCACCGTCTTCCTTCCGCATTGTCGGTGGAGGCAGGTAAGGAGATGTTTGTCGTTCCTGCGGTGTCACACACAGCGATGTGTGGTGCTGCAGGAACGACAAACAACATCGTACCGGCAGCAGCGATATTATGAAAAGGAGCGACGTGTCACCGATCAACGATTTTTGACGTTTTTGTGATCGGTGATCATCGCTCCTAGGGTTTACATGCTGCAATGTCGCTAATGGCGCAGTATGTGTGTCACTAACGACGTGACTCCGACGATATATCGTTACCGATGTCGCAACGTGTAAAGCCCGCCTAGGGATGGGGACCATTATTTCACAGAAAAAGAATGGTTATCTTCATCCCTGTACTTTTCATTCTTGGAAGTTCTCTCAAGCTGAATCTAACTATTACATTGGTGACCCTGTGCTTTTGGCAGTTAAGAAAGCTTTGCAGAATGGAGACACTGGTTGGAGGGGGCTACGCATAAGGTAACAGTCTTTAATGATAATGAAAACCTACTATATATTGATGCTGCTAAGTGTCTAAACACCAGACAGCCTGGTGGGCTCTTTTTTTTTGCTCGGTTTGATTTTTTAGTCTCCTATCTCACTGGATCTAAGAATTTTAAAGCTAACACTTTGTCTCACAGTTTTGTTTCAGAATTGGAGGAGCGAAATCCTGTTAAAATTAATAAGAGCGTCGTGGTGGGTGCTTTGGGGATTGATGTCAGACAGCATATTTAGGATGCGCAGAACAGTGCTTCAGAGGGTTTGCTGTATATAAACTCTATGTTCTGCCATCTTTAAGCATATCCTTCTTGAGGAGGTGCAGGATTCCATTTTGGCTGGTCATCTGAGTTCTTATGTCACTTGGAGATCTCTTTCTAGGTCCTTTTGGTGGCTGAATACTTGTAAAAATCTGGATGAGTATGTGTAGAATTTGTGCCAGGTCTATAGCTTCTCGTCAAGCCCCAACGAGTTATCTCCTGCCTGATGAGATTACGTCTCAGCGTTGCACTCACTTGTCAATGGATTTTGTCACTGCTTTACCTAGTTCTGGCAGTAATATTGTTGTGTGGGTGGTGGTGGACTACTTCAGCAAGATAGTTCATTTGGACTCACTTCCAATGTGATAAAATGCTGAAAGGAGGTCAAAAAGGGTCTTTTAGTTGCTAGCGATCGGGCCCAAAAAAATGAGTAAACCGCAAATGCAGCATGGCTCCTATCTTTATGAAGGGGAAGTTTGTGGGGTCCTTCTCTAAAAACTTAAATAGAAAAGGAAAAGGCACAAGAATTAACTTCCAAAAAAAGTTGTAGATTAAATGTTCAATGCTTCTTATATATAATATTGTGTATATTTTTGGCTATAATACAAATTTTTCTTGTTCATCTCACTTGTATGTAATTTCATGTTCATCTTGTACAAAATCCATACCTAATGGTTAAAAATAGAATTTTTTTTATATCAGGGCATAAGAAAACATGAGAATTAGTCCATGTATTAAAACTATTTTTCATAAACCCAAATTTTGCATACCTGTCCCTTCAACACTGTAGTATGAGTTTATAAAGCAATTCTGAAATATATGAGGTTTTTTTTTGGCTTTTATTTTAATGATTGAATTCACATTGCTGGTTTGAGGAAGGCAGAATTAAAAAAATTTAGTAACGTAATTATTTAAAAAAAAATGGAAAATTCATCCATAAATTAATGTATGTATGTACCAATACGCAATTGGTCACTTGGTAACATTCTATATTAGATAGAGAGAATTTTAGGGTAATCACAAATATAAAAATGACATAGGAAAAATTGGGGACAATTTATCTGTCCAACAAGATAACACATGTTGGGGTGCATAAGGTGTGTTCAACTTGTAGCATGATGTTGAATGAGGCATTAAACAAGCTGTCTCTTTAGACCAGACAATAGGTTGGGTAGTTCCATCATATGGGACATAGAAACCAAGCGAGATAACAAGCGTATGGTGACTCCCCTGATCAGAAGAATGGTAAAAACGCATCGGGAGACGGTTGGGGCTTAAAAGGGGCAGCCATGTACAGTACTAGATGTGGACTATCCATGCAAAGGACAGTCTCTGAGATGTAGAGTACTAGAGTACCCTGACAGGGACAGCATGTGCTTCTCCTGAGCCACTCCAACAGGTTCTGGCTACAGGAATAGATTTACTCGGTATATCAATATATAGGTAAGATTGCTTCATGTCTGTCTGTTTTATATTGATGAGATAATGCATTGCCACATTGTTTAGTGTATTTTGTGAGTTATGTAACCTAGTTACGTCTCGAATCATCTGTAAGACACACGGCGTGAAAATCGGAGCAAGTGGAATGCGATAAAACATCGCATTCCACTCGGCCCAATATTACTCTATGTGCCAGCACCCATGAGCAATTATTTTCTCAGCCCTAATCGGACTCAGAAAACAGTCACAGCATGCTGCTGGTGCATTGCGATTCTGTTTCTCTCACACCCATTTAAGTCTATGGGGCGAGAGAAACATCGCACTGCACTCGCATTATACCGGTGTAGAGCGAGAATGGCAATAGCCGGCAACAGAGGAGAGAGGGAGATAAATCCATCCCTCCCCTCCTCAGCACTGGCCCTCCCCTCCTCAGTGCTGGCCCACCTCCCACAGCTGTGGTCTGATCGCACGGTCGGACCTCAGTCGCTATGACACTCGCATGACACTCGGCTCCCACTGTGCTGCCAGCCTGAGCCGAGTGTCATGCGAGGATCATGGTAGTCCCCTTGTGCCCCGGCCTTAGTGTTTGTTTTAATTCTATTCTAGGTCATGTGACGTTATTAAACAAGATTTGAGACCCTTCTTTCCAACAGGGGATAAAGATATAGTATGTTGCACTATCTAGTGCAGCAGACAATGAGAGTGGATACACTGTATGGTGTGATTGTAGCTTATATAAAATTCTTTTGCAGGCTATAGATGAAATGATAAATGGTTATGGTCAACAATTTGTAGTGTCAGCTTTCTGTGACGTCCTACGTAATCCAGACAAAAACCTGGGAAGTGTTTTTTCAGGTTAACAGAAGTATAATGGATGGTACCAATGTGAATTTATAACAAATGCACTGTTGCATGCTTTGTTGTATATATAGCTATAGACTGTGGCTGTGCCACTTTTTTTGCAGGCTATAGTGATCTGGTTTATGGTGCCATTATTTATCCATGAAGTCTTTAGACTCTGCACTATACCAGAGTAGCTATGTTTAGACAGTCACTACACTGAAGGACTGTATGGTTTTATATATACTATACACTGTGTGGCGTGAATTATTCCTTTTAAACAATTGAAAATTATTATATAAGTTAAGTTTTATAAACTCACTCCAGTGCTTTATTTGATATGCCAGTTTTCGTATGGTTGCGGGCTGGTATGTTTAGGCTGGGAAAGGCTAAATATCCATGGCCATTCCCATCCTGATAATACCAGCCCCCAGCTGTCTGCTTTACCATGACAGGCTAGAAAAAAAATAGAGGGGACCCCATGCAGTTTTTTATTAAATTATTTATTTAAATAATTTAAGAAAAAAAAATGGAGTGGGATCTCCTCTATTTTTTCTATCCAGCCAAGGTAAAGCTGACAGCTGGAGACTGATATTTTCAGGGTGAGAAGAGCCATGGATATTGGCTCCTTTGCAACCTGATATCAGCCGACAGATGCTGCTTTACTTTTGGCTGGTTATCAAAATAAGGTGGAGCCCCACTTAATTTTTTTTTATATCATTATTACTAAGGGCTGGGTAGGGCAGGGAAATCAGTGAACTGTTAGAAAATAGCGCTCAAATGAATGGGAACAGTAAAAAACAGCTATTAACATTTGTACGTGTTGAGCCGCCTCTCTGATGTGAGTTTTAAGTACCTGGGAAATGTTAGTAACTGTTTTTTTACTGTTCCCATTCATTTGAGCGCGGTTTTCTAACATTTCACTGATTTTCCTGCCCTCCTCAGCCCTTAATAATAAAAAAACAAAACTGTCCGGCCTCTGCAATTTGAGGTTGTTAAATAGAGATGATTGCAATCTTTGTAGCATTTTAGCCCTATTCTGCATTATTAACCCATAGAAAAATGTTAGTATTACACAATGTTCCAATTTACAGATTTCTTCAGTGCTTCTCTAATGCTGCCTTGACTTTGTTCTTCTTGCAAACTGCTGCCTCATCAACTATCATTACATTAGCTATGTCAAAACCCTTTTTCAACATGAAAGCTTTCAGTTTTGGTGACTTGACCACACGGCATTGATTCTTAATGCTTCATTTCGGTTACAGACCCAAATTCATGTTAATTAATTGTTAGAAAAACACTTTCCATAATTAATAATGTTCACAAGTTATAATGAATCAGGCCACTGCTGCCGTATGAACAACTCACCCTTCTACATGAATACCAGTATTACTGATGTACACGCTACTTACGGCCTATGAGAATGACTTCTTGAAACGCGTCACAGACTTTGTCTAAGGGGAGCGTTTCTTTTCATGGAGACTGTAAAGAGACTTATAGACCATCCAACGCTTCTTCGAGAATTTAACTATGCAAATAACCTTTTCAGAGGGGAAATCTTCGATATATTTTACTACATGACCACATTGACCTTGCCATGAGAAGATAAATCATAAACTCTGTTTTGTCACAATGGATACATTTGTAAAAGCAGAGCATTTGAAACAGCAGTGGGAGAGTAGTTAGAGGAAGGGAGGAATTAGTGGTGGGGGGGTTATAAGGGAATGTCCATTAAGAAAGGCAGCCATTTTAGGCACAGAGAGTGAGCAATCTCCCACCCACCCTCCCATTTTTCTTGTTACTGGAATTCGTGAAAAAAAGTTGAGAATGATTTTTGGGTAAGTTTTTCTTACATTGGAAGGGGGGGCACTTATTATTCTCTTTTATTGTCATAGCAGTGTGGCAAGGGGAGGAAGGTCCTTAAAGGTGGTGGTTTGTGGTTAGTGGCGGAGTGGTGGGGGGGAGCCCACAAGGTTCTGGACCCCTTAAGTGGACTTCTTCATATGCAGGCTGGTAGGGTTATTCCCGTGTTAGGCCTGGATGGGCTGCGGGATGGGGCTTGCGTTAAAATGAAGCCAGGTTGTTTAACTGGTGCCTCTGAACTGGTGCTTGAATGACTAGAGGTAAAAAAATAAAAGCCTGAGTTACGGTTTGAGTAGACTACCCGTACAGAGGTCAGGGGGTTCGAGGACCACCCTCTGGGTTTTTTTTTAGGTTACATGTGTTATATTTATGTTGTTTGTTATAATAAAGGCTGCTGTTGCCAATTAAAGCCATATCAGTGTGCAATCCGGTCATTTCATTCGGGGTTAGGGAAGGTGCATTAGACGTACTCTCCTTAATCACTCTCCAATACTTACTGTCATGTGCCAGCCACAAAATTGCAGCAATGCCAGTGGTGAAATGGTAATGTTTATCGGGAATAGTCACGGAAAACATTTTCTAACAGGCGATAATTTGAAATATCTGGTCATGCAAGAATCGTTTCAGACATTTTTCACTGATGGAATTTTCCACTTTGAGCACATATTACACTAATATAAATGTGCTTGCTCAGACAGTACAATTTTTTTTGCATATTTTTTGTCAGAAGTGAGCAAATAACACTGTAAAATTCACTGATCCCAAACAGTGGCAAATGGAGCCCCCATAATTCTTTAAATTGGCCTTTGGCTTTTCATTTGTCATTAGCAAGCATTACCTAATTTCCTTCTAGCGATACCTGCACTTATATCTATGGGCACTGTGTTACGCATTTACACCAAACAGACATTTTATATGGCCCTGTGCTTACAACCTTCATAAAAGTAAAGACGCAGAAATTCCCCATAGGATAAATAGCATTAATTTGATTATGTCCTACACAATAATAAATAGAGATGAGCGAACTCGTGGAGGTTCGGTTCTGGGGGTTCAGTAGGACTTTAGATTAAGTTCGGTTTGTGACCCGGACTTGAAATCACTATTTGGGCAGTTTGGGTCTCCGCTCACATGCAGCCAGCCATAAACAGAACACTTCCGGGGGAGGGTGGGCGAGGTTTCTCCTTTTATTTGGTGCACTCTACATTCAATCATGCTGTTGTTACCCCCAGTGTGAGTGACTCGCCCACCCCAGGGCTATGGGACACCGGGCCGGACTAGTCCGGGGGTCGTCAGTGGTGGCGGGGCCCGGCTCCGTGGCCCTGGTGGGTGTCAGTTTAAATATGGCTGGTGACTTGGGGTTTGAATAAAGTTTGTGTTCGTGACGCCACCTGTGGTATGCGGCTATTAAGCTGCCGCTGCTGTGTAAGGCCTCCGGGGTGATGATATGGCAGCAATGATGGTACTTCTCCCCACAGGTGGAGCAATGCCCCGGGGCACTGTTGGTGCTCGTGAGAGTCTATGGTGTAATGGAAGGCTAAGCAGATAAAATAACAGAGACCACTCCAAGGGTGCAGTTTCAAGTTCTTTACTCACACGTCCTGGTATGCGCACACTGGTGCCCTCAGACGACTGGAACCCACTGTCAGGGACCTCCGCCGTTTCTGGGTGATTCTTGGAGTAAAAACCAGTACCCTTCTCTCTAAGGTGTCTCTATCTTCAGCTGTCTTCCTAAGCCTAGCTCTTTTAGGATGAACCTGCTCGGCCTCCACTACAGCCTCCAGGCTGGGGGGTCACCTGTCGGATGATTCTCCCCTTTTCTAGAGGTTCTGCTGTGGGCTGTGGCCCGGGGAGTTTACAACTTTCCCTGGGCCTCGGTTTTTACTGTTTGGAGATGATTTTGCACTCCTCCGGTTTCTAGGGACCGTCCCCTGTTGCAGCTTGATCCCTCCACCGATGTTCCTGTGGAGCAGGCCACCACAGCTCTACAGCTACCCGTGGCCCTGGAATCCCTTCTGTTCTCTGCTTGGTGTCACCTGGACCCTCTGAGTCCCAGGATCTTCACCAGGAAGCGTCTCTTTCTTCTTCTCAGCTCCTGACTGACTTGGAACTCTCTTTCCTTCTCTCCTCCTCGTCTGCCTCCTGCAGACCTCCTCCTCCTCCCCACTCTCTCTCTTTCTGAGGTAGCCTATGTGCGCACAGTGCGTTTTTCGCGGCATTTTTGTGCGTTTTTCGGGTGCGTTTTTGGCCTCAAAACTGCAGGACTTTGCTTCCCCAGCAAAGTCTATGAGTTTTCATTTTTGCTGTCCGCACACTTCTGTTTTTTTTACCTGCGTTTTTGAGTTAAAAAAAAAAAATGGACATGTCAGTTCTTTCCTGCGTTTTCCCCCCATGCAATGCATTGGAAAAACGCAGCAAAACGCTGAGAGATCAAAAACGCAGCAAAATGCAGCCAAAAACGCACCAAATCACGGCAAAAACGCATGCGTTTTTGATGCGTTTTTTCGACGCAGGTGCGTTTTTGTGCGTTTTTAGCGGCCAAAAACGCACAAAAACGCAGCGTCAAAAAGATGCAGTGTGCGAACCTAGCCGTAAACTGAAACTAACTTGACCTTCCTTTCTCTGACTGCTCTCTGGTGGCTCCTCCCACCTCCCCAGTTGCTAAGCTGTACCCTATAGGAGCAGGGATGGGTCTTACGGCCCCTCCCAGCATGCAGCATGGGAGGGTTACTACCACTGTCCCTGGTCCCAGTATGTACCTAACAATGGGTGTTGTGTAGATTTACCAGGGGACCGGTGTTCACTCCTTTCCTCACCCAGAATGGGGCATCACACCGCTGGATGGGGTGCAATGTCCTGTGGCGACGGAAGCCTCAGGGGCGCCACATGAGCCATTCAAACACTGCAAGTGGCTTGCACTGGGCTGAGCACAGAGTGTACCCGAGCACAACGATGCTGTCATGCGGTGTTCGGTTTCACACTCTCAGGATACAGCTACGGTGTCTGACAGTCAACCTGAGGTCTCCTAGTTGCTCATCCTGAGCCAGGCATCAGCTGATTCATTTCCATTGCTCCCCAGCCCTGCAGGAGTTAATTCTTGTGGCTTTGTGTGCCGCTCCTAGGAGCAGGTTGCTAATTACCACCCACAGCTGTCTATTTCCTATTTAAGATATGGGAGCCTGTGGTTGTCAGCCAATCATAGCTTCAGCATAGCTCCAGTGATTTTGGTCTTAGTGGTGATCTCATCTTTGGTGATCTGTGGTTGTAATTTTAAGTGATGCGGAAGTTATCCTGTCGTGCGTTTAGTTCCTTTTTTCTTTATTCCCCTGTACATGTGTGCCGCCCCCGTGGAAGCAGCTGAGCTGCTCGGATCCAGGTTCGCTGTGGCTCAACGGCTTCCGGACCCGGGGATCGTGCGGCCACTCAAATGAAAGGGGGTATTTACAGGGGAGTTGATATGTAGTTTGTGACGCCACCCGTGGTGTACGATAATTTGGGGAGCACCGCCGCTGCCGCTGGGAGTACCTGGGGTGATGAAGTGGGGCAGCAAGGTGTTGTAACCCTCCACGGGTAGGGGGGTGCCACGGTAGTGCCGTGGGATGCAGGGGTCACTCTCGTACTCACTCAGTTCATAAGCAGACACTGACAACTGGGTAAACCAAGTCTCTTGGTACCATTGCCGCTGAGGGGAGCTTGTCCGGGTCCCGTCCCCAATAGTGTTGCCTGGTGATCCGTGACCTGCCTCCTGGCACTTAGTTTGACTTCAACTTGGTGGCCCGGTAGTATGGAACTAGCTGGGGCCCGCTCCCTACTATAGCTAAGTATGGGAGCTTGCTCTCAGGGCTCCCGCTTGGGATTTTCTGGACCATTTTGATTGGAACGTCCTCTCCCCCTCGTTGCGCTAATGCCCCGATTCTGGAGCGGGTGGGAACAGATCATAAAAGCTCCGCTCTCCTCAGGTGAATTGTCGGGTTGCCTGAAGCTACTCCCCGACATAGGGTCCGTGTATCCCGCCGTGCCTTTGGTCCCGGACCGGTGATAGTGCTAGGCTGCCGGCTTTCCTCCTCGACAGGTCCAAGCACCTCACCACAATCCCTTCTCTGACCCCCAGGTGGGTGACTCTATTCCACTCAAGCTGTCCACTGGTGTGTATGGTGGGTGTGGTGCAGGGTGTATCTAGGATTTGATTTGCTGTTGGAGGCAACACCATTTAGTTAGGGAATCAGAACCAAGAGGAGGCGGAATACTGCACGGAAGGGCAGTTTGTGCAGTACACTGTGACGACCTGATAGTCCAGGGGCATCACATTCCCCCTTGGTTAAACATAGCTCGTCCCCAAGCTACAGGACATCCAAAGGTTTAGTTTCATAAGTGCAAGAAAAAGGGTAACATTTTATTTACAAGATTTTCATCCCACATTAGGGAGGCACATTTCTTAAATGCTACTTTAACAGGCAGAGTTCATCCCTTTAACTACAGAACGCTACCGGTTATGTTGGTAGCGGAGGCTGAATCTACTCCGTTACAGCCTTTTCCTGCGACAGTCCAGTCCCAATGTCCCGGATCCCATCAACCCGCCACCCAAACAACCTGACCTGCTGCATTCCTATTTGTGGGTCCGTGACCAGGTTAAGATCCTGGGTGTTGCAAAGACGACTCTGGTAGGCACCGGAGGTACAACTATGTACACTAACACAAGTCTGTGTTGGCCACAACTAGTCCCGTGGCCATGGTCCATATTCTACTAATATATATATATATATATATATATATATAAAAACCGAAGTCCATACACCTCGTGCAAAGATTATATCAACTTTTCTCAATCTGGAAAAAATTCTCTGTTGATTAAACTGGTATGATTATTCAGCATTTTTTTCTTTTATAAACACTACTATTTAGTATGATGCAAGAAAAATAACAAACTATGAAAAATAATAAAGGAAAACACAGATTTTCTTTTGACTTTTCTAACTTTAAATAACCGGGTCCTGTAGCCATGCTTCCTAGCGGTTTCGCACCACAGACGCCGGCACAAACTCCTCCTCCATCATCACTTGCTTAATTACATCCAGGGCATACTAGCCCCACTCTCCACAATGCTGGGTATACGTGACCACATCCTCCAGCTCCAGATTCCGCCCAGGGTGTCCCCTGGGGAGGTGCTGTGCCACATAACGCCAGGACACAAACACCCCAGCTCTGAGGCCCGCTTCCCGGATGAACCCCCATCCCTGGTGGGGGTCAAAACGATCCACGAGGCCACGGCACCACAGACCTCGGACTCGGGAAGCGGCATTCCTCACCTGGTCCTTCTCTTGGTGAGTACAGGTGGCAATTTCCCGTCGTCGCTGGTCTCGTGTGGTCATCTCTTTGTAAATCTTTCGCTGGTGTCATTCCCAGTAGGGTGCATCAGCGTCTGGCCTCGCCTCCCTTGCTGGCATGGGTTGTGGCTGTACTCCTGCGGCCCCAACAGCCGCTGGGATGCCGCGTGGTGGCGGAATCGGTAGCTCCTCAGGTTCCGCCTTCGCCACTTCATGAAGAAGAACCGACTACTCCACAGCCAGGAGTGCAGAGTCCAGGTGCTCCGTCTCTAGGTACGGGCCCGGTGATGCGGCTGGGTCTGGTCGGGCCAGTCTGGATGACCGCGGTCGTGACCTGATCGGGTGACGGGGTCAGGAGCTCTGCAGCTGGTTTCTCATAAGTTGGGGCTGAAGGTTCCGCTGCCGGGGTTGGAACTGGCAGCTCGGCGTCCGCCTAGGACGGGGGTGGTGGTGGTAAGGTGTTTGCCGTGAGTGGGGGAAGACCGGATCCCACAGCCGCATCGGCCGGATTAGTGGAATCAACTGGGACTGGGTATCCGCTTACCCGCTCCTCACATAGGAGGCGTCACACATGTATAATCTCGCCTTTGTATTTGAGTGCAGTGTATATGTATTTTCATTCTCCATTGTCTGTGTTGTTTCTGTGGGGTTTTGTTACTGTGTTTCTGGCCCACTGCCAGGGTGGGGGAGAGGGGGAGTAAGATCAGGGCTTGGACAGGAGTCAGTTTCATGTTGGGGGCTCAGACCTCACTATCATCAAGCCTACCTCTGAGATAAGGGACAGCGCCGGGTCTCAAGTTTGAGGGCCAGCTTAGGAGCCCCTGTTTGTCATTTCTTACCCCATGATGGATGCTCGTGTGAGTGGTCAGCATACGTAAAGCACACAAACTCTGGGTTTTTTGCAAAGTCAACCTCAAGTTTGCTCATCTTTACTAATAAATAGTAATCAAATTGCCTGGGCCTACATTAATTAAGCAAAATCTATGCCATTGTATGTCATAAATAGTTAATTTATATCTGAAATCAATGAAAAGCTGCAGAGTTCTGATGACAGAGAAGTACAGAATAAACTAAACTTATGGACAGACGTGTCATTGTAAATTCCTGTACAGAAGGGAGTATACAGCGTGAGGGACTTTCCACAGCTCTAAACACACTGGTTGCTTAGTGGAATAGATACTTATGCAAATGAGACATATTAAGTTCCTCCTATAATGTTTAAATATATGTGACAGTCCTTTATAGTATCTACAGACCAGGCTGCGATGATGCACTTGTCTCAGAAAAATTAGCCGCAACGGCAAACGACATAACTGGGGTAAGTAGCCCATTATTACTACAATGGTTTTAGAATTTCAAAATAGTTGACATTGAAAATATATAGAGTTTATTTGTTTAGCACTTTAATCCCCAAGTCACAGCTAAGAGAAATTATAAAATATGGCAAATTTTTAATGCAAAATATTGGTGCATATTTATGTCTTACGTGAGGCATTGTAAGAAAGAAAAAAGAACGTACAGTAATAAAATAAGCAAGTTCCCAAAATGTGTTACACTTTCAATGACTCACAGATGTAACATCTAACACACTATATTCTTAGATCTTTCCCAATAAAGTTAATTTTTAAAAAAAAAAAAAAAGTTTTTTTTTTTCATTTAGGCATTTACACTTTAGAATATTTTGATATTTTATTCATTCAGGCAAATATGCAAGCAACAAAACCAAATATGATACGATTTTTATATTTTATATACCTCAGTTGACATTTCAGGAACTTGGGGATGATGTTAACATTTTTATATAATGTTTTTGGGGTTTTTTTGTGTTTTTTCCCCCCCATTTTTAATTAGCGACTTGAATTTGCAATTGCTTGATTGACTATAGAATATACTGCAACATTGGGGGGCTTCACTTAAGTACTAATGTCGCGGGCGGGGAGGAGGGTGTCAGCACACCGCGCTCACCCCTTCTGCTCGGGTCCGGCAGCTGCTCAGTGGTGGCTCGAGCGGTGGGCCGGATCCCGGGGTTTCTCGAGCGGCACTCCTCGCCCGTGAGTGAAAGGGGGGTTGTTTGGGGTGTTGGGATAATGTCCGTGACGCCACCCACGGTTGTGGTGATGTGTAGCACCACCGCTGCTCAATGCGGGGATCCCGGGGATGGTGATGGGGAGCAGCCAGGTGTTGTGTTGCCCCTCCGTGGGTAGGGGTTGGTGATCCCGGGGCCCGGTGATGGCTTGTGAGGTGCAGGGCCTGGTGGGCGCAGGGACGCGGGGGCAGCGCTGTGCCTTGCGGCACTATGGTACTCACTCAGCCTGAGACTTGGACACAGTTTGTACGGTAAACCAAACGGCTGGTAGGACGGTCCCACAGACGGCTGCTTTGCTTCCCCGGTAGGTGACGGTGATGTCCCTCTTCCTTGCACCTGTATGTACGGATGGTTGCGATGGGTCCCCACCGGTAACCCGCTCCCCGGCTTCAAGCTGGGCCGGAGGAGCACTACACTTTGCCCGCAGGCGCTGGCCCTCAGAGACTGGTGCCCTGGCGGTGGCGGTGCCTCTGTTGTACAGGTTGGACTGTTGCCTTCTATCGGGACTTGGTTGTTGGGGGAATCTACGTCCCCTTCACTGACGGATTCGGCAAATTTGGCGACTCCTAGCCTTGCCGGGGTCCGAGAGGCCCCTGCCCTGGTGCTGACTGTCTTTCGGAACACTGCTCCAGACCACCGGGCACACAGCCAACGGGGTCCTTCCAGGAACCTCCAAACGGTCCCCCTCCGGACAGTCACCGCCGTCGCTGACCTTGCTGTTCTAGCCCTACACACAGCTGGGCTCTCAGGCTTTGCACACTCTCTGCGCTGTCACCTCTTCTTGCTTTCCTCCTTTACTCCTTTTCTTTCCTCCACTTTCACTCCTTGGTTGTTTACTCTAGCCCCTGCCTGGGCTACTCCTCACTCCTTCCACTTCCTCCTCCCTGACTAGACTCCTGCTCCTCCCTGAGCTTTCTGCCTGACACTTCCTGCCTCCAGAGTTGTGAGCTCCTTGGTGGGCGGAGCCAACCGCCTGGCCCACCCCCTGGTGTGCATCAACAGACTCCTGGAGGAAGGCAACAAGGATTTCTGGTTAGCAGATGTGCCTACCTGGAGTGTGGGGTGTGGTGGTGTTGTGACCTGTGTCCCCTGGCTTGCCCAGGGCGACACATTCCCCCTTAGCAAAACGCAGACCGTCCGCGGGCTGCCGTCCTACACTGGTTTTATTTTTCTGAAAAAGGGATAACAGGGTTAAACATAACATAAATACATTTTTAATAACTTCTTCCCAAGACGGGAGGCACATTTACTTTTAACGTTGCAACGGTATACGGTCACGGTTTCCGCTCTCTCCCACCCAAGTAACCTGGCCCTGATGCTGCCCCTAAAACCCAGGCAGCACCCCTTGACCCACAGTCCAGCACACGGTACCCGAGCGGGATCTGTCCTTCCCTCCAGAGGGTAGCCACCGGTTCCTTTGGTGGCTGGGCCCTGGCCTGCTCTGCTCAGGGCCCTCCCTCCAACCTGCCTCTCCGGAGGCGGCACTGCGGAAACGGCAACGGTACCCAACATATTTACAAGCCACTAACGTTTGTGGTTGCCCTGCAGAGTTCACGGGCTTGTCCATGGCTAGTTCCCATGCATAAACTTTTAACGGTCCCTACGGGGACAACGGTGCCGGCTCCAGCCGGTTGCAAATCACACGGTGAATCAGGTGAAAACTCGGATAATCATCTTTCTTATTATTGCAGAATTTTCAAAACTTTTCAACCAAACAAACAAGCAGGTGGTCCCAACGGGGACTGTGCAGCGGCACTCCGCTGCCTTTTTGCGGCTTAACAGTCCATTCTCACTCGTGGGGCTCTAGTGCCACCTTCACACGGTGCACCGCTCTGGACCCCAATGGTAGCTCGCTGCAGGCGATCCTCTTCCATATTCATGCGGGCATGCACATCCGCTCTACACCCCTCTCGGGCATCGATCTCCCTGCGCAGCTGCTGTTGCCGCCGCTCCCAGCCGGGAGTACTTTCTGTTTGCTCCGGTTCAGCGTGTGCGGGGGACGGACCCAGCCAGAGTCCCTCCGTGTCGGCTACGACCGGCACCTTCAGTAATGAGGGACCCCGCTGTGACATGGCCTCCTCTGCCTCCTGGCAGCTGCATCCCCGCCGTGCCTCCGGTGCATCTTTGCTGACGGGCTCAGCCTTTGGCTTCTTCCATAGAAGCGGTTCAGGGTGGTCATGAGCTTCTGCTGCAGGTCGGTCCGCCGGGGCGGATTGGCAGGGTACCGCTACCGGTGGTGGTGGTAGCGGGCCTAGTGGCGGGGCAGCAGCAGCTAACGCGGGTAGCGGGAGAGGCAGCAGGGTGAACGGGTGTAGGCCGGGCCCCTCAGCCGCAGCGGCCGATCCCTCGGGAATACAGGGACGTGGGTCTCTTACCCGTTCCTCCAAATCTTCCTCCACCTCGCATCTCCGCATAGCAGCCACCGCTTCCACCATGTCAGCCTCCCACTCCTCCAGGAGGAGCTGCATGCGGACCTGCAGACGGCTGCTTAGCTGGGCGGTCCGGACTTCCACCCACGCCGCCATGCCGGGCGCGGGGACCACGGTGTTGTTGGTCGGACTCAGCATCTTTAGCAGCGGCCTCTTCCAGGAACCAGTCAATGGCTGCAGGGTCCTGGCGTCCCTGCTTCTATAGCCGCAGCTACATGCGGCCAGCCGCCATCGCGTCCCCTTTAGCTCTTTCCGGCCCCTCCTCTGTCGGGGCGGGGTTTTGGCCTTCGCGCCTCTACTGCTCGAGAAGATGCTCGAGCGGGAACTTTTCGCGCCAAAGATGGCGGCTTCTGAAATTTTTCTGCCGGATACCTCCGGCGGTAACAAGGCGCACCTCTACCAGACGGCAGAGCGGTAAGATCCTGTTCGTGACGCCAAGTTGTCGCGGGCGGGGAGGAGGGTGTCAGCACACCGCGCTCACCCCTTCTGCTCGGGTCCGGCAGCTGCTCAGTGGTGGCTCGAGCGGTGGGCCGGATCCCGGGGTTTCTCGAGCGGCACTCCTCGCCCGTGAGTGAAAGGGGGGTTGTTTGGGGTGTTGGGATAATGTCCGTGACGCCACCCACGGTTGTGGTGATGTGTAGCACCACCGCTGCTCAATGCGGGGATCCCGGGGATGGTGATGGGGAGCAGCCAGGTGTTGTGTTGCCCCTCCGTGGGTAGGGGTTGGTGATCCCGGGGCCCGGTGATGGCTTGTGAGGTGCAGGGCCTGGTGGGCGCAGGGACGCGGGGGCAGCGCTGTGCCTTGCGGCACTATGGTACTCACTCAGCCTGAGACTTGGACACAGTTTGTACGGTAAACCAAATGGCTGGTAGGACGGTCCCACAGACGGCTGCTTTGCTTCCCCGGTAGGTGACGGTGATGTCCCTCTTCCTTGCACCTGTATGTACGGATGGTTGCGATGGGTCCCCACCGGTAACCCGCTCCCCGGCTTCAAGCTGGGCCGGAGGAGCACTACACTTTGCCCGCAGGCGCTGGCCCTCAGAGACTGGTGCCCTGGCGGTGGCGGTGCCTCTGTTGTACAGGTTGGACTGTTGCCTTCTATCGGGACTTGGTTGTTGGGGGAATCTACGTCCCCTTCACTGACGGATTCGGCAAATTTGGCGACTCCTAGCCTTGCCGGGGTCCGAGAGGCCCCTGCCCTGGTGCTGACTGTCTTTCGGAACACTGCTCCAGACCACCGGGCACACAGCCAACGGGGTCCTTCCAGGAACCTCCAAACGGTCCCCCTCCGGACAGTCACCGCCGTCGCTGACCTTGCTGTTCTAGCCCTACACACAGCTGGGCTCTCAGGCTTTGCACACTCTCTGCGCTGCGCTGTCACCTCTTCTTGCTTTCCTCCTTTACTCCTTTTCTTTCCTCCACTTTCACTCCTTGGTTGTTTACTCTAGCCCCTGCCTGGGCTACTCCTCACTCCTTCCACTTCCTCCTCCCTGACTAGACTCCTGCTCCTCCCTGAGCTTTCTGCCTGACACTTCCTGCCTCCAGAGTTGTGAGCTCCTTGGTGGGCGGAGCCAACCGCCTGGCCCACCCCCTGGTGTGCATCAACAGACTCCTGGAGGAAGGCAACAAGGATTTCTGGTTAACAGATGTGCCTACCTGGAGTGTGGGGTGTGGTGGTGTTGTGACCTGTGTCCCCTGGCTTGCCCAGGGCGACACACTAACATGACATGGGATTTCATCAGGAAAATGCATTTGCAGCAGTCAGGGGTTTATTGGTGACAGTCGGCCACCATATTGGAACTTTGTAAAATGGTCAGTGTCAGACTGGGGCGGTAGGGGCCCACCAAGGACATTGACTCTGGGGGCCCCCAACTTCATGCAAATATTACATTCACAAATTTACCTATGCTTCTATAAAATAATATACTGGATAGTTTTTAAAATGAATGATGAGATGCTTTCTTAGTCTATAAATAGTGAAACAAATATATTGTGCCAACTAATGATTATGTCGGGTACTACTGCAAGGGGGCTCTCCGGAGGATTGTCCTGTCCTCCTGTGGGCCAGTCCAAGCCTGGTCATGCTTGACAATGGCATTTAAGAGTTAAACCCCTTCAACCTTCGGCAATTTTCAATTTTTTTTGTTTTGGTTTTTTGCTCTCCTTCTTCCGAGAGCCGTAACTTTTTTATTTTTCCATTAGTCTTGCCATATGAGGGCTTAATATTTGCGGGATGAGTTGTACTTTTGAATTAAACCATTAGTTTTACCAAATAGTTTACTGGAAAACAGGAGAAAATTCCAAGTGCGGTGAAATTGCATAAAAAGTGCAATTGCATGACTGTTTTGGGGGTCTTTTATTCACCCTGTTCACTAAATGGTAAAACTGATGTGTCAGTGTAATTCCCCAGGTCGATACGAGTTCATAGATACCAAACATATACTTTTTTTACTTTTATCTTTAGCGTTCTCATTTTTCAATTTTTCAGGATCTGGGGCTAAGTGAAGACTTATTTTTTGCGTCTTAAGCTGATGTTTTTAATTATACAATTTTTATGCGGATGCTAAGTTTTGATCGCCTGTTATTGCACTTAAAAAAAAAATTGCAGCGACCAAAAAAACATAATTTTGGCGTTTGGAATTTTTTTCTCACCAGGCCGTGTACTGGTCAGATTAATTGATTTTATATTTTGATAGAGCTGGCATTTCTGAATGTAGCAATATCAAATATGTGTACATTTTTTTTTAATTTTTTTCATTTTTTTTCAACTGTTTTATTTTCAGTGCAGCAAAAGGGAGGTGATTTGAATTTTTATATGAAAAGGATTTGAATTTTTAGTTTTTTTTTTATTTTGTCATATTTTAAAAACTTTTCTTTTTACAATTTTTTATTAATTTTACTAGTCCCAGTAGGGGACTTTATGGATCAGCAGTATGATCGCTTGTGCATTTTTGCTGATAAAAGCAGATGGTGGTGGGAACGGCGTGATCCCTGCTGCGGCCATTTAAATTGCGCTGTCACATTTTGACAGTGCAAACAAAGTGGCAAGCAGGCATGGGTGGACCGTGGATCCACCCACGGCTGTTAACCCCACATGTCTGCTGTTCAAATCAGCAGACATGTGTGGGGATCAATGCTGGCTTAGAACAGCAGCCGGCGGTGATTACCGTGACATGACTGATGACTTACCAGCACATCATCAGTCGTGAAGGGTTTAAACTCACAGCAATTGCTCTCAGGTGGCTAAAACACCGTGTTTAGTGGCCCAGCTCCTGAGCCCACTCCATTGAGCAGTGCATGCTTTTGCTGTACATGTAGAGCAATGCTGACAAAGGGTTAAGATCGCTGTACTATTACATCTTTTCATTATTAATTTTAAAGAATATTAAAGGGGGGCACAGATTGACTGTTCAAACCAAATACAGGCTCTCCAAACATATAAATGCAACTTCCTACCTGTGTGTTTTCCATCTATCATCACCCTTCTCTGGCTTTATAAAGCCCACCAGAAACGTGACCCAAAGTAGAGGGGTGGGGTGGAGATAGAGGGACATCAAATAGGTGAAAAGGTGCAATAAATGTGTGACGCCCCTGGACTAGTCAGGTCGTCACAGGGTACTGCACGCTCTTTACTCTTAGTGTAGGACTCAAACCCCCATGGTTCTGGGTTCCCAACTTGCAGCACTGCCTCCATCAGCATCCACAAATCCCAATCACGCTTCACACCACACCCTGTCAGGCACACCAGTGGGCTGCTAAGCTGGAATAGGGCCGCCCACCTAGGGGTCAGGCAGGGAGTTGGGAGGTGACAAGTCAGTCGAGTAGTAGCCCTCAAGCAGTGAGGAATTAGGGGAGCGTGTGGCTCCCAGGGAGGAGAAGATTGGGTTGCAGATGGTGGTCTGGACCCGGAGGAGTCAGAGACTCGGTTGCGGGAGATTGAGACTGGTGCCTAGCTTAGTCTAGGAGGACAGTCGGCAGCTGCAGTCCAATAGCCGGTCTTGGACCGAAAGCACGTCGGGGTACTGGATCCTAGGTCGGGGAGAGGCTTCAAGTAACCCGGCATTTAACCCTCGGAGGATAGGGCCTTTATGGACTGGCCTCACGAAGCTCAGAGATCGGTGGCACTAGTGCAACGAGTGGGATAGGGCTTTCCAAACAAAGCAGCCCAATGAAATCCCAAGCGTGAGCTCCTGAGAGTAAGCTCCTCTGCTACCAATATTAGGGGCCCGGACAGCTTCAAGCTTACAGGCCACTTGGACAATACTAAAATCTGTACACGGAGGCAGGCTCTGGACCATCAGGCAGTACTGCAGGGAACGGAACCCGGACGAGCTCCCCCAAGAGGGCAGCGGCACCCAGAAACTTGGTTTACCATGTCGTCAGCGTCTGCTTTCCTTCTGAGTGAGTACCTGATCAGCCCCTGCTACCAGCGAGCCTGCGCTCCCCCAGCAATCCATCCCACCATCTAGAGTCCCGGGGACTTTCCTTACCCGTTGAGGTTAACGTTATCTGGCTGCCCCCGCTCCATCACCCCGGGGACTCTCAACGGCAGCGGCGGTACTTTCTATTACCGCACACCACGGGTGGCGTCACAAACGATCTAATCCCCTGTAAATAACCCCCATCACATTTTAGAGTGACCCTGAGCCCCAGGGTACGGAGACTCTCGAGCCACGACTAGCGACACCCGGATCCGAGCGGTTCGACTGCTGCTGGGGCTGTACAAATGCACCTAAAATACAGGATTGGCTCGAGTCACCCTGTATTTGTCCATTTGTTTTTAAATTAATTTTCTTAACACATGTAAAGGGTTATTCACAAAAAAACAATTTATCCAGAGGATAGGAGATCGAGGCTCGACAATCCCGGGAATAGGGCTGCAGAACCTCGTTCTCGGTGGTTCCAGAGCTACGATCTCCGGATCACTGGTGGTGATTTTAGAATTTGATCCGCCAACGATTAAAAATTTATCTCCCAATTCAATAGACAGGATATAGATTTTTATTGGGGGAATAACAGTCTTTGAAGCATTAGGAGTTTAGAAGAAGCATAATGGCTAAGAGCTATGAAAGTACGACAAGCAGTGAGAATCAGCCACAAATAACCAAATAAGTTGAGTCTTTGGTGAGTTTTTGACGCTGCACAAAAAAAGCAGCATTTATAGCTCCAGCAAAGTGGATGGGATTTATGGCAATCTGATGTCTACTGGGCGTCTTCTTTAATCTGCTTAAAATGAACTGTAGTGTGTTGAAATTCACAGCATGTCAATTTCCATTGCTGAGTTTTATGTGCTGATTTGCCCCATAGAATTGCATCAGATAAAGAAAATCCATTGGTAAAAAAAACGCCTGTGTCTTTTTAGTGTGATTCCACCATGAAAATGCACGAAAAATATAAGTAATCTGCACTTGACTGAGCTAATATAGTTTTGTCAAAGCAAAATACCAGTAACCATCAAAATCAAAGCATACCCCCATCCTGCTAAATGGCCTTTATCCTGTGGCACACAAAAAAAATGTTTATACTCACCTTTCCTCACTCCATGCAGCATCGCTCCTCATCCTGTCCGTGCCGGCAGCAGCGCCACTGGAGTGTGGAGCCGTCACCGTTGTCTGCAGCATCGCTCGTCCTCCTGTCTGCCTGTCAGCTGACCTGTATGGAGACTAGCGGTGTACACAGCGATGACGTCATCGCTGTGCTCACCTCTCTCTGCACAGATCAGCTGTCCGGCAGACAGGAGGAGATCGCGATGCTGCAGACAACGGTGATGGGTGAGTATACTGATTCACTGCACCCCGCACTGATGATGATGCGCGGGGAGCAGTGAATACAGCCACACATGATCACTCCAGGCTCTAGTTGCCAGGAGTGATCACGCGGGCCGGCTGTTAATTATGCACGCACCCCCCGCCCATCATCCCACCCACCTGTCAGCGCCGGCTTCAGCACTGAGGGATGATGGACGGGAGGATGGGCATGCATATCACATCAGCGGGCCCACGTGGTCACGGCAGGCTGCTACAGCCTGCTCATGCCCCCGATGACCCGCTCCACCACAGCACCATCATTCCCCGCAGCCACATTCAGACTATAAGACGCATCCCCCACTTTCCACCCAACATTCGGGGGGAAAAAAGTGCGTCTTATAGTCCGAAAAATACAGTATGTGATTCTTTCTGGGGCTAACCTTTTTGGCTATGCACAATATGTACCTTCTATGGGATTTAATGATTGATTGGACTGCTTTACTAAGCTGACACTTTCCCCCATAGGGTTTTATTGAATCTCATATATTGATATTACTTTTGGATAGTTTCTGTATGATAAAGGTTCAATTTGTAGAATTGCTAAAAAACCTATCAGTGTTTGATTGTTGCATGATATGCCACATTGGGATCTTCCTGTGACCTCACTGCCTTGTATATATTTTTTTCTGTTCTTAACCCCTTCACCCTTTTCCTTTTTTTTGTTTTTCTTTTTTCCTCTCTTTCTTCCGAGATCCGTAACATTTTTATTTTTCCGTCAATCTTGCCATATGAGGGCTTATTTTTTGCGGGACGAGTTGTACTTTTGAAAGAAACCATCAGCTTTACCATACAGTATAGTGTACTGGAAAACAGGAAAAAAATTCCAAGTGCGGTGAAAAAAAGTGCAACTGCACTATTGTTTTTGGAATATTTAATCACTTTGTTCACTATATGGTAAAACTGACATGTCAGTATGATGCTCCAGGTCAGTACAAGTTAGTAAATACTAAACATGTATGCTTTTACTTTTATCTGAGGGGTTAAAAAAAATTCTGAAATTTGTCCAAAAAAAGAATAGCGCTTTTGGTGCCATTTTCTGAGGCCCGTAGCATTCCCATTTTTCAGGATCAGGGGCTCAATGACTGCTTATTTTTTGCATCTCAAGCTGATGTTTTTAATTATTCCATTTTTGTGCAGATGCTAAGTTTTGATAGATTGTTAGAACATTTTAAAAAAATTGCAGCGACCAAAGAACTTATTTTTGGCATTTGGAATTTTTTTCTTCATATAGTATAATGGGCTCCACATTGCCTTCCATATAGTATAATCCACCCCCCATAGTTTGCCATATAGTATAATGAGCCCCACATAGTCCTCCATATAGTATATTGCACCCATAGTCCTCCATATACAGTTAGATCAAGAAATATTTGGAGAGTGACACATATTTTTGCTGTTTACCAAAAACATATTAACCCCTTCAGTCCCCGAGCGCTTTCCGTTGTTTTTTTTTTTTTGCTCCCCTTCTTCCGAGAGCCGTTAAATTTTTATTTTTCCGTCAATCTTGCCATATGAGGGCTTGTTTTTTGCGGGATGAGTTGTTCTTTTTAAATGAACCATAAGTTTTACCATATAGTGTACTAGAAAACAGGAAAAACATTCCAAGTTTGATAAAACTGCAAAAAAAGTGTGATCGCACAATAGTTTTTTGGATATGTGATTCACCATGTTCATTATATGGTAAAATTAATGAGTTGTTGTGATGCATGAGGCTAGTGCGAGTTTGTAGACACCAAACATGTATAGGTTTACTTGTATCTAAGGGGTTAAAAAAAATTCACAAGCTTGTCCAATAAAAGTGGCGAACGTTTTGCGCCATTTTCCGAAACCCGTAGCGTTCTCATTTTTTGGGATCTATGCCTCAGTGATCGCTTATTTTTGAGTCTCGAGCTGACATTTTTAATTGTACAATTTTTGCGCAGATGCTGCGTTTTGATCGCCTATTATTGCATTTTGCGCAAAACTTGCAGTGACCAAAAAAAACGTAATTTTGCCGTTTGGAACTTTTTTGTCGCTAGAACATTTACTAATTAAAATAATTGATTTTATATTTGGATAGATCGGGCATTTCTGAAAGCGGCAATACCAAATATGTGTATATTTTTTAATTTTTTTAACCCTTTCATTTTCAATTGGGTGAAAAGGGAGTGATTTGAACTTTAGGGTTTTTTTTTTAATTTTTTAAAACTTTTTTTTTTTTACTTTTTTTTTATTTTACTAGTCCCCCTAGGGCAATCATGGCGAACCTTTCACAGGCCGAGTGCCCAAACTGTAGCCCTAAACCCAATTTTTTTTCCGAAGTGCCAACCAATCCTATTATGTAAATAATTGATGTTAACCTTACCTTTGCAGTTTTCTCTTCAGCAGGGGGCATCACGCTCATGCATGCTTACCACACATTGAAGCTGAGCCACTGCCTTTTCCAGACACAGCAGATGGATTGATCCCTCTGGAAAAAATTGCAGCATATTAGAGATTTTAGCATGGAATGCAATCAGATGTCACCCTGTAGTCCATATCTACATTTCAAAGTCTGAATATCTTGAAATCCCATAAAGACGTACGAGTTGCTCCCCTCCCCTTTCAGTGTGTAGTTATGTCCCCCTTCCTGGTAAACATGTCCCCCATCCTGATATATATTTCCTACTTTCTGGTATATTTGTCCCCATTATGGCCCCATCCTGGTAAATGTACCCCATCCCAGCATATTCACCATCGTGGTAAATATTCCTCATCCTGGTAAATGTTCCCCCATCCCGTCATGTATCACATCCTCTTACACGTACCCCATTCCTGGTAAATGTTCCCCCATCCTGGTAAATGTTCCCCCATCCTGGTAAATGTCCCCCTTCCTGGCATGTTCCCCTTCCTGGTAAATGTTCCCCATCCCAACACGTTCCCCCATCCTGGTAAATATTTCCCATCCCGACATGTTTCCCCATCCTGGTAAATGTACCCCATCGTGACATGTTCCCTATCCCGACATGTTTCCCCATCCCAATATGTTCCCCCATCCTGGTAAATGTTCCCCTTCCTGGTAAATATACCCTATCCTGGCATGTTTCCCCATCCTGTCATGCATGTTTTCCCCATCCTGTCATGCATGTTTTCCCCCTCCTGGCACGTTTTCCCCATCCTGTCATGCATGTTTTCCCCCTCCTGGCATGTTTTCCCCATCCTGGCATGCATATTTTCCCCATCCTGGCATGTATATTTTCTCCATCCTGGCATGTATGTTTTCCCCATCCTGGCATGCATGTTTTCCCCCTCCAGGCATGTTTCCCCCATCCTGGCATGCATGTTTTCCCATCCTGGAGTGCATATTTTCCCATGCTGGCACTGCCCCCCCCATCCTGACATGCATGTATTCCCAAGCTGACACGGCCCCCCCCACCCTGACATGGATATTTTCCCATGCTGGCACTGCCCCCCATCCTGACATGCATGTTTTCCCATGCTGGCACTGCCCCCCCACCCTGCCATGCATGTTTTCCCATGCTGGCGCTGCCCCCACACCCTGACATGCATGTTTTCCCATGCTGGCGCTGCCCCCCCCCGACATGCATGTTTTCCCATGCTGGCGCTGCCCCCTCCACCCTGGCATGCATGTTTTCCCATGCTGGCACTGCCCTCCTCCCCTCCACCTTGGCACAGCAGCACACAAGTTAAAAAAAAACAAAAAAAACCACACAAACAACAACTCACCTTCCAGCACCCGCTCCACCGCTGCGCGCCACTGCGTTCTCAGTTCCCGCATGGCCAGAAGACGTCATTACGCTGGCGCCGCTTACTGACGCTCCTCCGTCTCCTAGGCAACAGACCTGCGGCCCAGGAGAGGAAGAGTGTCAGAGCGAGGAGAAATATCCCTCCGCTCTAACACAACTTTGAACTGCCGGTGCGACCGCGCCAGCAGTTCAAAGCGGCAGGATCAGGCAACAGCGCACATGCCGGCAGAAAGGGCTCTGCGTGCCCTGGCTGGCATGCGTGCCATAGGTTTGCCATCACTGCAGAGGGGGCTATATGGATCAGCAATCTGATCGCTCTGCCATATCTGTAGATCTGAGCTACAGAGCTGAGAACTGCAGATACGCTGCTTTACACTCAATGGCGGAAGAATGCCGGCACTGAGAGAAAATGACTCATGTTAGCTACAGGCATCATCACATGACCCTGTGCTACCATGGCAACCACCGAAAGTCACGTGATCACGCACGTGACTTCCAGTGAGGGCGGCTGTAAGTGAAAGTAATGGCCGCGCGCATATACATCTCGCTGCCAGACTTTGGCAGCAAGATGTAAGGGGTTAAAAGTTGCAGGTGGAAGTGATTCCACTCGTTTTTTGCAGGCACACATGTCAGCTGTTAAAAACAGCTGATATGTGCGCAGATCGCCACGACCTGCCCACGGCAGGGGGCGGGGATTAACCTCACACGATCCATGACGGATATATCCGTCATGGGTCGTGAAGGGGTTAAAGATGCATTTATATAATAAATATAGGCTTAAAGTTCAGACTCTCAAAGTTATATTTGAGGGTATCCACATCCTAATCAGAGTAAGGGTTTATATATTACAGCTCTTTAATATTTAGCGGTCTCTTTTTTAGGGACCAAAAGTAAATCAGACAGTTACCTCAAACGCTCTTTAATGGGCTACATAGGCTGTACCCTCATTAATCCATAATAATTTAAGCAGGTAAAAGGTCTGGAGCTGATGCCAGGTATGGCATATGCATGTGGAAGCTCTTGCTGTGAACCAACAACATGCTATCAAAGAAGTCCTCAATGGAGGAGAAACAGACCATCATTAAGCTGAAAGATAACAAGAAATTCATCAGAGAGAGCACAAATGTTAGGAGTGACCAAATCAATAATTTAGTACATTCTGCAAAAAAAGAGCGCTGTGGTGAGCTTGGGATCACAAAAAAGCCTGGATGTCTACAGAAGACAACAGTGACGGATGATCGAAGAATCCTTCAGAAGAAAACCCCCTTCAACAACTCCTCAAGTAAAGAACATTCTCCAGGAAGTAGGTGTTTCTGTATCTAAAGCTGGGTTTACACACTGCAACATCTCAAACGACATCGCTGTAACGTCACCGGTTTTGTGACGCAATAGCGATGTTGTTTGCGATGTTGCAGTGTGTGAAACCTATCAGCGACCTGGCCCCTGCTGTGAAGTTGCTGGAAGTTGCTGATCACTACAAGTCGTTCAGGACCATTCCTAGGTCCTTTGTTTCCCGCTGTGCAGCATGAAGTTTCAGTGTGTGAATCCTTTTCAGCGACTTTGTTAGCAACTTCCCTTTCAAAAGGCTGCTTATCAACGTCCCCAACAACCAGCTAGGTCGCTCTGCAGGTCCGGATCGCTGGTAAGTTGTTGGCCAGGTTTGCCGGGTTGAACGCTCACCAGAGACTTAGCAGAGACTTATGGAGATCGCTATTGCGTCACCAAACCGGTGACGTTACAGCGATGTCCTTTGCGATGTTGCAGCGTGTAAACCCAGCTTATGTCTACCATAAAGAGGAGACTTCATGAGTGCAAATACAGCGGGTTCACCTCAAGGGGCAAACCATTAATCAGCATAAAAATAGAAAAGTCAGATGAGACTTTGTCAAAAAGCATCTAAAGAAGCCGCCCAGTTCTGGAAAAGCATTGGATGGACAGATGAAACTAAAATCAGCCTGTACCAGAATTATGGGAAGAGAAAAGTATCGGGAGGGCTTGTAATGGCTCATGATCAAAAGCACAAAACATCCTCTGTAAAAGATGGTGGAGGCAGAGTGATGGTTGGGTATACAAGGCTTCCAATAGCACTAAAGCACTAGTGTTTATTGATGATGTGACTGAAGACAAAAGCAGCCGGATGATTTCTGAAGTGTACAGGGCTATATTTTCTGCTCAGATTCAATCAAATGCAGCAAGGTAGATTGGAAGGCACGGCAGCAATCAGATGGACAATGACGCAAAAAATACCGTGAATGCAATCTAGGAGTTTTTTACGGAAAACAAATGGAATATTCTGCAGTGACCAAATCAATCGCCAGATATCAACCCTATCGAGTATGCATTTCACATGCTTAAGACAAAACTAAATAGAAAAAGACCCACAAACAAGCAACTACAGTAAAGGCCCAGCAAAGTATCACAAAGGAGTATACCCAGCATTCAGTGATGTCCACGGCTTCCAGACTTTTGGCAGTCATTGCCGGCAAAGGATTAATAGTTACATAGTTACATAGGTTGAAAAAAGACCTAGGTCCATCTAGTTCAACCTTCCTCCACCAGTTCTACATTTTGTCACTAAGGCACTTATAACTAACAATGTTAGGTGTACTGAGGAAATCAGTTTTTTTTTAAAAGCTGTTATAGTATCTGCCATTACTACCTCTTGTGGTAGGGCGTTCCACAGTCTGACCGCTCTAACTGTAAAGAACCCTTTCCTATTTAGCTGCCGGAATCGCTTTTCTTCCATTCGCAGTGTATGCCCCCTGGTCCTTAGTACTTTCTTTGGAAGAAATAAGTCATGTGCAAGTCCTTTATATTGACCACACATGTATTTATACATATAATTGAGATCTCCTCTGAGACGTCTTTTTTTTAAACTAAACACATCTTACTTTTTCAACCTGTCATCATTTGTGAGGTCTTGTAGTAGTCTAGTTGCCTGCCTTTGAACTGACTCTAACTTCTGAATGTCCTTTTAAAAATGTGGAGCCCAAAACTGGATCCCATATTCCAGATGTGGCCTTACAAATGATATATAGAGGGGAAACAATAAGTTTGGATCACGGATCTAAATATCCCTCTTTATAAACCCTACAATCTTATTTGCTTTACCAGCTGCTGCCTGACATTGAGTGCTGCTGCACAGCTTATTTGTAATGAGAATACCCAAGTCCTTCTCCTGTTCTGTAGTCCCGAGTTTACTTCCATTTAATGTATACACAGCTATAGGATTACTCCGTCCTAGGTGCATTACTCTACATTTATCAACATTAAATCTCATTTGCACAGTATCTGCCCATTCTAACATCTTATCCAGATCTTTTTGTAATTTTGTACTATCAAGGTCAGTTTTTAATATCTTACATTGTTTGGTGTCATCAGCAAAGACTGACACTTTACTATCAATCCCATCCACAAGGTCATTAATAAAGAGATTAAAAAAATTGGTCCTAGCACAGATCCCTGCGGCCCCCCACTGCTGACTATGGCCCATTTAGAGAATGTACCATTTATGACTACTCTTTGTTTCCTATCTTTTAGCCAATTCCTTACCCAGTTACATATACTTTCCCCTAGTCTTCTGGAGCTTCAGGCTCAGCTCTTTTTAGGCAGGTTCGCTTCATTTACAGGTCCACATATTCTTTTTTCAAATTTCTCAGTGCTTGTCTATCAGGAGGATTTCTGATGTGCATCACAAGAGCTCCTTCTTTGAAAATTTGTGGTCCTGCATAGGGCCGGATTTAGAACACTTTTTGAGGGATTGAGGGGTTACAGAATTATGTGCTTTGGCCTAGGGTACAGAAATGTGTAAATCCGGCCCTGTGTAAGAGCGCAGTCAGATAGCCGTATTGATCGGACTGAGATCGGAATTTAGTGCTCAGACTGTCCTGTGGGTCTCCCGACCTGAGGGTGACAGCTACATAGAAATATATGCAGATGTCACACTCGGATTGGGAGACCCGCCAGCCAGTCCAAAAATTGTGTCTCAATCTTTGCTCGATTTATGCTGCCGTCTACCTATGCCCTTAGTAACAGGTATGTGGTGATCCCTGATATGTATAATATATGTATGACACGCTTTCATATATTCTATGTAGACTATTCTTTTGCTATTCTTACATTTGTCCGTTTATGTTATTTCCACACTGCTGTTTATGTGTATTTTATTGATGAGATTGAATAAAGATTCATTAAATATATAATATATATATATATATACACACGCGCACGCACACACACGCACACACACACACACACACACACACACACACACACGCACGCACACACGCACACACGTGGTATTTATTGTGTCTGAATCTGCGAACTACATTGAATGTATACATCCAAGATACAAGAATGATTGTATACACCTGGTAAGTTACCAGGTGGTTACCAGTGGTAAGTTAGCTGGAGCATTGCCACTCTATGGTACATTTATGTGATGCTTCAAGACTAGGATTTACCCCAAAGCATCGCTGCAAGTACAGATACTGGTTTCCATCTATACATTTCCAAAGGAAAGTATCTTTATCAAAATATGATTGGACACCTTGGACTGAGCTTGTTTTCATAACGGTGAGTATGGTGGTGGTTACGCTATATTTTTATGGAGGTACTAAGAAGGAATATTTACTAGGGATGAGACAGTCAGACATAATTTCATTTCGCGTGTTCACATGGATTTGCCTGAAAAATATAATGTCCATTAAATTCTCTCCAGACCCCAGGGCATAATACACAAATGATGTAAAAACAAAAAAAAAATGCTTAGTCACCTTACCACTCACCTCTCTGTTCCAAATATCACCTGTCCGGTCCTCGTCTAATGTTTGATCCCCACCGCTAGCGCAAGCACACAGAAGGTCACATCGTGATGATGTGTGCTAAGAGGTTGCACGCGGGAATGCACAGAACCATCCAGGGCCTCGTCACAGCTCAAAGTCATGGCTCAATGAGAGAGGCCCAGGGATTTCAGCAGGGGTAGCAGGGATCAGAAGATGCAACAAGAACTGGATGAGCGATGGTGTGGGGAGGTGAGCAGTAAGGTGCTTATTAAGGATTTTTTTAACCTTTGATTGCCCTTGAAGTTCAGAAAAATAGCAGCCAGTGGCAAATCTCCATTTTCGTAAATGCAGACTTTTGTAAATTTCAAGTAGAATTCAATTTTATTTCTATAAATTTTCTCATCTCTAGTATTTAATATATAAATGAAGATTGCTAGTTATTGACTTGTGCCTCAGTTTTTCTGATTGCGTTTAGATGGTGTTGACTGCATAACTAGTCATGTCTCAAAAATCCAAAAGGTGGAACAATCCATGACACTCTCCCTTTAAAAATGAGACTCATTTTTATTTTAGATTAAATACTTTTCAGCTCAGTCTTTGATCCAGATGAGCCACTTCTTCTGCTAACGAAGTGATGGTTCCATAAAGATGTTTCCAAATTAACCTCTACACCAGGCTACAAAGGAAACTGATCACCTTAATCTTTTAAAGAGAACAATTTTGTAATGTAAAGTAAAAATATGGACGTAAAGACGCAGTAAGGCCCGTTTCACACGTCAGTGAAAAACAGTGACGTTTTTCACTGGCGTGTAAAACACGCACATGTCCCTGCGTGTGCCGAAAATCACGGCACACGTGGGTTGTCTAAGTGCAATCCGGGCTCCGTTCTCCGTGGCCCGTGATTGCACTTAGAAAACAACTCACCTGTGTGCGCTCCCGCTGTCCATGGTGCTGATCGCTCCCGCGGTGCAGCATCCGGCCGGCGGTGACCCCCGCAGCAGCTGCTTCCGGGTCGGCTGTGTCGCGCATAATGAATATGCGCTACAATAATGAGTCGGCTCAGAAGCAGCAGGGAGAACGGGCTGCAGAGGACATCGCTGGACGCCAGGTGAGTAAAAATGATTTTTATTTTAAAAGCACGTTTTTTTCTGGCACTTGTTTCACGGACCACACCACTGCGTGGTCCGTGGAACATCAGTGATGCCAGAAAAAAATGGACATGTCTCCGTGCGGCAATCACGCACACGCGGGTACGCCACACGGAGACACGTGCAGTGAAAAATCACTGACGTGTGAGCAGACCCATTCATTATAATGGGTCTGCGTATGTCAGTGATTCTGGTACGTTTTAAAAAAAAGCACAAACGTCCCAGAATCACTGACGTGTGAAAGGGGCCTTACTGATAAAATTGATACATTTGGTGAAGGTGTTGTTCTTTAATCAGCATTTAAATTTGTCAGCTAATTAGATTATGGTGCACTGGGTCTTCTCCTCCCTGTCTGTGATTCCCCATCCCACTCACCTGCTTCAGGTCTTTCAATGACAGGGAGGTGAAGATATAATATATCACAAAAGTGAGTACACTCCTTACATTTGTAAATGTTTTATTATATCTTGATACGGGTGTAATATATCTTTGCACCGTGTTAGTCAATAGAAATAAAAAAAATGTTTAAAAGAACTGAGAGTCCTCAGTGGTTGATACCTTTTAATGGCTAACTGAAAAGATGGTAATATTAGCAAACTTTCAAGAGTACGCAGGTCTCTTCATTAGAGATGAGCGAACCGGTCGCGGTTCGGCTCGAGGTCGGTTCGCCGAACGGGGGTCCCGTTCGAGTTCGGTTCGTCGAACGTTCGACGAACCGAACTCGAACCAATAGGCTATAATGGGAGGCAATCACAAACACATAAAAATGCATTATAAATGTACACAAACAGTTAATAAACATTGCCATAACACTTACCGGTCCCCGCGATCCCTTCTGCACTCTGTCTCCTGCCGCTATTCCATCCGATGATCGCTGAATCCTCCCGGTGACTGGCACTGCAGCAGTGATGCAGGACCTATCGTGACGTCAAAATAGCCATGTGACCAGTCACGTGGCTATTATCTCATTGGCTACAGACTGGTCACATGACTATGACGCGTCATGTAGGACCTGCGAGTGCATCTCTCCGGTACACGGTGCACATATGTGTATCGCCGTGTACCGGCGACATGCTCTACCACACGGTCGACTCCCCGTTCCGTTAGGGACCGGCTGACACAGCCGGTCATTAACGGAGGTTGCCATAGCAACGCAGTTAGCGGTGACGTCACCGCTAACCGCGGCTCCGAGAGCACCGTTGCTATGGTAACGCGTCTGTCAGCGTCTGAGAGCAGGGAGCTAGCGCTAAGCGGTGTGCGCTGCTCCCTGCTCTGTGCACATGTAGCTGCAGCACATATCGGGTAATTAACCCGATGTGTGCTGTAACTAGGAGAGCAGGGAGCCAGCGCTAAGTGTGCGCTGCTCCCTGCTCTGTGCACATTTAGCTGCAGCACACATCGGGTAATTAACCCGATGTGTGCTGTAACTAGGAGAGCAGGGAGCCAGCGCTCAGTGTGCGCTGCTCCCTGCTCTCTGCACGTGTAGCTGCGTGCGCTGGTAACCAAGGTAAATATCGGGTTGGTTACCCGATATTTACCTTAGTTACCAAGCGCAGCATCTTCCACGCGGCGCTGGGGGCTGGTCACTGGTTGCTGGTGAGCTCACCAGCAACTCGTGTAGCCACGCTCCAGCGATCCCTGCCAGGTCAGGTTGCTGGTGGGATCGCTGGAGCGTCGCTAGTGTGACATCTCACCAGCAACCTCCTAGCAACTTACCAGCGATCCCTATCGTTGCTGGGATCGCTGGTAAGTTGCTAAGGCTAAGTTCACATTTCCGTTGATTTGTATCAGTCACATGCGTCGCTTGACGCATGTGACTGATGCGCTGTTCAACGCTGTACAACGGATGGCAAAGAACAGAATTCTTTGTCGGATTCCGTTGTGTGCGGGGGGCGGAGTTCGGGGGGGAGGGGAGGAGCCGAGCGGGGCCGTGGCACTGAGGACGTCAGTGCCGCAGTGACTGCAGGACAGGTGAGTGTGTGTGTGTGTGAGTGTGTGAGTGTGTGTGTGTATACACATGCTGAATGCGGGAGGGGGCGGAGCCGAGCGGGGGGCGGGGCCAGACGCTGAGGATGTCAGTAGAAGTGCTGCGGTCTGCATGGCTGGGGACAGGTGAGTGTATGTGTGAGTGAGTGTGTGTATGTGCATGTATGTATGTATGTGCATGTATGTATGTATGTGTGTGCACATGCAAAGTGCGGGAGGGGGCGGAGCCGAGCGGGGGGCGGGGCCAGACGCTGAGGATGTCAGTAGAAGTGCTGCGGTCTGCATGGCTGGGGACAGGTGTGTGTATCTGTGAGTGAGTGAGTGTGTGTATGTGTATGTATGTATGTGCATGTATGTATGTATGTGTGTGCACATGCAAAGTGCGGAGGGGGCGGAGCCGAGCGGGGGGCGGGGCCAGGCGCTGAGGATGTCAGTAGAAGTGCTGCGGTCTGCATGGCTGGGGACAGGTGAGTGTATGTGTGAGTGAGTGTGTGTATGTGCATGTATGTATGTATGTGCATGTATGTATGTATGTGCGTGCACATGCAAAGTGCGGGAGGGGGCGGAGCCGAGCAGGGGGCGGGGCCAGACGAGGGTGTCAGTGGCAGTGCTTGTCTGCATGGCTGGGGACAGGTGTGTGTGTGTACATACATGTGCGGAGTGCGGGAGGGGGCGGGGCCGAGCGGGGAAGTGTCGGCCTCCCTGCACACGTAACCAGCCTAAATATCGGGTAACAGCAAAGCACCCGATGTTTACCTTGGTTACCCGATATTTACCTTGGTTACTGGCCTACACCGCTTAGCGCTGGCTCCTTGCACCGTAACCAGGGTAAATATCGGGTAACCAACCAAAGCTGGTGACGTGTGCAGGGAGCCAGAGAGCATGCGCAGCGAAATCCGACGGATCTCGCTGCTCAAAAAACGTTACATGCTGCGTTCCTCCCGCCCGGCGGTCAGTCGTTCCACGACTGATCAGTCGGGCGGAGGGTGCAACGCAGCATCATCAGTCACAATCCGCTGCTCATACAAGTCTATGGGAGCAGCGGAATCCGCTAAACGGATTCCGCTGTTTACAAGAGCAGCGGATTGTGACTGATACATTTTAGCGGAAATGTGACGGGGCCTTTACCGCTGTTACCGCTGACAGCCAGCACTGATCTGCACGCTGCACGCTGCTTCCCGTTTGTAGTGATGATTGTAGTGAGGATGAGGTTCCCCAGCCCCAAGTGATGAGCTGGGTAAACTCATCCTCACTACAATCGTCACTACTACTACACTAGAAAGAAAGAAGACAGAAGAGCAGGATCGTGGAGGGCTGACAGGGGGTAATAAAGATGGAGTCTCTAATGTGTCTGTGTATTTATTTCTATTAAAGTATTTTTTCTCTGTGTGGTGTTTTTTTTTAACCCTTTATTGGAGATTCTTAATGGCCGGGTCAAACATGCCTGACATTAAGAATCTCTGGCTTAATACTGGCTAGTAAAACAAAGCCAGTATTAACTCATGATTACCCAACAAGCCACCCGGCTCCAGGGCTGTTGGAAGAGTTGGATACAGCTCCAGATGATGGCGCTTCTATGAGAGCGCCATTTTCTGGGACAGCTGCGGACTGAAATTCGCAGCAGAGGCGCCCAGAAACCTCGGGCTAACCTGTGCTGCGGATTCCAATCCCCAGCTGCCTAGTTGTACCTGGCTGGACACAAAAATGGGGCGAAGCCCACGTCATTTGTTTTTTAATTATTTCATGAAATAAGTGAAATAATTAAAAAAAACGGGCTTCCCTATATTTTTGGTTCCCAGCCGGGTACAAATAGGCAACTGGGGGTTGGAGGCAGCCCGTGGCTGCCTGCTGTACCTGGCTAGCATACAAAAATATGGCGAAGCCCACGTCATTTTTTTGGTGGGAAAAAAAATTCTGCATACAGTCCTGGATGGAGTATGCTGAGCCTTGTAATTCTGCAGATGCTGTCTGCTCTTCTCCATACAGACAGACAGCAGCTGCAGAACTACAAGGCTCAGCATACTCCATCCAGGACTGTATGCAGAAGTTTTTTGCCCCCTGAAAAAATTATGTGGGCTTCGCCATATTTTTGTATGCTAGCCAGGTACAGCAGGCAGGTACGGCTGGCCCCAACCCCCAGTTGCCTATTTGTACCCGGCTGGGAACCAAAAATAAAGGGAAGCCCTTTTTTTATTATTTCATGAATTTCATGAAATAATTAGAAAACAAATGACGTAGGCTTCGCCCCATTTTTGTGTCCAGCCAGGTACAACTAGGCAGCTGGGGATTGGAATCCGCAGCACAGGTTGGCCTGAGATTTCTGGGCACCACTGCTGCGAATTGCAGTCTGCAGCCGCCTCAGAAAATGGCATTTTCATAGAAGCGCCATCTTCTGGCGCTGTATCCAACTCTTCCAGCACCTGCCTGCTATACCTGGCTAGCATACAAAAATATGGCGAAGCTCACGTCCTTTTTTTTGTAGTTTTTTGGCAAAAAAAATAAAAAATGCTTCCCTGGATTTTCCATTGCCAGTGAAGGTAACATCAAGCAGTGGGGGTTAGCAGCCAGTAGCTGCTTGGATTACCCTTACCTAGCAATACAAAAAATGCAGCGGGAGCCCATATATATTTTTTTTAATTATTTATTTAAATAACTAAAAATAAAATGGGCTTCCCTGTATTTTGATTGCTGGACATCACAGTGCTGTAAAAATAAATCTTTAAAAAAATGACGTAGCGCTCCGCGGTATTTTTGATTCTCAGCGCAGATAAACCAGACAGCTATGGGTTGCCACCCCCATCTGCCTGCCGTTACCTTGGTTGGCAATCAAAATACAGGGAAGCCCATTAATTTTTTCTATTTAAAAAATAGTTAAAAAAAAAATGACATTGGGTCCCCCCATTTTTGATAGCCAGCTAGGGTAAAGCAGACGGCTGTAGCCTGAAAACCACAGCTGGCAGCTTTACCGTGGTTGGGGATCCAATGTCGAGGTCCCCTCAGGCTCTTTTTTATAATTATTTTATAAATATTAATAATTACACAATAAAAGTAGGGTCTCCCCCAAATTGGATCACCAGCCAAGGTAAAGCGGACAGCTGTGGTCTGGTATTCTCAGGGTGGGAAGGTCCATAGTTATTGGGCCTTCACAGCCTAAAAATAGCAGGCCGCAGGCACCCCAGACGTGGCGCATCCACTAGATGCGCCAATCCTGGCGCTTCACCCCAGCTCATCTCGTGCCCTGGTGCAGTGGCAAACGGGGTAATAAATCGGGTTGATACTAGCTGTAAAGTCACCTGAGATCAAGCCCAGCAGTTTGTGATGTCATGGCGTCTATTAGATACTCAACATCATAAACTGTCAGTACTAACAAAAAAAAAAAAAAAAATCGACAAAAGAAATTTATTTGAAAAAACAGTCCCCAAAACATTTCCTCTTTCACCAATTTATTGTAAGAAAAAAAATAAAGGGGTCCCACGACGACTCTGGACCGTCTAGAATATGGGGGGGGAGACACTCAGGGAACGTATCCCCCATTTTCTAGGAGTGCGGACCCTTCATGTGAGGAGTGTGGGTGCAATGAATCTGCACTCACTCTCCCCGGGTCCACAGCAGCAGAGTCCATGTCGTAATAGTTGCTACCAAAGCTGCAATGCCCTGCTCATGAGGTAAGGGCATGCCTAATCAGGAGAACTACTGTAGAGGAAGCTCTGCTCACTGGTATATAGATGCTCAGAGGTAATAATAGATAAAATTAGTGAGTAACCTCGGCACTCTAAATCTCCCAGACTAAGTCAGTAAGTCACAACGGATAGTAATGCAAAATCACTCTTTATTGGTCCGTATTAAGAAAAAATTTTTTTTCATAAGCATATATGTTTTTGTCCAAAACAAGTTACAAATGACGTTTCGGCCTGAGCCTTCGTCAGATTGGACTTATCTGCATGTAATCATGAAAAATGACAATAATCAGTATCACATAAGAGTGAGAGAACAATAACATAAACTCGAACAATGTAGAGGTACAATTGGGATGCAGCAAAAAAATTGCAACACAGCAAGAAATGAAACACATGATACAAATGTCATAATACAGTACAAGGACAATATAGTAATGACAAATATGGGGTCAGAGTAGGCTTAGACAGCTCTGGTACGAAAGAGATGTCAATCATAAAGTAACATGTGCAGTAGGTGTAGAGCTACAGTATGCATGGCAGAGCTAATGGGTAGACCGACCATAGAAAAAGAACGGAGAAAAAGTGGAGAAAAAGTGGAGAAAAAGTGGAGAAAAAGTGGAGAAAAAAATGGAGAAAAAAATGGAGAAAAAAATGGAGAAAAAAATGGAGAAAAAAATGGAGAATAAGTGGAGAAAAAGTGGAGAAAAAGTGGAGAAAAAGTGGAGAAAAAGTGGAGAAAAAGTGGAGAAAAAGTGGAGCACCCTTTGGTGCCTTTCATGTGGCACTAAGGGGTGCTTAGCTTTGTATTTAGCCAGAAAATGAAAAAAAAAAAATGACATAGGGTTCCCCCTAGTTTTGTAGTCAGCTAGGGTAAAGCAGACGGCTGCAGCCTGCAGACCACAGCTGGCAACCTCACCTTGGCTGGTAATCCAAAACTGAGGGCACCCCACGCTATTATTTTAAATTAAATAAATAATTAAAAAAAAAAAACACGTAGGGGTCCCCCAAAATTGGATCACCAGCCAAGGTAAAGCAGACAGCTGGGGCCTGATATTCTCAGACTAGGGAGGTCCATGGTTATTGGACTCTCCCCAGCCTAAAAATAGCAGGCCGCAGCCGCCCCAGAAGTGGCGCATCCATTAGATGCGCCAATCCTGGTGCTTCGCCCCAGCTCATCCCGCGCCCTGGTGCGGTGGCAAACGGGGTAATATATGGGGTTAATACCAGATGTGTAATGTCACCTGGCATCAAGCCCTGGGGTTGGTGAGGTCAGGCGTCTATCAGATACCCGACATCACCAACCCAGTCAGTAATAAAAAAAAATAGACGACAAACACATTTTTATTTGAAAAAACACTCCCCAAAACATTCCCTCTTTAACCAATTTATTAGAAAGAAAAGCAAATCCAGGTCTGGTGTAATCCAAGGGGTTGCCATGACGATCCACACTGTCCCAGTCAATGAAGAGCAGGTTGTTCCCCATTGGCTGGGAGAGCAGTGCAGTGACCTGAGCTAACATCAATGGGTCAGCCCAGGTCACTGCAGGGCATGACAAGTGCTGCTGTCAGCGAGGTACATTACCTGCGCTGATCTCCAGCACACTGACAGCCCCTGTCACTGAGGTCAATGACCGCCGCGCCTTAACACCAAGTCTCGCGAGAGGCCCGTGACGTCACCGCTAGTCAGTCTCGGGTCGGAAGCGAGAGGTGATGTGACAAGCGGCGGCCATGGAGGACAGTGACAGCGCTGAGGTCGGGATGGCGGGACTTCATCACCGCAGGCAGGGCCGGCTCCAGGTTTTTGTGGGCCCCGGGCGGAAGAGTCCCAGTGGGCCCCATAAACACGGAGACACACACACATACACAGATACATACACGTACATATACATATTTAAAGACAAACTCACAAAAATACATATAAACAGACAAATCTATACAGTCATATACACTGACATACATAGATACACATCATACATGCATACATACAGAGACACACACTGCTCTGCTGCATACATACATACATACAGACAGACACACACATACTGCTCTGCTGCATACATACATATAGACAGACACACACACTGCTCTGCTACATACATACATACAGACAGACACACACATACTGCTCTGCTGCATACATACATACAGACACACACACACACACTGCTCTGCTGCATACATACATACAGACAGACACGCACACTGCTCTGCTGCATACATACATACAGACAGACACACACACTGCTCTGCTACATACATACATATAGACAGACACACACATACTGCTCTGCTGCATACATACATACAGACACACACACACACACTGCTCTGCTGCATACATACATACAGACAGACACACACACTGCTCTGCTACATACATACATATAGACAGACACACACATACTGCTCTGCTGCATACATACAGACAGACACACACACACACTGCTCTGCTGCATACATACATACAGACAGACACGCATACTGCTCTGCTGCATACATACATGCATACATACATACACGCATACTGCTCTGCTGCATACATACAGACACGCATACTGCTCTGCTGCATACATACATGCATACATACAGACAGACACGCATATTGCTCTGCTGCATATATATATATACATACATACAGACACGCATACTACTCTGCTACATATATACATACATACATACAGACACGCATACTGCTCTGCTGCATACATACATACATACAGACACGCATACTGCTCTGCTGCATACATACAGACAGACACGCATATTGCTCTGCTGCATATATATATATATATACATACAGACACGCATACTACTCTGCTACATATATACATACATACATACAGACACGCATACTGCTCTGCTGCATACATACATGCATACATACAGACACGCATACTGCTCTGCTGCATACATACATGCATACATACAGACACGTATACTGCTCTGCTGCATACATACATGCATACATACAGACAGACACGCATATTGCTCTGCTGCATATATATATATATAAATACAGACACGCATACTGCTCTGCTGCATACATACATGCATACATACATGCATACTGCTCTGCTGCATACATACATGCATACATACAGACACGCATACTGCTCTGCTGCATACACACATGCATACATACAGACACGTATACTGCTCTGCTGCATACATACATGCATACATACAGACAGACACGCATATTGCTCTGCTGCATATATATATACATACATACAGACACGCATACTGCTCTGCTGCATATATACATGCATACATACAGACACGCATACTGCTCTGCTGCATATATACATACATATAGACACGCATACTGCTCTGCTGCATATATACATACATATAGACACGCATACTGCTCTGCTGCATATATACATACATATAGTCACGCATACTGCTCTGCTGCATATATACATACATATAGACACGCATACTGCTCTGCTGCATATATACATACATATAGACACGCATACTGCTCTGCTGCATATATACATACATATAGACACGCATACTGCTCTGCTGCATATATACATACATATAGACACGCATACTGCTCTGCTGCATATATACATACATATAGACACGCATACTGCTCTGCTGCATATATACATACATATAGTCACGCATACTGCTCTGCTGCATATATACATACATATAGACACGCATATTGCTCTGCTGCATATATACATACATTTAGACACGCATACTGCTCTGCTGCATATATACATACATATAGACACGCATACTGCTCTGCTGCATATATACATACATATAGACACGCATACTGCTCTGCTGCATATATACATACATATAGTCACGCATACTGCTCTGCTGCATATATACATACATATAGACACGCATACTGCTCTGCTGCATATATACATACATATAGACACGCATACTGCTCTGCTGCATATATACATACATATAGACACGCATACTGCTCTGCTGCATATATACATACATATAGACACGCATACTGCTCTGCTGCATATATACATACATATAGACACGCATACTGCTCTGCTGCATATATACATACATATAGTCACGCATACTGCTCTGCTGCATATATACATACATATAGACACGCATACTGCTCTGCTGCATATATACATACATATAGTCACGCATACTGCTCTGCTGCATATATACATACATATAGACACGCATACTGCTCTGCTGCATATATACATACATATAGACACGCATACTGCTCTGCTGCATATATACATACATATAGACACGCATACTGCTCTGCTGCATATATACATACATATAGACACGCATACTGCTCTGCTGCATATATACATACATATAGACACGCATACTGCTCTGCTGCATATATACATACATATAGACACGCATACTGCTCTGCTGCATATATACATACATATAGACACGCATACTGCTCTGCTGCATATATACATACATATAGTCACGCATACTGCTCTGCTGCATATATACATACATATAGACACGCATACTGCTCTGCTGCATATATACATACATATAGACACGCATACTGCTCTGCTGCATATATACATACATATAGACACGCATACTGCTCTGCTGCATATATATATACATATAGACACGCATACTGCTCTGCTGCATATATACATACATATAGACACGCATACTGCTCTGCTGCATATATACATACATATAGACACGCATACTGCTCTGCTGCATATATACATACATATAGTCACGCATACTGCTCTGCTGCATATATACATACATATAGACACGCATATTGCTCTGCTGCATATATACATACATATAGACACGCATACTGCTCTGCTGCATATATACATACATATAGACACGCATACTGCTCTGCTGCATATATACATACATATAGACACGCATACTGCTCTGCTGCATATATACATACATATAGACACGCATACTGCTCTGCTGCATATATACATACATATAGACACGCATACTGCTCTGCTGCATATATACATACATATAGACACGCATACTGCTCTGCTGCATATATACATACATATAGACACGCATACTGCTCTGCTGCATATATACATACATATAGACACGCATACTGCTCTGCTGCATATATACATACATATAGACACGCATACTGCTCTGCTGCATATATACATACATATAGACACGCATACTGCTCTGCTGCATATATACATACATATAGACACGCATACTGCTCTGCTGCATATATACATACATATAGACACGCATACTGCTCTGCTGCATATATACATACATATAGACACGCATACTGCTCTGCTGCATATATACATACATACAAACACACACCTTGCTCTGCTGCATATATACATACATATAGACACGCATACTGCTCTGCTGCATATATACATACATATAGACACGCATACTGCTCTGCTGCATATATACATACATATAGTCACGCATACTGCTCTGCTGCATATATACATACATATAGACACGCATACTGCTCTGCTGCATATATACATACATACATATAGACACGCATACTGCTCTGCTGCATATATACATACATATAGACACGCATACTGCTCTGCTGCATATATACATACATATAGACACGCATACTGCTCTGCTGCATATATACATACATATAGACACGCATACTGCTCTGCTGCATATATACATACATATAGACACGCATACTGCTCTGCTGCATATATACATACATATAGACACGCATACTGCTCTGCTGCATATATACATACATATAGACACGCATACTGCTCTGCTGCATATATACATACATATAGACACGCATACTGCTCTGCTGCATATATACATACATATAGACACGCATACTGCTCTGCTGCATATATACATACATATAGTCACGCATACTGCTCTGCTGCATATATACATACATATAGACACGCATATTGCTCTGCTGCATATATACATACATATAGACACGCATACTGCTCTGCTGCATATATACATACATATAGACACGCATACTGCTCTGCTGCATATATACATACATATAGACACGCATACTGCTCTGCTGCATATATACATACATATAGACACGCATACTGCTCTGCTGCATATATACATACATATAGACACGCATACTGCTCTGCTGCATATATACATACATATAGACACGCATACTGCTCTGCTGCATATATACATACATATAGTCACGCATACTGCTCTGCTGCATATATACATACATATAGACACGCATACTGCTCTGCTGCATACATACATACATACATACACGTATACTGCTCTGCTGCATATATACATACATATAGACACGCATACTGCTCTGCTGCATATATACATACATATAGACACGCATACTGCTCTGCTGCATATATACATACATATAGACACGCATACTGCTCTGCTGCATATATACATACATATAGACACGCATACTGCTCTGCTGCATATATACATACATATAGACACGCATACTGCTCTGCTGCATATATACATACATATAGACACGCATACTGCTCTGCTGCATATATACATACATATAGACACGCATACTGCTCTGCTGCATATATACATACATATAGACACGCATACTGCTCTGCTGCATATATACATACATATAGACACGCATACTGCTCTGCTGCATATATACATACATATAGTCACGCATACTGCTCTGCTGCATATATACATACATATAGACACGCATACTGCTCTGCTGCATATATACATACATATAGACACGCATACTGCTCTGCTGCATATATACATACATATAGACACGCATACTGCTCTGCTGCATATATACATACATATAGACACGCATACTGCTCTGCTGCATATATACATACATATAGACACGCATACTGCTCTGCTGCATATATACATACATACATATAGACACGCATACTGCTCTGCTGCATATATACATACATATAGACACGCATACTGCTCTGCTGCATATATACATACATATAGACACGCATACTGCTCTGCTGCATATATACATACATATAGACACGCATACTGCTCTGCTGCATATATACATACATATAGTCACGCATACTGCTCTGCTGCATATATACATACATATAGACACGCATACTGCTCTGCTGCATATATACATACATATAGACACGCATACTGCTCTGCTGCATATATACATACATATAGACACGCATACTGCTCTGCTGCATATATACATACATATAGACACGCATACTGCTCTGCTGCATATATACATACATACATATAGACACGCATACTGCTCTGCTGCATATATACATACATATAGACACGCATACTGCTCTGCTGCATATATACATACATATAGTCACGCATACTGCTCTGCTGCATATATACATACATATAGACACGCATACTGCTCTGCTGCATATATACATACATATAGACACGCATACTGCTCTGCTGCATATATACATACATACATATAGACACGCATACTGCTCTGCTGCATATATACATACATATAGACACGCATATTGCTCTGCTGCATATATACATACATATAGACACGCATATTGCTCTGCTGCATATATACATACATATAGTCACGCATACTGCTCTGCTGCATATATACATACATATAGACACGCATACTGCTCTGCTGCATATATACATACATATAGACACGCATACTGCTCTGCTGCATATATACATACATACATATAGACACGCATACTGCTCTGCTGCATATATACATACATATAGACACGCATACTGCTCTGCTGCATATATACATACATATAGACACGCATACTGCTCTGCTGCATATATACATACATATAGACACGCATACTGCTCTGCTGCATATATATATACATATAGACACGCATACTGCTCTGCTGCATATATACATACATATAGACACGCATACTGCTCTGCTGCATATATACATACATATAGACACGCATACTGCTCTGCTGCATATATACATACATATAGACACGCATACTGCTCTGCTGCATATATACATACATATAGACACGCATACTGCTCTGCTGCATATATACATACATATAGTCACGCATACTGCTCTGCTGCATATATACATACATATAGACACGCATACTGCTCTGCTGCATATATACATACATATAGACACGCATACTGCTCTGCTGCATATATACATACATATAGACACGCATACTGCTCTGCTGCATATATACATACATATAGACACGCATACTGCTCTGCTGCATATATACATACATACAAACACACACCTTGCTCTGCGGGGCCCACACACGCGGCTCCGGGGGCCACACACACGGCTCTGTGGGGCCCACACACGCGGCTCCGGGGGCCACACACACGGCTCTGCGGGGCCCACACACGCGGCTCCGGGGGCCACACACACGGCTCTGCGCGTCCCACACACGCGGCTCCGGGGGCCACACACACGGCTCTGCGGGGCCCACACACGCGGCTCCGGGGGCCACACACACGGCTCTGCGGGGCCCACACACGCGGCTCCGGGGGCCACACACACGGCTCTGCGGGGCCCACACACGCGGCTCCGGGGGCCACACACACGGCTCTGCGGGGCCCACACACGCGGCTCCGGGGGCCACACACACGGCTCTGCGGGGCCCACACACGCGGCTCCGGGGGTCACACACACGGCTCTGCGGGGCCCACACACGCGGCTCCGGGGGCCACACACACGGCTCTGCGGGGCCCACACACGCACGGGGGGACAGGGAGGGGCGGGGAGGGAGTGATGTCCCACATACTGATCAGGTCAAGGTGCAGATGGGGCCCACACAGCGCCGGAGGGAAGCGATGTGCTGGGGGTCGCTGGCTGGCACTGTGACTCCTTCATCTGTGCGACCGAGCAGGACGCCGGGCGGTAGCTCCGCCCACAGATGATGCTCAATGAAGGAGAACACACCCTTAAAGGGCCGGCAGCCACAGTTTCCAGTGCCAAGGACTGCTGCCTCCGGACCGACCGCAGGTAAGCCGAGCGGGACCGTGTGTGTGTGTGTGTGTGTGTGTGTGTGTGTGTGTGTGTGTGTGTGTGTGTGTGTGTGTGTATGTATGTATGTGTACATGCCGCGGGCAGGAGGGGGCGGAGTGAGCTGAGCGGGGAAGTGTCGGCTTCCTGCACGTAACTAGGATAAACATCGGGTTACTAACCAAAGCGCTTTGCTTGGATACCCGATGTTTATCTTGGTTACCAGCTTGTGGCAGGCTGCCAGCGATGGCTCCTGCACACTGTAGCTGTAAAAAGCCCTGCTTTTTGCTGCTAGAACCGTTCTCGAACGTTTCTAGAACTATCGAGCTTTTGAAAAAAGCTCGAGTTCTAGTTCGATCTAGAACATGGCCCAAAATCACTCGAACCTCGAACTGGAGAACCTCGAACCACGAACCGCGCTCAACTCTACTCTTCATCATGCTCAGTATAACACAAAATCGGAGGCAGGTGAAGACATTTCAAACAGAGGAGGCAGGTCACTGAAAAAGCAATGACCTGTTATTCAAAGACTGGAGGCAGGGAGAGGGGTCTGGGAATCACAGACAGGGAGAAGAACCATGATATCATCCAGCACTTGTGCGCCGAAAACTGATTAGCAAAAAACTTCTAATTGTGATTAAAGAAGAGCAACAAAGTGGATTTATTCACCAAAGTTATTAATTTATTAAAGAGAACCAAACATCAGGATTTTCGTATATAAGGTAAAGCCAGCGCAGTACTGGCACTATCAGGCACAGTCTGTACATACCATTAATGGGCAGCTCGGATGTTTAGGCTGTGAAATCCAAGTTTATGAAGTTTGAAAATTCATCCACTTTTTGACTGACGTGCACTTCTCCAAATAATATCCGGGCAGGTTATGCGCATGATTCCCACCCCCCCTGCCGCCTGTTCCTCCTCTCTATGGCTGTATGCAAATTTCTGTATTCAGTAACACGGTGTCGGAGTTGGCACCTGCGCATAGCGCTTATCTCCAGCGCCATGTTTTTGAAGCCTGCATTATTCAGTTTTGTGCCTGAGAGGGGTTCGCATGCGCCCTCGCTTCTTCAGATCTCGTTGTGACCGCGGGAGCGCGCGCGGTCACAACAGGACTGGAGAACAGCCGATCTTACCCATATTAGCTGCAGCTACGATATCGTCTGCTGCAGCTAATCGGTAAGATCAGCTGTTCTCCAGTCCTGTTGTGACCGCGCGCGCTTCAAAAAGCACTAGAAAATGGTTTGAGAGAAAGCACTGGAGACTACTAAAGTGGCCGGCAATGAGTCCAGACCTGAATCCCATAGAACACCTGTGGAGAGATCTCAAAATGGCAGTTTGGAGAAGACACCCTTCAAATCTCAGGGACCTGGAGCAGTTTGCCAAAGAAGAATGGTCTAAAATTCCAGGAGAGCATTGTAAGAAACTCATTGATGGTTACCGGAAGCGGTTGTTCGCAGTTATTTTGGCTAAATGTTGTGCAACCAAGTATTAGGCTAAGGGTGCCAATACTTTTGTCTGGCCCATTTTTGGAGTTTTGTGTGAAATGATCAATGATTTGATTTTTGTTTCATTCACTTTTGTGTTTTTTCATTGCAAGCAAAATAAATGAAGTTGAGAATACCAAAAAATTTGTGATTGCAATCATTTTCAAGAAGAAACTGAGTATTATCTGACAGAATTGCAGGGGTGCCAATACTTTTGGCCAGCACTGTGTGTATATATATATATATATATATATATATATACACATACACACTGTATATGCACACACAGTGATCAATAAATAAGTACACCTCAAGACGGTTCATGGAATATTTTGTTAATCCATAATGACTCGCCCACCCCAGGGCTATGGGACACCCGGTGCCGGACCGGACTAGTCCGGGGGTCGTCAGTGATGGCGGGGCCCGGCTCCGTGGCCCTGGTGGGGTCAATTAATATGGCTGGAGGTGATTAAAGTTTATGGTTGTCGTGACGCCACCTGTGGTTTGCGGCTATTAAGCCACCACTGCTGTATGGGGCCTCCGTGGCTGTTGGAATGGCAGCTAGGATGGTCCTGCTCCCCACAGGTGGAGCGGTACCCCGGGGCAACAGTTGGTGTTCATGAGAGTCTATGGTGTGAATAACACGGTGCAGAGCCGACAGGCAGTGAAAGAAACAGGCACAAACAGTAGTCTCTTTACCTTCTCCTCTTTTACTCGGCAGCAGTTTAGTCCAGGGAGACCGTCACAGATGATAAAGATGGTCCGGCCGGCCTGGAAGTGCCTGGGGGTGATCTTTGGCCAGTTGAGTATGAGGCCTACTCCCTACTCTTTCTTTTCTTCTATAGGACCCTGCACTCTGAATTTAGCAAAGGTCCTCCTGCTGCTGGGACCAGTGGTTCGTCCCTTTTTCTGTGTGGTAGACTGCGCAGGCCCTCTCTGGTGCTTCTCTGCTGGAGTCCACACTGGGCCCTTGGGATGCAGCTGTACCTTCAGATTGCTTCTGGGCCATGGGGCTTGCAGCTCTCCTGCCCTCCGGATTCGGCTACCAGGGAAGGATTTTATACCCTGGCAACCACAGACTCCGATGTCCGAGTCTCTTCTGTGCCTCTCTGCACTTCTTGCTTCACTGGGCCAAGCTATTCCAGCTCTAGGCCCCAGTTCCACAAGGCAGCACTACTCTGCGTCTGCTCTCTTTGCTTCCTTTCTACAGACTGACTACTAACTCCTCCCTCAGGCCAGACTTAAGGAATGCTCCCTGGAACTCCAGGTTCAGAGCTCCCCCTGCTGGTCTGAGGGAGAACTGCGTTGGATGTTAAACTTACTGGCCAATAGACCTCCCAATTACCTCCAGGCTCAGCATTAACCCTTTGGCAGGGCAATGCTGTTGTGGCGACCAGGTCCTGGGGCGCCACACTCCCCCTTAGTTAAATTCAGTACTCCCGGACTGTAGAAACAAACATAACATGTTAGAACATTTCATCCCATTATGGGAGGCGCATTACTTAAACGTTACAAACTTAAACACTACTATAAGAGTCCAGTGTGGCTCCCTGCCGGGTGTCCATTACACTGCTCCATGGGGGACCCGCCGCGATCAAACCCCCAACGTAGGCTCTGGGCGTGCGTCAGAGCATTGATGACCCCACTCTATGCACGCCGGACGGGTTTTTTTTCAGGGGTGTTGAGCACACTGGTGCTAACTATGTACAATTAGAGTGTTGGCCACCCATAGTCCAGTGGCCCAATTGTCCATTTACTTAACCACCTAAAACAAAACATTACATACAAGACATTTTCACATAACTATTTACACTCTGTTAGGTATTTTACTTTCTATGTTCTATACCTTGGAGGGGGCTGTCCCCGAGTGCTACGTTGGGACCGGCGTATCTCTGGGGTTTGTCCCTGACTACTTGGAGTGTCTGCCCCCCCCGTGTTATTGGTAGGCCTAACCCTGACAGGGATGCATGTTGGTTGCCTACGGGGTCTCAGATTCGCCAAGGGTACGGCAGGTTCACCACTGGCAGGGGGTTGAGCCTCCTGTTCTACTGCTGGCGTGTCATCTTGTGTTGGAGCGGACGGTTCTTTAGGTGGATCTGGAACCTCTTCTGTTTCTGGCTCGACCAACTGCGGGAACGTCAAGACTGGTACCACTATTTCATTGTTTATTCGGGGCCAAGTTTTGGGGAATTTTCCAAGGATTGTTTGGATCATCTCTTCCTCTTTTTCTTGACTTTGGGGACTTTCTTGTACTTCTTCTACTTCTTTTTGGATTCTGTACTGTTCAGGGCACGCTTTCAGGCGGTCTCGAGAAACTGCTTGATAGGTCTTGCCTTCATCTTTGCTTATGAGGCATACCCTACTATTGTCAAAGTTGGAGGGAATAATGGTGTAGGGTTCATTCTCCCACTGATCATCTAATTTATGCGCCCTCCGCTTTTTCTTGAGGACCTGTTCTCCAGGTGCTAAGGGAGTTGCTGGGGCTGTTTGATTGTAGTTCTGCTCTTGTCTCGTTCTTGCTTGGGACAGGCTCCTTTCTACGCATTCCTGGACTTTGCGGTACTGCTGTTGTCGCTCTGTATCCCAATCTTCTATCTCCTGAACCGCTTCAGGTGACACAGTCCCCATCTCAAAGTCTACAGGTAACTTGCCAGGTCTTGCTCGCATCAGGTAAGCAGGGCTGCAGTTGGTCGAATTTACTGGGATATGGTTGTACAGGTCTACCAGATCTGGTAACTTCTCTGGCCATTGGTTTCTTTCTTCCAGAGGTAGAGTCTTCAGCATATCAATAACCACATGGTTTATCTTCTCTCACAATCCATTGGTTTGGGGGTGGTACGGTGTTGTTCGGATTTTCTTACAGCCGTACATGTTACAGAACTCTTGGAACACTACGGCCTCGAATGCAGGACCTTGATCAGTCAGTACCCTTTCCGGATAACCGTGAGGCCGACAAAAGTATGCCTGGAATGCTCTAGCTGCTGTTCTGGCTGTCTGGTCCTTCACAGGCACTACTACCAGGAAACGAGAGTAATGGTCCACAATGGTGAGGGCGTACACATAGCCTGACCGGCTTGGTGTTAACTTCACGTGGTCCAGGGCCACCAACTCCAGGGGCTGCTTCGTGACAATTGGCTGTAGGGGAGACCTCTGGTTGGCATCATCCTTCCGCCTCAGGTTACACGGACCACAGTCTCGGCACCACTTCTCGATTGTCTTTCTCATGTGCACCCAGTAGAACCGATCGCGGAGTAGGGTCTCCAACTTCTTCCACCTGAAGTGTCCTGCTTTATCATGGTAAGCTGCTAGGACCATTGGAGCATCCCTCTGTGGGACCACTATCTGCCAGACGAGTTCATTCGTTCGCCAGTTGACATATCACTTGCAGAGCTTGCCTTGGTAGGTGAACAGTCGTCCCCTCTCCTTCCACAACTGCTGGGCTTCTTGTGGAGTGTCTGGACCGAGATGGGTCTCAGCTTGTGCTAGCTTTTCTTTGACCAATCGCACGGCCGGGTCACCGTTCTGTGTCTCTTCCCAATTATGGTGGAGTAATGGGTTGACCGAGACCTCGTGCTGGCTCGAGCGCTTCACTCCTACAGCATGCTCACACTGGGAAACACCTTGGTGATGGAAATCCGGTAACTCTATCTCTTCGAGTTCATCCAGGTCTTCTCCAGACTCGAGTAAGTGAGGCATTCTGGACAGCGCATCAGCATTGTTATTCTTCTTGCCAGCCCGGTACTTGATGGTAAAGTCAAAGTTAGACAGCCGGGCCATCCATCGCTGTTCCAACGCACCTAACTTGGCTGTTGCCAGATGTGTCAACGGATTGTTGTCCGTGAAGATGGTAAACTTGGCCGATGCCAGATAGTGCTTGAAGCGTTCAGTCACTCCCCAAACAATAGCGAGGAACTCCAGCTTGAAGGAACTGTAGTTTTCTGGATTCCTTTCTGTGGGCCGAAGCTTCCTACTGGCGTAAGCTATCACCTTCTCTCTGCCTCCCTGCACCTGGGACAGAACTGCTCCCAGTCCCACGTTGCTGGCGTCTGTATACAGTACAAACGGCTGGCTGTAGTCAGGGTAGGCCAGAATTTCTTCTCCCATGAGAGCCCCTTTCAGCCGGACAAAAGATGTTCCATTCAAATGGAAAGCTCTGCTTCTTAGCCTGCTTTGGCTGGCCCACCAGGAGATCTTGAAGAGGCGCTGCTATCTTTGTGAAACCATCAATGAACCTTTGGTAGTAGCCCACCAGCCCAAGGAACTGCCGCACCTCCTTTACCGTGGTGGATCTTGGCCAGTCCTTGATTACGGTGACTTTCTCCGGATCAGGTGCCACACCTTCTGCGCTGACCACATGACCCAGGTACTGTACCTTTGGCTTCAAGAGGTGACATTTGGACGGCTTTATCTTCAGGCCATACTCCGACAGGGACTCAAACACTTCTGCTAAGTGCCTCAGGTGATCTTCGTAGGTCTTGGAGTAGACTATGACGTCATCCAGGTACAATAGCACGGTTTCAAAGTTGTGATGGCCCAAGCAGCACTCCATCAATCTCTGAAATGTCCCTGGGGCATTGCAGAGCCCGAACGGCATACAATTGAACTCGCAGAGACCCATTGGTGTCGTGAATGCAGTCTTCTCTTTGTCCGCCTCTGCCACGGGAACCTGCCAATACCCACTGGTGAGATCCAGGGTGGAGAAATAATTAGCTGATTTTAAGGCTGTTAATGACTCTTCTATTCTGGGTAGTGGATAAGCATCTTTATGTGTAATGCGGTTAATTTGTCTGTAATCTACCACATTCTCATTGTACCATCTTTTTTCTTTACGAGCACTAGTGGAGCTGCCCAAGGGCTACAGCTATCTCTGATAACCCCAGCCTCCTTCATTTCCCGTAACATTTCTTTGGCACGCTGATACTGTGCTGGGGGTACAGGGCGGTATCTCTCTTTATTGGGATGATGATCACCCATGGGGATTTGATGTTTTACCCCTTTTACCTGCCCAAAATATAGGGGGTGTTTGCTGAAGACCCGCTCGTACTGCTGTACCACCCGGTAAACCCCATGCTTTTGGTGTGAGGGGGTGGAGTCGGTGCCCACATGTAATTTTTGGCACCAGTCTTCCAGCTGTCCCTTGGAGCCATTGTCGTCCGCCTGGTCGGACGGGATCAAGGGTTCCACTGCTTTGATGGTATTGTTACTGACAGTGTACAGTTTTGCTACAGTGGCGTACCGGGGCAATTTGGCTTCCTCCTCCCCACAATTCAGGACACGGACGGGCACTCTTCCCTTGCGGACGTCTGCTACCCCCCTGGCTATCAGGACTCCAGGCCTACTGTCTGAATACACCGGTTCTACCAAGGTCTGGTAATCCTGACCCTTGAGGCCTATTGCTGCCCGACACCATATCAACATTTCACTTCTTGGGGGTATTGCAATGGGGAGGGGGTCACTTACCCTTACACTGCCAATTTCTCCTCCGGCCAGCTCTACCTGCTGCCTCCTCATCAGGGCTTGGATTTCCCTCTGTAGGGCACGCTGCTGCCCGGAGCTGGCAGTTTCAGCCGCCTGCTGCAACAAAATTATCACTTCGGCAATACAATTTTCTATCACATTTGTACCAATGGTTAGCAGTGGGTCAGATTCTTTGCGATCAATATCTACAATTATCATCCCCTGACATGGCAATTCTACCCGCCCCACTTTAATGGTTACTTCTTTATACCCAATTTGAGGCAAGGGCTGACCATTACTGGCCACAATTGTTAAATCATCATCTGGGCCATGGTCAATGTGTGAATCAGCCCAATATCTTTTGTACAGTTTATAAGGGATGGTTGTTACCTGGGACCCCGTATCCAGGAGGGCATTCAAAGGGATCCCATCCAGCACAATAGGAAGGACCGGGCGTCCTCCCACATAATTGCTGCGACTGAGGGTTGAGCCGGGCTTCCTTACACCTGGGGGTCGGCTCCTGGCCCCAGGCTCGGCCCATTATTATTATTATTATTATTTATTATTATTTATTATTATAGCGCCATTTATTCCATGGCGCTTTACAAGTGAAAGAGGGTATACGTACAACAATCATTAACAGTACAAGACAGACTGGTATAGGAGGAGAGAGGACAGACATTTAAAGGACAGTGTCTTGCAATATGGCCCGCCTGGCTGCAGCGGCGGCAGATCGGTTGTCCCGTTGAATCATACTGGTCTGTGTCTTTTCCTCGGGTCGGCGGAATCCTCCTCTGTCGCATCCATAGGACGTCATCTGGGCTGGAGGCCAACTCGATTCTTGCAGGCGATGGGGTCACTTGTAGAGACTGCACTGTCTTGGCAAGGGCAGCTACAGTCTTGGTCAGCTCCTGGACCTGCTGTCTGAGCTCTGCAGCGGGATCCTTATCCAGGGACTGCGCCTCAGCCCCTGCAGCGGCTCGTGTTGCAGGCACCACCCCGGGGTACGTGATAACAAGAGGCCGGAGGACCATGATACGCAGCTGGGTCCTGTGGGCATCTGACAGGAGCCCTTCTATGAACTGCTCAGTTAGGAGTTTGTCTTCTTCACGTACACTCTCTGGGTCCACCTGTTTAATTGCTCTCAGGGCCTCCTGCAAGTTTAAGGCATAGTCCCTTATGCTGTCTGTGGCCCGTTGTTTGCACCCAAAGAATCTCATCTTTATTTCTGCTGCGGTGCGGGTGTCGAAAGTACTCTTTAACTTGGCCAGTATCTGGGTTGCTGTCCCTTTATCTGTATCAGGCCAGGACTTCACTTCACGCTGGGCCGCGCCGGCTAGCTGCCCCATTAATATGCCCACCTTCTGGCTCTCAGTCAGCGGATACACTATGAACAAGCTGTGCAGCCTTTCTCTGAAGTCGCTCAGGGTATGTGACTCCCCGGAGTACTGTGGCAGCCATTCTGCTCCCGGGATGTATGGCATTGTGATCGGCATTACCGGCGCTACCGCGGGGGCTGGGGCGACGGCGAGTGGGATTACATCGGCCGGTGCTGCTGCGTCTTGAACTACTACAGCCACCGGCTCTCCCTTGGTGTCGGACATCTTCCTCCCCCTTAGTGAACCTTACCAGGCTCCGCTTTCTTTTTACAATCTCTTCCGGGTAGCGCGGGGTTAACGACCCTCCGCTCTGATGGCGCGCTCCCTTCGCGCTCTTTTTCGGGCACGCCCCCCTTCTTCCTGCACTCAGCGAAGCTAATGGCGGCGGCAGTCTTCAAACAGTAAACACACAGTCTTTTCAAAGGCGCACAGTACCCGGTGGGCGCCGGGTACGAAATCCTGTTCGTGACGCCAAAGTTGACTCGCCCACTCCAGGGCTATGGGACACCCGGTGCCGGACCGGACTAGTCCGGGGGTCGTCAGTGGTGGCGGGGCCCGGCTCCGTGGCCCTGGTGGGGTCAATTAATATGGCTGGAGGTGATTAAAGTTTATGGTTGTCGTGACGCCACCTGTGGTTTGCGGCTATTAAGCCGCCACTGCTGTATGGGGCCTCCGGGGCTGTTGGAATGGCAGCTAGGATGGTCCTGCTCCCCACAGGTGGAGCGGTACCCCGGGGCAACAGTTGGTGTTCATGAGAGTCTATGGTGTGAATAACACGGTGCAGAGCCGACAGGCAGTGAAAGAAACAGGCACAAACAGTAGTCTCTTTACCTTCTCCTCTTTTACTCGGCAGCAGTTTAGTCCAGGGAGACCGTCACAGATGGTAAAGATGGTCCGGCCGGCCTGGAAGTGCCTGGGGGTGATCTTTGGCCAGTTGAGTATGAGGCCTACTCCCTAATCTTTCTTTTCTTCTATAGGACCCTGCACTCTGAATTTAGCAAAGGCCCTCCTGCTGCTGGGACTAGTGGTTCGTCCCTTTTTCTGTGTGGTAGACTGCGCAGGCCCTCTCTGGTGCTTCTCTGCTGGAGTCCACACTGGGCCCTTGGGATGCAGCTGTACCTTCAGATTGCTTCTGGGCCAGGGGGCTTGCAGCTCTCCTGCCCTCCGGATTCGGCTACCAGGGAAGGATTTTATACCCTGGCAACCACAGACTCCGATGTCCAAGTCTCTTCTGTGCCTCTCTGCACTTCTTGCTTCACTGGGCCAAGCTATTCCAGCTCTAGGCCCCAGTTCCACAAGGCAGCACTACTCTGCGTCTGCTCTCTTTGCTTCCTTTCTACAGACTGACTACTAACTCCTCCCTCAGGCCAGACTTAAGGAATGCTCCCTGGAACTCCAGGTTCAGAGCTCCCCCTGCTGGTCTGAGGGAGAACTGCGTTGGATGTTAAACTTACTGGCCAATAGACCTCCCAATTACCTCCAGGCTCAGCATTAACCCTTTGGGAGGGCAATGCTGTTGTGGCGACCAGGTCCTGGGGCGCCACAATAACATGGAAGGTTGATAGCATAACTTTCATTACAAAGTCTTCAGTTTTGTTCCAATTAGTTGATGCAAAATAAATACCCCCCACATCCAAAACTACTACATCTAGCATTAGGTATGACCTCCATAATTTTAAAAGACCGTACCAAGTCTTCTAGGCAAGGAATGAATAACATCTATGTTTTCCTATTCCTCAAGAATAACCTATTTTAGATCCTGGATGCTGGATGGAGAATGATGCTCAACTTGTCTCTTCAGCATTCCCCATAGGTGTTTGATTAGGTTAAGATGAGAAGACACAGTTGGCCAATGAATCATTTTAACCATGTTCTTCAGAAATGCAACTTGTCTTGTCTTGCAAATGGTCTTAGATATGTATTTTTGACCATTGTCATGTTGAAAAAGTACACATCTACCAAAGGCATGGAGTGATGGTAGCATCTTCTCTTTCAATATAGAGCTTTGCATCTTTAAAATCATGATAGCATCAATGAAATGTATATCCCTGACACCAGCAGCACTCATGCAGCCCCACATAAGGATGCATAGGCTTTAGGGAAGAGACGTCCTTTGTGGATGACACCCATGCATGCCAATTCTCTGCAGTGTACCCTGTAATGTGTCCCTCCCCTCGGGTTGGTGTACTACTTCATTAACTAACTGCAGTGAACTTGCATGTTGATTTTGTTCAACCTTCTCATGAAGGTGTTAACATCCAAGGTCGGCTTTCACGTCTCAGAGATGGTAGAAGTGCCACGTTTGGTAAAATTTTGTATCACTTTTGCTTCAGTATTCGGACTGAAAAGTAAAGCTTTGCTGAGCTTCTTTTAACCTTCACCTTTCTTGTGTAAATAAATTATTTGCTTTCTAGGGCCTTGTGACATTTCTCTTCCATGTGGTACCATTGCTAACAACAAGATGCAATGGGAAGGGGTTTTCTTTGCTAAGGAATGACTTTTTAAAGTCAACTGTTTGCTGGACACCTGGGTAATGAATAATTAGACTTACTTGTGCTTTATCTTTGTGAATTAGAATTGTTTTGTAGTCTAAACTTTAGCTTTGCTCCAAAGACTGTCATTGGGTTTACTTGTTTCTACATAGTCTTTAATGAATTTGTTATGAGAACTACTTGTTTGGGCTGAAAAATAACAAATCTTGTTTACAATCAATGGCCCACATTTGTGGGATTATTTTGTAGTATGGTAACCCATAGAAAATGTTAATTATGAAAAGAAACTAATGGTTTTCTGATTAGATAAATTGCTCCCGAGGGCAAAGTCTTCTTATTTGAGTTTTTTCTCTTGTAGGTCCCAGATCCTTTAACCCTATGTACTTTAAAGGGAAAAGATGAGAGTCCCAGTATCCAAAATTACATCGTCATTACATCAACATACAAACACAGTACCTCTTGGAACATAAATTAGGAGGTAAATGAGAAAGCGGTGTATAACAGCGCACTGCAGACCATAAATGAAGGAATAATAATTTATTTTATATCTTGGAACATAAATCTAATATGGGTCTCTACTACCCTCGTCTACACCACTCATTATTACTATTAGTTTCCTATACTAGAAATCGCACACACCTTACAGAGAGTAAATCTCATTTAAATTATGATAAGATCCCCTTTCTTAGTTAATAACCACATGTCTTTCCATTGGGGGAGAATATTTCCAGGTAATGCAAATCACAACCAGGTGGGGAAAGATTAAAGACTGATAACAAAAATTAAAAAATCAGAATATTGTCCCATATTATCTTTATAAATGCAGTTTCCCAAAATATAATTGCAGCCAAATATTATACTATTCTGTCAAGGTATTCCCAAGTAAGTATATAATTACATTGTGGATATGTCCTGATAATAACTTTATATATCTCGCTATATACCATTTTTGGGTAGGTAGAGAGGCATGGGAATACACCAGAAAAAAAGCAACACCTAAGCCTTGTCCTGGGAACTTGCTGTGTGTAGGCTCTCTAGGGAACATTTGTCCGTCTTCTCCCTGTCATATGTCTGGATATGAACCCTTGAGTCTGTGCTCTGTGGTTGGCTTCTCTGTCCGCCGGACCACAGTAAACTCACCTTTTCATTGGGTGTTTAGTTCCTGTTATCTGTGCTTTGGTTTTATTAGGGTAACAGATGTAATAATTTACTTGTTTGCCTTCCCAACTACCTTTTGTGTGTAGCTAGTATATCCTGCTGGTGATATGCTCACTTTGAAGTCCAGTTATATTGCTGTTAATTGCTGCCAGTCAGTGGAATACCAGCTAGGATATTTCTCTCCCCTGTTTTTGTTCTCTACTCTGCACTAGAGATGAGTGAACCTGTTCAGTTTGCCAATTTCAGATTGGAACGAGCCTTGGCCAGTTTGGGCTCAGCTATCTGAGCACTTTGCTCAAAAGTTGACAATGTTCGGTAATGGTTCATTTACAGAAAACCCACTCCCGGCCCCATCACAGCCATGTCAATTATTGGCATGGCTGTGATTGGCCATGGAAATCACTTAAAAAGGAAGCAAAAGGGTTAAAGTATGTCATACTTTCTGAGTTTCTCTGCGGCTGTACTTAAGGGCCGCTTATTATTTCTCATGCATATTCACTGCTTTCCCCTCCCACTGGCATATATGATTGGCTGCTGTCAGACCGCACCCCCAAACAGGGTGTAAAATAAATAAATTATTAAATAAAATGGCATAGAGTCCCCCCCATCTATTGATACCAGCACAGATAAAGCCCACGGCTACAGGCTGCCGTACCCAGCTGTGTGCTTATCTTGCCTGTGTATCAAAATAAAAGGAACTGCATGCGGCTTTTTTTAAATAAATATTGAAATAAATAACTTACCAAAAATGGCATGTGGTATCCCCGATTGTGATACCCAGGCATGATAAAGCCCGACAGCTGGGGTTTGGTATTCTCAGGCTGGGGAGACCCATGTTATTAGGGCCTCTAGCCTAAAGAGAGCAGCTTACAGCTGCCCAAGATTGCTGCATCCATTAGATGCGACAGTCACGGAACTTTATCCAGCTCTTCCCAACTTTCCTGGTGCTGTGGCAATTGGGGTAATAAGGGGTTAATCACAGCTCACAGCTGCCAATAAGCCCCAGATTAGTAATGAGAGTGTCTATGATAGAACACATAAGTTTGACCTCCCATTAAATTCAATGGGTTTGGTATGTTCGCCGATCTGTTCGTCGAAGAGCTTGGTGAACACCAGGAAGCTCGGTAAAGATTGGTGAACCGAACTTTGAAAGGTTCACTCATCTCTACTCTGATGTTTGTTGTAAGTGGGTGGCATATTCTTTAGCAATAGTCACCTTCTGTGTTATTTTGTATTTGTTGTTTGTCTTACTCAATCTGTGGTCATTTTTTACTTGAGCACACCTTCCCTTCTGTAGATAAGATGCACTGCAAGGTTGGGATCTCTAGAATGTACAGGAAACAGCAGGGTCAATTGCAATTTTTAGTGTGTTTAGCTCTTTGTGAGTTGTTGTAAGAACATAACACTCCCTCAGGCCACCACTCTGTGTCTTCCTGCTATTTGCAGTGCTGCTGATCCTGCCACCTCTGCACTGCTGTCTTCGCTCTGCATGGTTGGGTGAGTAACTTCATCACCCACAACTTCGTCTTCCACTTCCATGCTCTTATCCTCCTCCTGACTTGACTTAAAGGGAATCTGTAAACAGGTTATCTGACAGCAGTATAATGTGGAGACAGAGACCCTGATTTCAGTGATGTCATTTTGATAAAATCAATGTTTTCTCTGCTGCAGATCTAGCCATGGTGGGAGAAAGGAGAATCAGATTGAGGATTATGTGGTCCAGAGTCATTTTTGCTACTGAGACTGGACAGTAAAGAAGACAGGGTGGTGCTGGGAGACAGACTCGAAGCATTATCTGCCATTCAACCGACCACCTGTTCGAATTGTTCTGGCCTCAAAAGTGTTGTCCATGGCCCCTCCAAAGTGCAAATTGTCTCTTCAGGGAGGAAGAGGACGAACTCTAGTGCCACCTATTGGAAGTAGCAATCCTGTAAGTCAAAAGTGATCCTTTAATGAGCCTTGGCATATGACATATGATTTTTGCCAGATCAGAACCTCAAATTGCAGACATGGTGTTTCGGGGTGATTGCCCCTCATTAGTCAAAGTATGAGATCTGATGTGGCTGTGTGAGAAGCTATAATGGGGTCTAAGGGGAACATTTTTCTTCTTGCGGAGACTGACAAACCAATCTGGCTTCCAGTGAGGAGCATTCCGATTTGCTTGATTAGAGCACCGAGCACCTGAGCATTTTAGTTCTCACTCATCACTAGAGATAAGCAATGTAAAAAGGTGATGAGAGAGTGCTCTCTCCTGCACAGGGACTATGATCACATGATGGAGATTTATCTTTAGACAGCGTTGGCCAATGCTTTAAAAAAAAGTGTTTTTGGATCATCATAGGAACAGATTTAAAACAACAAAAAAATAGATTTTTATAATTTCTATATCTCCTACAAGGCAATGGTGATTAGTTCGAAGTATAAATATTGGGTGACAAATTCCCTTTAATTATTGTTCAGCTTTTGCAAAGTTATGAAACTGTAATATAGTCCATTGCCTTATTTTGCTAGGGCTGCAGTACAAAGCAACATGAACTAGGCATTAAAAAGGATTTTTCAACATGGAGTAAATTTCAAAATAATTTGTTTTCCCAAGTCATCTGTAATTTAAAAGGGCTTTTCCTGCCAAAAAAATGTATTTTAAAATTAATTTTAATCAATAGGTCTTGGAATAATAATAATTTCCATCATTGGATGTGTTTAAAAAAACAAACAAAAAAACCCCAAAACGTTCCTGTGCTTAAATAATATTATAAATTGTCTTTATTTCCTCGAAATGTGGAAGTATTCATGCACAAACTGAAAATATGCCACTGTTATAAAGTTATTTATACTTGATTTTGTATATTTTCTCCTTTTCAATAAACATTTTTGAAAAAAAAATAATATTATAAATGTGCCCATGCTGTCTACTGTGTAATAGATGTGTCTGACCGTACAGGAACATGGTCTGATCATGCCACATCTCCTGGTGCATATGAGCCGCCTCCATTGCCATGTTTTGTCACACTAGAACTGATAAACCGTGTAATTTTTGCTTGGGAATCAACCTAACACACTGAGCTATTAGGGAATGTGAGAATAGGCTGTAACTTGTAGTATAGAGGAAGAAAAAGATTTTTCAATCACCAGGAACAAAACAGTAACAATGCAGTGACATGAAAAGAATCTGCATAACTATTTATTTGCTAAATAGTTTCAAGTCAAATTTATGTATGAGATAGCCAATATGATTGTCTATAAAATAAAGGTTGTCTCATGCTCAAAGCTGTAGTGGATGGTGAGATATGAAAGTCAAAAGTGCAAAACATTGTTACTAGAGATGAGCGAACCGGTCCCGGTTCGGCTCGAGGCGGTTCGCCGAACGGGGGGTCTGGCTCGAGTTCGGCTCGTCGAACGTTCGACGAACCGAACTCGAGCCCATAGGAAACAATGGCAGGCAATCACAAACACAGTAAAACACCTAGAAAACACCCTGAAAGGTGTCCAAAAGGTGACAAACAACTCACAACATAACACAAACACATGGGAAAGTGACAAGGACATATACTCATGTGAAAACAAAACAGCTGGACAAGGAAAAAGAGGGAGACACACAGATATATGAGTATATGCAAAGAAACATCGATTCCATTATTGTGCAACTTGAGCCCTGCTCATTTTAGGCTTCCAATCTGGATAAATTGCCTGAGCTCGCCACGTACGCCTTGAGGATCTTGTCGTGTCCTGCAGCCAGCGTTCTCTCGGAACCTGTCTTCAGTGCTGCTGGGGGTCTGCTGGCAGATAAGCACACGTGTCTGTCCACTGACAATGTGGACCTGGCTCTCAGAGGACTTTTCTTCCCCTGGGTCAGCCAGGGGAGGCGAAAGGCACGCGTATTTTTGAGAGTGCTTCATGCAAAGCATCTTTTTCTTTGTCAAAAGGGGGGCTCAACCGATGCCAGTCAAGTGGGGTGTGTGTGGCCCAGTTAGTGGCAACGAGGGAGACTGTGGTTGGAGTCCCCTCGCTGTGTCTCTAAAAGAACCAAGATGAACAAGTCATGGCTCTCAGAGGACTTTTCTTCCCCTGGGTCAGCCAGGGGACGGGAAAGGCACGCGTATTTTTGAGAGTGCTTCATGCAAAGCATCTTTTTCTTTTTCAAAAGGGGGCTCAACCGATGCCAGTCAAGTGGGGTGTGTGTGGCCCAGTTAGTGGCAACGAGGGAGACTGTGGTTGGAGTCCCCTCGCTGTGTCTCTAAAAGAACCAAGATGAACAAGTCATGGCTCTCAGAGGACTTTTCTTCCCCTGGGTCAGCCAGGGGACGGGAAAGGCACGCGTATTTTTGAGAGTGCTTCATGCAAAGCATCTTTTTCTTTTTCAAAAGGGGGCTCAACCGATGCCAGTCAAGTGGGGTGTGTGTGGCCCAGTTAGTGGCAACGAGGGAGACTGTGGTTGGAGTCCCCTCGCTGTGTCTCTAAAAGAACCAAGATGAACAAGTCATGGCTCTCAGAGGACTTTTCTTCCCCTGGGTCAGCCAGGGGACGGGAAAGGCACGCGTATTTTTGAGAGTGCTTCATGCAAAGCATCTTTTTCTTTTTCAAAAGGGGGCTCAACCGATGCCAGTCAAGTGGGGTGTGTGTGGCCCAGTTAGTGGCAACGAGGGAGACTGTGGTTGGAGTCCCCTCGCTGTGTCTCTAAAAGAACCAAGATGAACAAGTCATGGCTCTCAGAGGACTTTTCTTCCCCTGGGTCAGCCAGGGGACGGGAAAGGCACGCGTATTTTTGAGAGTGCTTCATGAAAAGCATCTTTTTCTTTGTCAAAAGGGGGGGTCAACCGATGCCAGTCAAGTGGGGTGTGTGTGGCCCAGTTAGTGGCAACGAGGGAGACTGTGGTTGGAGTCCCCTCGCTGTGTCTCTAAAAGAACCAAGATGAACAAGTCATGGCTCTCAGAGGACTTTTCTTCCCCTGGGTCAGCCAGGGGACGGGAAAGGCACGCGTATTTTTGAGAGTGCTTCATGCAAAGCATCTTTTTCTTTTTCAAAAGGGGGCTCAACCGATGCCAGTCAAGTGGGGTGTGTGTGGCCCAGTTAGTGGCAACGAGGGAGACTGTGGTTGGAGTCCCCTCGCTGTGTCTCTAAAAGAACCAAGATGAACAAGTCATGGCTCTCAGAGGACTTTTCTTCCCCTGGGTCAGCCAGGGGACGGGAAAGGCACGCGTATTTTTGAGAGTGCTTCATGCAAAGCATCTTTTTCTTTTTCAAAAGGGGGCTCAACCGATGCCAGTCAAGTGGGGTGTGTGGCCCAGTTAGTGGCAACGAGGGAGACTGTGGTTGGAGTCCCCTCGCTGTGTCTCTAAAAGAACCAAGATGAACAAGTCATGGCTCTCAGAGGACTTTTCTTCCCCTGGGTCAGCCAGGGGACGGGAAAGGCACGCGTATTTTTGAGAGTGCTTCATGAAAAGCATCTTTTTCTTTGTCAAAAGGGGGGGTCAACCGATGCCAGTCAAGTGGGGTGTGTGTGGCCCAGTTAGTGGCAACGAGGGAGACTGTGGTTGGAGTCCCCTCGCTGTGTCTCTAAAAGAACCAAGATGAACAAGTCATGGCTCTCAGAGGACTTTTCTTCCCCTGGGTCAGCCAGGGGACGGGAAAGGCACGCGTATTTTTGAGAGTGCTTCATGCAAAGCATCTTTTTCTTTGTCAAAAGGGGGGGTCAACCGATGCCAGTCAAGTGGGGTGTGTGTGGCCCAGTTAGTGGCAACGAGGGAGACTGTGGTTGGAGTCCCCTCGCTGTGTCTCTAAAAGAACCAAGATGAACAAGTCATGGCTCTCAGAGGACTTTTCTTCCCCTGGGTCAGCCAGGGGACGGGAAAGGCACGCGTATTTTTGAGAGTGCTTCATGCAAAGCATCTTTTTCTTTTTCAAAAGGGGGCTCAACCGATGCCAGTCAAGTGGGGTGTGTGTGGCCCAGTTAGTGGCAACGAGGGAGACTGTGGTTGGAGTCCCCTCGCTGTGTCTCTAAAAGAACCAAGATGAACAAGTCATGGCTCTCAGAGGACTTTTCTTCCCCTGGGTCAGCCAGGGGACGGGAAAGGCACGCGTATTTTTGAGAGTGCTTCATGAAAAGCATCTTTTTCTTTGTCAAAAGGGGGGGTCAACCGATGCCAGTCAAGTGGGGTGTGTGTGGCCCAGTTAGTGGCAACGAGGGAGACTGTGGTTGGAGTCCCCTCGCTGTGTCTCTAAAAGAACCAAGATGAACAAGTCATGGCTCTCAGAGGACTTTTCTTCCCCTGGGTCAGCCAGGGGACGGGAAAGGCACGCGTATTTTTGAGAGTGCTTCATGCAAAGCATCTTTTTCTTTGTCAAAAGGGGGGGTCAACCGATGCCAGTCAAGTGGGGTGTGTGTGGCCCAGTTAGTGGCAACGAGGGAGACTGTGGTTGGAGTCCCCTCGCTGTGTCTCTAAAAGAACCAAGATGAACAAGTCATGGCTCTCAGAGGACTTTTCTTCCCCTGGGTCAGCCAGGGGACGGGAAAGGCACGCGTATTTTTGAGAGTGCTTCATGCAAAGCATCTTTTTCTTTTTCAAAAGGGGGCTCAACCGATGCCAGTCAAGTGGGGTGTGTGTGGCCCAGTTAGTGGCAACGAGGGAGACTGTGGTTGGAGTCCCCTCGCTGTGTCTCTAAAAGAACCAAGATGAACAAGTCATGGCTCTCAGAGGACTTTTCTTCCCCTGGGTCAGCCAGGGGACGGGAAAGGCACGCGTATTTTTGAGAGTGCTTCATGAAAAGCATCTTTTTCTTTGTCAAAAGGGGGGGTCAACCGATGCCAGTCAAGTGGGGTGTGTGTGGCCCAGTTAGTGGCAACGAGGGAGACTGTGGTTGGAGTCCCCTCGCTGTGTCTCTAAAAGAACCAAGATGAACAAGTCATGGCTCTCAGAGGACTTTTCTTCCCCTGGGTCAGCCAGGGGACGGGAAAGGCACGCGTATTTTTGAGAGTGCTTCATGCAAAGCATCTTTTTCTTTGTCAAAAGGGGGGGTCAACCGATGCCAGTCAAGTGGGGTGTGTGTGGCCCAGTTAGTGGCAACGAGGGAGACTGTGGTTGGAGTCCCCTCGCTGTGTCTCTAAAAGAACCAAGATGAACAAGTCATGGCTCTCAGAGGACTTTTCTTCCCCTGGGTCAGCCAGGGGACGGGAAAGGCACGCGTATTTTTGAGAGTGCTTCATGCAAAGCATCTTTTTCTTTTTCAAAAGGGGGCTCAACCGATGCCAGTCAAGTGGGGTGTGTGTGGCCCAGTTAGTGGCAACGAGGGAGACTGTGGTTGGAGTCCCCTCGCTGTGTCTCTAAAAGAACCAAGATGAACAAGTCATGGCTCTCAGAGGACTTTTCTTCCCCTGGGTCAGCCAGGGGACGGGAAAGGCACGCGTATTTTTGAGAGTGCTTCATGAAAAGCATCTTTTTCTTTGTCAAAAGGGGGGGTCAACCGATGCCAGTCAAGTGGGGTGTGTGTGGCCCAGTTAGTGGCAACGAGGGAGACTGTGGTTGGAGTCCCCTCGCTGTGTCTCTAAAAGAACCAAGATGAACAAGTCATGGCTCTCAGAGGACTTTTCTTCCCCTGGGTCAGCCAGGGGACGGGAAAGGCACGCGTATTTTTGAGAGTGCTTCATGCAAAGCATCTTTTTCTTTGTCAAAAGGGGGGGTCAACCGATGCCAGTCAAGTGGGGTGTGTGTGGCCCAGTTAGTGGCAACGAGGGAGACTGTGGTTGGAGTCCCCTCGCTGTGTCTCTAAAAGAACCAAGATGAACAAGTCATGGCTCTCAGAGGACTTTTCTTCCCCTGGGTCAGCCAGGGGACGGGAAAGGCACGCGTATTTTTGAGAGTGCTTCATGCAAAGCATCTTTTTCTTTTTCAAAAGGGGGCTCAACCGATGCCAGTCAAGTGGGGTGTGTGTGGCCCAGTTAGTGGCAACGAGGGAGACTGTGGTTGGAGTCCCCTCGCTGTGTCTCTAAAAGAACCAAGATGAACAAGTCATGGCTCTCAGAGGACTTTTCTTCCCCTGGGTCAGCCAGGGGACGGGAAAGGCACGCGTATTTTTGAGAGTGCTTCATGAAAAGCATCTTTTTCTTTGTCAAAAGGGGGGGTCAACCGATGCCAGTCAAGTGGGGTGTGTGTGGCCCAGTTAGTGGCAACGAGGGAGACTGTGGTTGGAGTCCCCTCGCTGTGTCTCTAAAAGAACCAAGATGAACAAGTCATGGCTCTCAGAGGACTTTTCTTCCCCTGGGTCAGCCAGGGGACGGGAAAGGCACGCGTATTTTTGAGAGTGCTTCATGCAAAGCATCTTTTTCTTTGTCAAAAGGGGGGGTCAACCGATGCCAGTCAAGTGGGGTGTGTGTGGCCCAGTTAGTGGCAACGAGGGAGACTGTGGTTGGAGTCCCCTCGCTGTGTCTCTAAAAGAACCAAGATGAACAAGTCATGGCTCTCAGAGGACTTTTCTTCCCCTGGGTCAGCCAGGGGACGGGAAAGGCACGCGTATTTTTGAGAGTGCTTCATGCAAAGCATCTTTTTCTTTTTCAAAAGGGGGCTCAACCGATGCCAGTCAAGTGGGGTGTGTGTGGCCCAGTTAGTGGCAACGAGGGAGACTGTGGTTGGAGTCCCCTCGCTGTGTCTCTAAAAGAACCAAGATGAACAAGTCATGGCTCTCAGAGGACTTTTCTTCCCCTGGGTCAGCCAGGGGACGGGAAAGGCACGCGTATTTTTGAGAGTGCTTCATGCAAAGCATCTTTTTCTTTTTCAAAAGGGGGCTCAACCGATGCCAGTCAAGTGGGGTGTGTGTGGCCCAGTTAGTGGCAACGAGGGAGACTGTGGTTGGAGTCCCCTCGCTGTGTCTCTAAAAGAACCAAGATGAACAAGTCATGGCTCTCAGAGGACTTTTCTTCCCCTGGGTCAGCCAGGGGACGGGAAAGGCACGCGTATTTTTGAGAGTGCTTCATGCAAAGCATCTTTTTCTTTTTCAAAAGGGGGCTCAACCGATGCCAGTCAAGTGGGGTGTGTGTGGCCCAGTTAGTGGCAACGAGGGAGACTGTGGTTGGAGTCCCCTCGCTGTGTTTTACATGCTTTTAGAAGGGCATGAAATGGCTTGGAGGTTGACTTTCATCATATGCAAACTGTTGGCTACCAAAATGCTGCCTTTCCAACAACTGTGGTTATAGGCAATGAGGAACATACTGATGAAGATGAGACGCAGATACCCGATTGGGATGACAACTTAAATATTCGGTCAGGGCAAGAAGAAACTCGGTCTGAGGGGTAGGGGAGTGCAAACACAACAATTGATGATTAAGTTCTAGATCACACCTACTGTCAACCCACAGTCAGACACTCGAGGAGGTCAACAGAGGCGGTGGAGGAGGATGCAACCGACGTCGAAGTAACCTGGCGCCTTCCTGGACACAGTCGGAGCACTGGTAGCACGTCTACAACTGCATCCTCAGCCACCACTCTGCCTCTGAGCATTATTCGGGGTGGATCAACAGGTCGCATGGCCTCTAAGCCTTGCCTAGCCAGGTCCTTTTTTGACATAGAAAAAGATCGCCCAAATTATGTGATCTGTAAAATTTGTCATGGTTCTCTTAGTAGAGGTCAAAACCTCAGCAGTTTGACAACTTCTTCCATGAATCGTCACATGAATAAATATCATATGGCCCGATGGGAAGCTCACCGTGCTGCAATGCGGCCTAGCGGAGCGAACCATCCACCGCCTGCCCCTTCCAGTGCATCCGCGCGCTCGTCATCTTCTAGGACTGTGGGGACAGCTGTCACACCTGTTTTTCCACCCACAACTTCCACCACTGTAACCGCAACAGGCAGTTTGCTTGGTAGGTCGTCAGTTGGTTTGGAAGGGGAAACAAGTGAGTGTGTACAGCTCTCTCAGACATCGATAGCACCAACTTTGGATGAAGGCAACATCATGTCTCCGCCTGCACTTTCCTCACAAAGCTGCATTTTTCCAGGGACACCCGACTCAACACCGTCTACACACAGCAGCCAGATCTCTGTCCCTCAGATGTGGTCAAATAAAAGGCCACTTCCTGCGACCCATGACAAAGCGAAGAGGTTGACTCTATCCCTCTGTAAGCTGTTGACTACAGAAATGCTGCCTTTCCGCCTAGTGGACACACAGGATTTTAGAGACCTTATGTCTGTCGCTGTGCCCCAGTACCAGATGCCTAGTCGCCACTACTTCTCTAAGAAAGGTGTGCCCGCGCTACACCAGCATGTCGCACACAACATCACCGCTTCCTTGAGAAACTCTGTGTGTGAACGGGTGCATTTCACCACCGATACTTGGACCAGTAAGCATGGACAGGGACGTTACATGTCGCTGACTGGCCACTGGGTAACTATGGTGATAGATGGTGAAGGGTCTGCTGCACAAGTCTTGCCGTCCCCACGACTTGTGTGTCAATCCTCTGTCTGTCCAAGTTCCGCCACTGCTTCTGCATCCTCCACCTCATCTGGGTCCTCCACCTCCGCCCCAAGCCTGCCTGGTCAGGCCACCAGCGTTCTCACTGCGCAGAAGGAATCACGCACCCCTCATTACTATGCTGGTAGCAGAGCGCAACGGCATCAGGCGGTCTTTAGCTTGACATGTCTTTGAAATAGGAGTCACACAGCGACTGAGTTGTGGGCAGCTCTGGAGACTGATTTTGATAAATGGTTGTCTCCACTCAACCTGCAGCCTGGTAAGGCCGTGTGCGACAATGCTGCAAACCTGGGTGCGGCCCTTCGCCTGGGCAAGGTGACACACGTGCCTTGTATGGCTCACGTGTTTAACCTTGTTGTCCAGCAATTTTTAACACACTATCCCGGCCTAGATGGCCTTCTGACCAGGGCACGGAAACTGTCTGCAGTGCTCACTTCCGCCGTTCAACCGCCGCACCTGAGCGACTTGCATCGCTCCAGAAGTCTTTCGGCCTGCCGGTTCATCGCCTGAAATGCGATGTGGCGACACGCTGGAATTCAACTCTCCACATGTTACAGCGACTGTGGCAGCACCGGCGAGCCCTGGTGCAATACGTCATGATGTATAGCCTGGGCCAACGAGATGCAGAAGTGGGGCAGATCACCCTGATGGAGTGATCTCAGATCAAGGACCTATGCACCCTTCTGCACAGTTTCGACATGGCGACGAATATGTTTAGCGCTGACAATGCCATTATCAGCATGACGATTACAGTCATTTACATGCTGGAGCACACGCTAAACACTATTCGTAGTCAGGGGGTGGGACAACAGGAAGGGGAGGAACTACAGGAGGATTCATATGCGCAAGACACAACAACATCACCAAGGTCCAGACGTTCATCATCACCAACGCGGCAGGCATGGGACCATGGGGGACAGGGATCAACAAGGGCGCATGGTAGCAGGTGAGATGTTGAGGAAGGTGCAGGAGGACATGAAGATATGGAGGACGAACTGTCCATGGACATGGAAGACTCAGCAGATGAGGGGGACCTTGGTCAAATTTCAGTTGAAAGAGGTTGGGGGGAGATGACAGAGGAAGAAAGAACGGTTAGCACCTCTATGCCACAAACACAGCGTGGACTTGGTGCGCATGGCTGCGCAAGACACATGAGTGCCTTCTTGTTGCACTACCTCCAACATGACCCTCGTATTGTCAAAATTAGAAGTGATGATGACTACTGGCTTGCCACACTATTAGATCCCCGGGACAAGTCCAAATTTTGTGACATAATTCCACCCATAGAAAGGGACGCACGTATGCAGGAGTATCAGCAGAAGCTGTTACTCGATCTTAGCTCGGCTTTTCCACCAAACAACCGTGCAGGTGAAGGGAGTGATTCTCCCAGTTGTAACTTGACAAACATGGGACGGCCTCGTCATCTTCAACAGTCTACCCGTACCAGTAGGACCGTATCTGGTGCTGGTAACAGCAATTTTATGGAATCTTTTCATAATTTTTTTAGACCCTCCTTTGCAAGGCCACCAGAGACAACAAGTCTGACACATAGTCAACGGATGGAGAGGATGATACAGGAGTATCTCCAAATGAACATCGATGCAATGACTTTGCAAATGGAGCCTTGCTCCTTTTGTGCTTCAAATCTAGAAAAATGTCAAGAGCTCTCCAGTTACGCCTCGAAGATTTTGTCGTGTCCAGCTGCCAGCGTTGTCTCTGAACGTGTCTTCAGTGCTGCTGGGTGTGTGCTGACAGATAAGCGCACGCGTCTGTCCAGTGACAATGTGGACAGACTGACGTTCATCAAAATGAACAAGTCATGGATCCAGAAGGAATTTACTACCCCTGTGTCATCCTGGGGAGAGTAAATGCTTGTGGATTTGGAATGTGCTTGATGCAAATCAAAACATCCTGTTTGCAACTAGGGCACAAGTGCTGCCACTGATAAGGTGTCTGTGTGGGGCCCAATTTTTGGAAAAAAAGGGAGACTCCGCTTGGAGTAACCCTTGCTTGCTGTGTTTTTTAAAAATGATACAAGATGAACAGATCTGAAGGCAAGATGAAGCCAACATCATGTCTCCGCCTGCACTTTTCTCACAAACCTGCATTTTTCCAGGGACACCCTACTCAACACCGTCTACAGACAGCAGCCAGATCTCTGTCCCTCAGATGTGGTCAAATAAAAGGCCACTTACTGCGACCCATGACAAAGCTAAGTGGTTGACTCTATCCCTCTGTAAGCTGTTGGCTACCGAAATGCTGCCTTTACGCGTAGTGGACACACAGGATTTTACAGACCTTATGTCTGTCGCTGTGCCCCAGTACCAGATGCCCAATCACCACTGCTTCTCCAAGAAAAGCATGCCCGCGCTACACCGGCATGTCGCACACAACATCACCACTTCCTTGAGAAAATCTGTGTGCGACAGGGTGCATTTCAACACAGATACTTGGACCAGTAAGCATAGACAGGGTCATTACATGTCACTGACTGGGCACTGGCAAACTATGGTGAGAGATGGAGAAGGGTCTGCTGTACAAGTCTTGCCGTCCCCACGAGTTGTTTCAATCCTTGTTCTGTATGTAGAAGTTAATACACTGCTTCTGCCTCTTCAACCTCGTGTGGGTCCTCTACCTTTGCGCAAACCCTGTGTGGTCAGGCCACCCTTCCTTGCAACTGCGCACAAGGACTACCACACACCTCCTTACTATGCTGGCAGCAGAGCTCAATGCCATCAGGCGGTCAAAGTTTTACTTTGAAATGTATGGGAAATGTGAGTCACACCGCTATTACAGAGAATAGTAGTCAGGCATGGTCAAAACATTAATTGAGGAACAGGAACAGAATGGGACGGCCAGGACTTAATCAGAAAACAAGCAGAGGTGAAATGCGTATCGGCCAACAAGGTACATAAACAGCAAGCAGGAAAAGTAGTCAGGTAACAAGCACACAAAATCATAAAACTGAACTGGGGGTAAAATTAACCAGAGGTTCATAGCTATGTCTGGCAGTGGTCTGCAGACAGGATGGGCATAAAAAAGGGTGTGGTGTCTTCCCATTGGTTGTAGCTGAATGATGGTATTTCATCTGTGAGATACCCACCAGCTACATTCAGCCAGAGATTCTGCATCTGTCAAGGTAATGCAGCCCAGTGGGTGAGCATAACCTGCGTCCACCTGCGCCGCTGGCATCGACTACTCTCCCATCATCAGCACTATTCATGAAAGGAACACGTTGTCACCTGGCGACCGGAGTACAAATTGACGGAGCGGACTCCGTTGGTGACTTAACAGCCGTGTGCGGCAATGATGCAAACCTGGCTGCGGGCCATCCTCAGGGCAATGTGACACACGTGCCTTTTATGGCTCACGTGTTGATCCGAATTCTCCAGCAATTTTTAAAACACCATCACGGCCTACATGGCCTTGTGCAGCGGGCACGCTCGCTATGTGCTCACTTCCATCGTGCGCACACAGCAGCTCAACAACTTTCATCACTCCGGAAGTCTTAGGGTCTGGCAGTTAAACGCCGGAAATGCGATGTTCCGACACGCAGGAATTGGAATCTGCACATGTTGCAGCGTGTGTGGCAGCACCGCAGAGCCCTGCTGAAATACGGTAAGACATATAGCCTGGGATAAGTTGATCCAGAGGTGGTGCAGATCACGCTGCTGGAGTGGTGTCAGATCAAGGACCTATGCACCCTGCTACACAGTTTTGAAATGTCGACGAAGATGTTTAGCACTGGCAATGTCATTCTCAGCGTGACAATTCTGGTCATCTACATGATGGAGCACACTGTAATTATTATTCGGAGTCAGGTGTTGGGACAAGAGGAAGGGGAGGAAGTACAGGAGGAGTCATATGCGGAAGGGATAACAAGATCTACGAGGTCCAGATGGTCAGCGGCACCTATGCGGCAGTCATGGTGAGGGAGAGGGATTAACAAGGGCGCATAGTATCAGCAAAAAGTGTTGATGAAAGTGCAGGAGCCCATGAAGAAATGGAGGACGAACTGGCGATGGGCATGGAAGACTCAGCAGATGAGTGAGAGCTTGCTCACATTTCGGTTGTGCGAGGTTGTGGGTAGAGGGCAGAGGAAGGATGCACGATTCTCACCTCTCTGCCACCAACACACCAAGGACTTGGTCCTCCTGGATGCACAAGACACATGAGCGCCTTCTTGCTGCACTACCTACATGACCCTCGGATTGTATGAATTTGAAGTAATCCTGAATACTGGGTTGCCACACTGTTAGATCCCCGGTACAAGACAAAATTTGGCGAACTAATTCCTGCCATAGAAATAGACGCACGTATACAGGAGTATCTGCAGAATGTGGTACGCAATCTTAGATCTACTTTTCCACTAAACACCAGTGCTGCACAGAGTGAATCTCAACACTTTGTCATGGATAGGAGGAAATGGTCTTTTACTTGTCCACATCGGAGGGACCGAGGGATGGCTGCTGTGCTGAGATGGCGTTGAGTACGGTGTCCCTGCACAGTTGCACTTTTGGTCATATCCCAAAATGAGTTGAAAAAGGACAGATGCTGTTGGAAAGGGGAACAGGTGTGTTGGAAAGGGGAAAAAAATTTTGGTCCGTGGATTTGGTGGTTAAACAACTGTAACATTTGCTGAAGAAACAACATCTGTTACAGTGGGACTGGCAGATTTGGATAAAGTGGTATATAATCTGTGACCGCTATATAACAAAAATTAATAAGAAAAGAAAGAGAAAGGTATATATCACCTTCAGCAGTCAGTGTCCACCGTGCTCCCAGTTGGAAAAGGAGAGGTTGGCAACTTGAAGGTTTGGTGGAGGATACAGAGCTGTGTGGCTATGAAACTAATAGTAGCCTGAACCGAGTTAGACGCCATTCGGATCTGGAGACTGTGAGCCCTGTTAGCGTCACAGGGTCCACATGCCCACCCAGCCCAGGAACTCCCTGTTAACAACACAGGGGCCATTGAGTACGCTGACCGTGTGCGTAGGGGCCACACCTGTGGACAGCAGGCGCATCAGCAGCAGCAGGCCTGTTAATGCCACTGGGCTGCACAAGCAGGACTGTTAGGACAGGAGCTGGTCTTAACCGTTCTGCGTTACCAACTGTGGTGGTGGCCTGCATCCACCACCCTATCCCTGCCTACCTCTGGCCTAAAGCCGCAATGGGTTCAACACATGGAGGTGTGCTCTTTCGGAGCATAATAGAAGACTGCGCACCTCCTTGTTGGCTCCAGCCCCTTTTATAACCTGGGTCCGCCCCAAACCAGGGTGAACCACAATGCACCTCCTGGAGACAAAAGCAGAGTGACACGTCATGAGTGGCATAACTAGCGTCCTATTTGGAAACGCAACTTCAATGATGACCTCATGGCTGCCATGACCCAAACACCTCACCAGTCATCGTCTGACCATCAATAATGCGGTGACAAGTCATAGGTGTGGGCCTCTGCAAGCCATTTGGGAGGACACCTGATGCCCTGTGGTCTATATGGGACCCCCACATCAGGGCCAGGGCCAAAGAGTTCATTACCGGACCTAGTCTCTGATGCAGGAAGTGCCTGAGCATGCTCAGTAGCATGAAATACAGTCTCTGAAAAAAGACTATCAGCTTTAGCATGGTGTCTAGGCACAAAACAGGACTTAGACCCGGCACAGAATGCAAGCACCTGTGCAAAGAGGCTTTTCACACTTAGTGTGGGAGCATGCGCTGTATCCCGAAATGAAGACTTAGCGTCAGGAATGGCACAGTCAGGCTGAGCATACTCACTAGGCGAAACACTGTAATTATGCTGCAGCTGGGGTACATCGGCACACGCATGCGCACTAGCTGCCTCTCCACACTTAGACGTGGAGGGGAAATTTGTCTTGGAGATGCTGTCTATGAACAGAAGGAAAAGCTAAAGGAAGCCTGACTTTCTATCCCTCCGAATTATGAAATGCAGCAATGAATTCCATGAGTTTGCTATAACATTAGCGTAGCTAAATGTGCATGAGGGTGTGATGTAGAGGTGCTAGAAATAGCTTGTCACCAGTGGGGCACTAATGGAATACAACAGCCAGTTCTATGATGCCACAAAATGGCAGTATTTTGTGCTATCATTATAGCTTATTAAAAACAGAGCACGAGGTTGTCATGCAGAGGTGCTGCACATAGATTTGCAGTAGTGTGAATAGACAAAAGTACAATAGCCACGTTTAGGATACAACTAGGTACAGTGAGTGTTTGCTAGTATAATGGCTGAGTTTAAAAAAGTTTGAGTGTGCAATGCAGGCAGATGTCCTGCAAATATCGTTCCAATACTGTGAATTGACAAAAGTACAATAGCCACGTTTAGGATACAACTAGGTACAGTGAGTGTTTGCTAGTATAATGGCTGAGTTTAAAAAAGTTTGAGTGTGCAATGCAGGCAGACGTGCTGCAAATAACGTTCCAATACTGTGAATAGACAAAAGTACAATAGCCACGTTTAGGATACAACTAGGTACACTGAGTGTTTGCTACTATAAATGGCTGAGTTTAAAAAAGTTTGAGTGTGCAATGCAGGCAGACGTGCTGCAAATAACGTTCCAATACTGTGAATTGACAAAAGTACAATAGCCACGTTTAGGATACAACTAGGTACACTGAGTGTTTGCTACTATAAATGGCTGAGTTTAAAAAAGTTTGAGTGTGCAATGCAGGCAGACGTGCTGCAAATAACGTTCCAATACTGTGAATTGACAAAAGTACAATAGCCACGTTTAGGATACAACTAGGTACACTGAGTGTTTGCTAGTATAATGGCTGAGTTTAAAAAAGTTAGAGTGTGCAATGCAGGCAGACGTGCTGCAAATATCGTTCCAATACTGTGAATAGACAAAAGTACAATAGCCACGTTTAGGATACAACTAGGTACACTGAGTGTTTGCTACTATAAATGGCTGAGTTTAAAAAAGTTTGAGTGTGCAATGCAGGCAGACGTGCTGCAAATATCGTTCCAATACTGTGAATAGACAAAAGTAAAATAGCCACGTTTAGGATACAACTAGGTACACTGAGTGTTTGCTAGTATAATGGCTGAGTTTAAAAAAGTTAGAGTGTGCAATGCAGGCAGACGTGCTGCAAATAACGTTCCAATACTGTGAATAGACAAAAGTACAATAGCCACGTTTAGGATACAACTAGGTACACTGAGTGTTTGCTACTATAAATGGCTGAGTTTAAAAAAGTTTGAGTGTGCAATGCAGGCAGACGTGCTGCAAATAACGTTCCAATACTGTGAATTGACAAAAGTACAATAGCCACGTTTAGGATACAACTAGGTACACTGAGTGTTTGCTACTATAAATGGCTGAGTTTAAAAAAGTTAGAGTGTGCAATGCAGGCAGACGTGCTGCAAATAACGTTCCAATACTGTGAATTGACAAAAGTACAATAGCCACGTTTAGGATACAACTAGGTACACTGAGTGTTTGCTAGTATAATGGCTGAGTTTAAAAAAGTTAGAGTGTGCAATGCAGGCAGACGTGCTGCAAATATCGTTCCAATACTGTGAATAGACAAAAGTACAATAGCCACGTTTAGGATACAACTAGGTACACTGAGTGTTTGCTACTATAAATGGCTGAGTTTAAAAAAGTTTGAGTGTGCAATGCAGGCAGACGTGCTGCAAATAACGTTCCAATACTGTGAATTGACAAAAGTACAATAGCCACGTTTAGGATACAACTAGGTACACTGAGTGTTTGCTACTATAAATGGCTGAGTTTAAAAAAGTTAGAGTGTGCAATGCAGGCAGACGTGCTGCAAATATCGTTCCAATACTGTGAATAGACAAAAGTACAATAGCCACGTTTAGGATACAACTAGGTACACTGAGTGTTTGCTAGTATAATGGCTTAGTAACAATGAGTTGTAGTGTGCAATGCAGGCAGACGTGCTCTGCAAATGTCTTTGCACTAGTGGGACTATAGCAAAGTCCAATAGCCACGTTTAGGATGCCACTAGGTACACTGAGTGTTTGCTAGTAAAATTGCTTAGTTTAAAAAAGTTGGAGTGTGCAATGCAGGCAGATGTGCTCTGCTAATATCTTTGCACTAGTGGGACTATAGCAAAGTCCAATAGCCACGTATAGGATGCCACTAGGTACACTGAGTGTTTGCTAGTATAATGGCTTAGTTAAAATGAGTTTGAGTGTGCAATGCAGGCAGACGCGCTATGCAAATGTCTTTGCACTAGTGGGACTATAGCAAAGTCCAATAGCCACGTATAGGATGCCACTAGGTACACTGAGTGTTTGCTAGTATAATGGCTTGGTTTTAATGAGTTGGAGTGTGCAATGCAGGCAGACGCGCTCTGCAAATGTCTTTGCACTAGTGGGACTATAGCAAAGTCCAATAGCCACGTATAGGATGCCACTAGGTACACTGAGTGTTTGCTAGTATAATGGCTTGGTTAGAATGAGTTGTAGTGTGCAATGCAGGCAGATGTGCTCTGCTAATGTCTTTGCACTAGTGGGACTATAGCAAAGTCCAATAGCCACGTATAGGATGCCACTAGGTACACTGAGTGTTTGCTAGTATAATGGCTTAGTTAAAATGAGTTTGAGTGTGCAATGCAGGCAGACGCGCTATGCAAATGTCTTTGCACTAGTGGGACTATAGCAAAGTCCAATAGCCACGTATAGGATGCCACTAGGTACACTGAGTGTTTGCTAGTATAATGGCTTGGTTAGAATGAGTTGTAGTGTGCAATGCAGGCAGATGTGCTCTGCTAATGTCTTTGCACTAGTGGGACTATAGCAAAGTCCAATAGCCACGTATAGGATGCCACTAGGTACACTGAGTGTTTGCTAGTATAATGGCTTAGTTAAAATGAGTTTGAGTGTGCAATGCCGGCAGACGCGCTATGCAAATGTCTTTGCACTAGTGGGACTATAGCAAAGTCCAATAGCCACGTATAGGATGCCACTAGGTACACTGAGTGTTTGCTAGTATAATGGCTTGGTTTTAATGAGTTGGAGTGTGCAATGCAGGCAGACGCGCTCTGCAAATGTCTTTGCACTAGTGGGACTATAGCAAAGTCCAATAGCCACGTATAGGATGCCACTAGGTACACTGAGTGTTTGCTAGTATAATGGCTTGGTTAGAATGAGTTGTAGTGTGCAATGCAGGCAGACGCGCTCTGCAAATGTCTTTGCACTAGTGGGACTATAGCAAAGTCCAATAGCCACGTATAGGATGCCACTAGGTACACTGAGTGTTTGCTAGTATAATGGCTTGGTTAGAATGAGTTGTAGTGTGCAATGCAGGCAGACGCGCTCTGCAAATGTCTTTGCACTAGTGGGACTATAGCAAAGTCCAATAGCCACGTATAGGATGCCACTAGGTACACTGAGTGTTTGCTAGTATAATGGCTTAGTTATCAGTTGGAGTGTGCAGAGGACAAGAGGGTACAGTGGCAGGATTGTGGTGCTCTGGGTAGAGGAATGGAAGCCTGCCTTTCTATTCCCTCCTAATGGTGAAATGCAGGTAGGAAATCCCTGACCTGGGCTACACAGACGCTGTTGCTGTTTGCAGGACCTGTCACCTATGGCTCTCTGACCCTGCCGGTTGGAGCCCTTAAAAGGACTGCTATAAAGTGCTCTCCCTAAGCTGTCTAACGCTGTGTATGCAGCGCATACAGCTGTATCGGCTATAGGACTCAGGAAGACGGAGCTGCGACAGTGATGTCTGACACCAAAGACGCAGAAGGCAGATAATGGCGTCCGTGAAGAAAATGTCCGGTTTTATAATGCAGGGACATGTGACATGCAGATCCTATCACACATGCCGTTGCTTCTCTGGCTCAAAGTCCACTTAGCTGTGTGTGTGTCTGGGATTGGCTGACATGCTGGCCCGCCCCACAAGACGCGCGCGCTTAGGGAAGGAAGACAAGAAAAAAAAAAAAAAAAAATGGCGATCGCCATTATAGAAACAGCAGTGATCTGAAGGCGCTGTTCACGCACACTATACACTGAAATGTGATAATAGTTTGATTCACAGAGTGACTTACACTATTACAGCAGAAACCAAGCTATGATTTAGCTGTTTTTTGGCTGCTAGAACCGTTCTCGAACGTTTCTAGAACTACCGAGCTTTTGCAAAAAGCTCGAGTTCTAGTTCGATCTAGAACATGCCCCAAAATCACTCGAGCCGCGAACTGGAGAACCACGAACCACGAACCGCGCTCAACTCTAATTGTTACCCTTTTGCTCATCAGTGTACACTGTACCCTTCACTATAACATGGTGCAGCAACCTATAATAAAAGTAGGCTTTGTTCAATCTCTTGCTGGCTCACTATGGAACCAGAGGTTGGACCACGGCTTTGGCAAAATAATTGAACATATTTTTGAGACAACTCTTTTTATGTGATGATTCACAAACAACCTATTAGATCATATTTGTGATGTATACTGTATTATATGGAATGATACGGTTTATTAAGTGATTAAAAATAGATGTGCATATATTCTATATAGATAGAGTACGGGCCCTCAGAATCATTTCAATGGTAAGCCCAATTTACCCCACATGAAACTGGTTTGTCTGATCATTAAGGTGTAGCTTTCAAATGAAAGTTTATTTGGGATTACGTTAATATAATAATAGCAAATATCATGCTAAATTACAAGGAACAGCCTGAGATATCACACTTTAGACTAGGGATCCCCAACCCTTTGCTCTAGAGCCACATGTGGCTCATGGTCCCATGATGTGTGGCTCCCGGCTGTCTGCCAGCTTTGTACATTAGCACCAGGTCTAGGAAACAGCTACAAAGAGCAGGTCTTTGAAAAATGACTTGTCAGTAGAGCCCCACACAGAAGGACAGATTGCAGATCTGGATGCCTATATACTCAGTTGGAAAGATAAATTAAGTAAATTCTAAGCGGGGCATAGGCTGATATGGCCAGATGGAGGGAGGTGTTTAAAGCTGGATGTGATATGATGTGAGTCCTTGATACAACAATACTAAGTAAGGGGAACGTGGGAACCCCTGGGTGTAAGTATCCTATCTTGGTGTAATTTCTGTGGGGAAGCTTTGGCTGTCATTATATCGTTAATGGGGGCTCTGGGTGTCACTACTGTGAGGGCGGAAGAAGCTGGATCTCACTACTCAAGGGGGCTCTTGATGTGGCTCACAACCGGCTCTCAAAGCTGAATCTGGATCTCAAGGTAAGAAAGGTTGGGGATCAATGCTTTAGAGACTGGAGAGAGTGGCACAAGCCACTGTACACAAAGAACTTGTAACATAATCTACGTCTGGACCAGTGCCAAAAAACCCAACCTAATCTGATGTAAAGGCTCAGTAGCACCAGATACATAAGCACTTGCATTGTGGTTAAGCTATGTTTTGTAAGGAAAAAAACTTTTATGAGTGTTTTGTTTGATTTTTAAGAAAGCAGTTCGGAGTTTCTATGTCTTTTGGTCCAAAATATATATTGTGTCTACTTTCAAATATTATATTTATTTTAGTTTACTTATATAGCACCATTAATTCCACAACATTTTACAAACATCATCATCGTTGTCCCCATCAGGAGTGAGGCAAGAAACTGGAATGTCCAAAGAAAACCCATGTAGACATGAAGAGAACAAACAAACTCCTTCCAGTTTTTGTTTTTGGTGGGATCTTAACCCTATCATGACGGATGATGTCTATTTAGGTTATATAGCCATTATCGTCTACCTAACGTATGACATAATGCTATACAATGTCACTAAAGGTTTCCTGATATGCAACATACCAGCTCCAGGAGAGAGCAGGTACCTACCTGATGCTGCACAAATGGCACCAGATGTATTCCCATAATATCAGATGAGTTCTCAGCTCTGAGAACTGAATTCCATAGGTTGTTACACTAACAAAACCAGTGGGAATCAGTTCTGTAGCTTGGATCTCACTAACTTCACGCAACCATGGTCAGCCGAATACTGTTGAATAAAAATTACCAACATTATTGCTTTTAGTTTATAATTTATTGAAAATCAGTGTAAAACCTTTGTGTTTGTTCAAGACAGAGGTGTAGCTTGAAGCTCCTGGGTCAAAATGTAAAATTAATAACAGGACCTCCACCTTCCAGGCACCATGTATCATACTGTGTCCTCTTATGTAGGAGATCTTCTTTGAGGGCTGTAGGCAACTACCATCTCTACAACCCCTATAGCTATGCCCTGATTCAGGAATGATGATCACACCAGGATTGGAAAAAGATCCTGCCAATAGAATTTACACTAAGCAAATGGCAAAAAAAATTCCTAATTTTTGCAAAAAGTTATGTTGATAGTAAAGGAACTTGTAATCATGGGATCCCAAGAATTTGTTGCAACTAATTATTTTTTACTTTTGTCCGCCACCGCAAAAGGTTTTACAGGAATTCATACCAGGTGATTCCTACACGTTACTGATTTTTGCAAAAATCACAATGATACTATAGAAAATTATAGCCTTGGAAGCCCATGAATTTTTTTTGGAAAAACTATTTTTGTTCTTCGGACACAATGAAATTAAGGATGTGTACCATGCAGCGAACATGTACTAGTTTGCCCAAACACATGGCAACCATGATGTTTCTAGCATTGTTGCTCACTAAGTTACCCATTTGTAGTTGATGAGGAGGCATCCAATGTGTCATTTCATACAATGTTCTGCTCTGTTGTAGTTGTAGAGATGTCCATTTAGGAACATGTGGAGGAAGCGCATGAGCATTTCCAATTGTAGCGGTGTCACCCCTAAACACGGTCCTCTTGTGGTAGTACATCAGTTCTTGTCACGTCACTCTATCAAAAACTTGCATCAATGGCCCATGAAAGACTTGATAAGGGCCGTTTCACACATCCGGCTTTTCGCCGGATTGGCTGATCCAGCATGTGACCGGAGCTTGACGCGCTTCCATTGTACTGTATCACACTGTACTGGAGTGCGCCGGATCCGCCAATCCGGCGAAAATCCGGATGTGTGAAACGGCCCTACGTCTGCTCCTGTTGCAGCACAATGTCAACTACAAGCAGCTTCTCACTTTAGATGCCGTTTACAGTGGCTTGAAAAAGTATTTATACCAGGTAAACTTTTTAAAAAATGTTGACGTCACACCCACATACTTAAATGTATTTTATTGTGTTTTTATGTGATATACCAACATAAAGTAAAAGTATTTGTGAACTGTTAAAGAATGATACATGTTAATATATAAAGCTGAGTGTATGTATGTATGTATGTATGTGTCCGCTAAAGGAATTCGCACCGTCGCATTTACAATCACGAAATTTTGCACACACTCCATTTGACTCAGGTAACGTCATAGACTATATTTTGAGGGGAAAATGTAACCCCGCGCTTTACAGTTATTTGTCAAAAAACCTGCCTCCATTAAAATCAATGGAGCTGGGAGCCACAATGCAGCCAGAACTTCAGAAGAATGCGCAGCCACGCTCTTAAATGAAATGTTGACATGTCACAATGCAGCCAGGGAAAGAGACAGACAGACAGAGAGAGACAGACACAGACAGACAAAGAGACAGGGAAAGAGTCAGACAGACAGGAAAAGAGACAGACAGACAGGGAAAGAGACAGACAGACAGGAAAAGAGACAGACAGACAGGAAAAAAAACAAAGACAAAAAAAGACAAATACAGATGGACAGGGAAAGAGACAGACTGACAGGGAAAGAGATAGACAGACAAAGAGAGAGAGAGAGACAGACAGACAGAGAGGGAGACAGACAGAGACTGGGAGAGAAACAAAGAGACAGTTACTATCCCGGGCAACACTGGGTGCTACAGCTAGTCTAAGGCTAAGTTCACATTTCCGTTGTTTTGTATCAGTCACATGCGTCGCTTGACGCATGTGACTGATGCGCTGTTCAATGCTGTACAACGGATGACAAAGAACAGAATTCTTTGTCGGATTCCGTTGTGTGCGGGGGGCGGAGTTCGGGGGGGGAGCTGAGCGGGGCCGTGGCACTGAGGATGTCAGTGCCGCAGGGACTGCAGGACAGGTGAGTGTGTGTGTGAGTGTGTGAGTGTATGTGTGTGTGTGTATACACATGTTGAATGCGGGAGGGGGCGGAGCCGAGCGAGGGGCGGGGCCAGGCGCTGAGGATGTCAGTGGCAGTGCCGCGGTCTGCATGGCTGGGGACAGGTGAGTGTATGTGTGAGTGTGTGTGTGTGTGTGTGTGTATGTGTGTGTGTGTGTGTGTGTGTGCGTGCACATGCGGAGTGCGGGAGGGGGCGGAGCCGAGCGGGGGGCGGGGACAGACGAGGGTGTCAGTGGCAGTGCTTGTCTGCATGGCTGGGGACAGGTGTGTGTGTGTGTGTACACACATGTGCGGAGTGCGGGAGGGGGCGGGGCCGAGCGGGGAAGTGTCGGCCTCCCTGCACACGTAACCAGACTAAATATCGGGTAGCAAAGCACCCGATGTTTACCTTTGTTACCTGATATTTACCTTGGTTACGGGCCTACACCGCTTAGTGCTGGCTCCTTGCACCGTAACCAGGGTAAATATCGGGTAACCAACCAAAGCTGGTGACGTGTGCAGGGAGCCAGAGAGCATGCGCAGCGAAATCCGACGGATCGCGCTGCTCAAAAAACGTTACATGCTGCGTTCCTCCCGCCCGGCGGTCAGTCGTTCCACGACTGATCAGTCGGGCGGAGGGTGCAACGCAGCATCATCAGGCATAATCCGCTGCTCATACAAGTCTATGGGAGCAACGGAATCCGCTACACGGATTCCGTTGTTTACAAGAGCAGCGGATTGTGACTGATACATTTTAGCGGAAATGTGAACTTAGCCTAATATATAAAGCTGAGTGTATGTATGTATGTATGTGTGTATGTCCGCTAAAGGAATTTGCACTGTCGCATTTGCAATCATGAAATTTTGCACAGACACGCCATTTGACTCAGGGAACGTCATAGACTATGTTTTGAGAGGAAATGTTAACCCTGCGCTTTACAGTTATTCGTCAAAAAACCTGCCTCCAATAAATTCAATGGAGCTGGGAGCCACAATGCAGCCAGACCTTCAGAAGAATGTGCAGCCACGCTCTTAAATGAAATGTTGGCCTGTCACAATGCAGCTAGGGAAAGAGACAGACAGACAGACAGAGAGAGACAGACACAGACAAAGAGACAGGAAAAGAGTCAGACAGACAGGAAAATAGACAGACAGACAGGAAAAGAGACAGACAGACAGGGAAAGAGACAGACAGACAGGGAAAGAGACAGACAGACAGGAAAAGAGACAGACAGACAGGAAAAAGAGACAGACAGGAAAAGAGACAGACAGACAAAGAGACAGACCGACACAGATAGACACAGACAAAGAGACAGACAGACAAAGAGACAGACAGGGAACAAGACAAACAGAGACGGACAGGGAAGAGACAAATAGAGATGGACAGGGAAAGAGTCAGACAGGCAGGGAAAGAGACAGACAGACAGGGAAAGAGATAGAAAAAGAGAGAGAGAGACAGACAGACAGAGAGGGAGACAGACAGAGACTGGGAGAGAAACAAAGAGACAGTTACTATCCCGGGCAACACTGGGTGCTACATCTAGTCTAAGATATAAAGCTGTGTGTATGTCCGCTAAAGGAATTTGCACCGTCGCATTTACAATCATGAAATTTTGCACAGACACTCCCTTTGACTCAGGGAACATCATAGACTATGTTTTGAGAGGAGATTTGAACCCTGTGCTTTACAGTTATTAATCAAAAAACCTGCCTCCATTAAATTCAATGGAGCTGGGAGCCACAATGCAGCCAGACCTTCAGAAGAATGCGCAGCCACGCTCTTAAATGGAATGTTGGCATGTCACAATGCAGCCAGGGAAAGAGACTGACAGACAGACAGAGACCGACACAGACAAAGAGACAGGGAAAGAGTCAGACAGACAGGGAAAGAGTCAGACAGACAGGGAAAGAGACAGACAGGGAAAGAGACAGACAGACAAAGAGACAGACAGACAAAGAGACAGACAGACACAGATAGACACAGGCAAAGAGACAGACAGACAAAGAGACAGACAGGGAATAAGACAAACAGAGACGGACAGGGAAGAGACAGACAGACAGGAAAAGAGACAGACAGATAGGGAAAGCAACAGACAGACAAAGAGAGAGACAGACAAAGAGACAGACAGACAAAGAGACAGACAGGGAATAAGACAAACAGAGATTGACAGGGAAGAGGCAGACAGACAGGAAAAGAGACAGACAGATAGGGAAAGCGACAGACAGACAAAGAGAGAGACAGACAGAGAGGGAGACAGACAGAGACTGGGAGAGAAAGAAAGAGACAGTTAATATCCCGGGCAATGCTGGGTGCTACAGCTAGTCTAATATATAAAGTTGAGTGTATGTATGTATGTATGTATGTCCGCTAAAGGAATTCGCACCGTTGCATTTACAATCATGAAAGTTTGCACAGACACTCCATTTGACTCAGAGAACGTCATAGACTATGTTTTGAGAGAAAATTTTAACCCTGCTCTTTACAGTTACTCGTGAAAAAACCTGTCTCCATTAAATTTAATGGAGCTGGGAGCCACAATGCAGCCAGAACTTCAGAAGAATGCGCAGCAACGCCCTTAATTGGAATGTTGGCATGTCACAATGCAGCCAGGAAAAGGGATAGACACAGACAGACAAAGAGACAGACAAGGAAAGAGAAAGACAGACAGGGAAAGAGACAGGGAGACAGGGAAAGAGACAGACAGGGAAAGAGAAAAACAGACAGGAAAAGAGACAGACACACAGGAAAAGAGACAGACAGACAGAGACAGGCAGAGACAGACAGACAAATAGACAGACAGAAAGACAAATAGACAGACAAAGAAACAGACAAAGAAACAGACATACACAGATAGACACAGACAAAGAGACAGACACAAGGAAAGAGACAGACAGGGAAAGAGACAGACAGAGATAGACAGGGAAAGAGATAGAGACAGACAGGGAAGAAATAGAGAGACAGACAGAGAAAGAGACAGAGACTGAGAGGGAAACAGACAGACAGTTACTATCCCGGGCAACGCCAGGTGCTACAGCTAGTTAAGAAAAATAAATCTGAAAATTGTGATGTGCATTTGTATTCAGCTTTTTTTAATTTGATACCCCTAAATAAAATCCTGAGTGACTAATTGCCCCAGAAGTCACCTAATTAATACATTGAGTCCACCTGTGTGTTATTCTCAGTATAACTACAGCTACACTGTGAAGGCCTCAGAAGTTGGAGAACATTATGAATCAAACAAGATCATGAAAACCAAGGAAGATATCAGACAGGTCAGGTATAAAGTTGGTTAAAGCAGGTTTAGGTTATAAAAAAAAAGTTCAAGCTCAGAACATCTAATGGATCACTGTTCAATGCATCATTCAAAAATGGAAGAAGTCCATCTGCAAACCTAACAAGACATGACCTTTCACCTAAATTGACATCCAAAGCAAGGAGAGAACTAATAAGAAGAGGCCCATGGTCACTCTGGAGGAGCTGCAAAGATCCACAGCTCAGGTTAAAAAATCTGTCCACAGGACAACCATTAGGGTGCAGTGACATCTATAAAATCTGCAAGTGCAATGTTAAACGATAGCACAAAGCACACAGGTGATCCCTGGGGCCTGTCTGTGGGAGCACGGGCCTCCTTCACCACCACCACCTGTCCACTGTCCACTGGGGGGGTCGCACGGGCCCCCTTCACCAAAACTACCACGACCACCTATCTGCTGGGGGGTGCACAGGCTTGCCTTCACCAAAACCACCAACACCTGTCCGCTGGGAGGTGCACGGGCCCCCTTCACCACCACCACCACCTGTCCGCTGGGGGTGCATGGGCCCCCTTCACAACCACCACCACCTGTCCGCTGGGGGCGCACGGCCCCCTCCACCTGCCTTCTGGGGGGCGCAAGAGCCCCCTTCACCACCACCACCTATCTCTAGAGGGTGCACGGAGCCCCTTCATTAAAACCACCAGTCCGCTGGGGGGCGCATGGGTCCCCTTCACCACCTCCACCTGTCCATTGGGGTACGCAGGGGCCCCCTTCACCACCAGTACCACCACCTCCCTGCTGGGGGGCGCACAGGGCCCCTTCACTACCACCACCACCACCACCACCTGTCGACTGAGGGGCGTACGGGTCCCCTTCACCACCACCATCTGTCCGCTGTAGGGTGCACAGGCCCCCTTCACCACCACCACCTGTCCACTGGGGGGCGCACGGGCCCCCTTCACCACCAACACCACATGTCCACTGGGGGTCGCACGGGCCCCCTTCACCAAAATCACCATGACCACCTGTCTGCTGGGAGCGCACAGGCCCCCTTCACCACCACCACCACCACCACATGTCTTATCTTGGCTGGTATCAAAATTGGGAGTGACCTCTTGCTGGTTTTAAAAATTATTTATTTAATTTTTTTTAAAAAAAACAAATGCAATTTGATGCAAATTCAAAATAAGTACACGGCTGGGGCCTGTAGCCTGCAGCCGTATGCTTTATCTACACTGGGTATCACAATTTGGGCGGACCCTATGCCAATTTATTTTTTTATTTATTTTTATACCACTATAGGGATGCAGAACCACAGATACTGTCGCACAGGGTGGTGTTATGATCCGGAACCATGGAAGATCACAATGTATCATTGGCAAAAAAGGTGACAAGAGCATTGTCAACTAATCTGGCCGCCATCCCCTTACTAACCATCAACACTAGAAGTAGCTGAGGGGTGAACTATCATCCTACTGCAAACCCAGCCAGAGAACTAGCTATCCTAAAGGAAGGAAGGATGAATAACTCTCTGCCTCAGAAATAGACCGCCAAAGGTATAGCAAGCCCCCCACATTCAAAGACTACGGTGATATAGGAAAATACAATACACAGATGGAGGAAAGGATTAGCAAAGGTGGGGCCCCACTAACTAAATAGGAAAGGATAGGAAAGGGGATGATGGTGGCCAGAGAAAGACCCTACAAAAACTCAAATACCTGATAGTACAAAAAGGTCCTCAGATCGCACGATCTGCACTCCGTCCTATATCAGGCGCTCTTGTCAAACCAATGAACAGAAAACAGGAACAATTACAAATTCAAGAAGCAACAAACACATGGACTTTTAGGAGCAATACTCCAAACATAGCTGCAGGGAGCTTCCAACAAAGCAACAGAGAGGGAAGATTCCTGCATGCAAATAAACAGACAATATCCACAATAATTGACCCAGATAAGAACAAAAGAACAAAAACAACATAAGAAAGAACCAAGCACTTATCTGGGGTAGAAGTGGACTGGTGCAAGATGAAAAGGCTGGTGAAGCACAGAACAAATGATAACCGGCCCAGACAACCAGGAGACCAAGGCTTAAATAGGCAGAGAGTTAGCAATGGAAACGCCCATTTCTCAAGAACACCTGGTCTCTGTCAAACCATTCCTGGCCACAAGAGGGAGCCCCACAGCAGCAACAGCATAACTGACATTCACAACAGTACCCCCCCTTGAGGAGGGGTCACCGAACCCTCACCAACGCCACCGGGTCGCTGAGGATGAGCATGATGGAAAGCGTGAACCAACCTGTCCGCATAAATGTCAGAAGCCACAACCCAAGAGTTATCCTCCTGCCCATAATCCTTCCATTTGACAAGGTACTGAAGCTTTCGTCTACAGCAACGGGAATCCAGAATTTTTTCAACCTCATACTCCAGATCCCCTTGTACAAAAACAGGAACAGGAGGCGCCGCTGCAGGAACTGATGGCTCCACATGTCTCTTCAACAAGGACTTATGGAAGACATTGTGAATCTTAAATGACGCAGGCAGAGCCAAATGGAACGATAAAGAGTTGATAATTTCCGAAATCTTATAAGGTCCAATAAATCTGGGTTTAAATTTAGGAGGTGGAACTCTCATTGGAATATTTCTGGAGGACAACCACACCATGTCCCCCACTTTAAACCGGGGACCAACAGTGCAACGCCGGTTGGCAAATTTTTGGACAGTGTCTTGAGATTGAAACAATTTATCCACTACCTGCTCCCAAATCTGCTGCATTCTGTTTACCACTGAACCCACCCCCGGACAGTCAGACGCCTCAAGCTGCCCAGAGAAGAACCTGGGGTAATACCCAAAATTGCAGAAAATGGGGACACCAATGTGGTAGAGCTAACCATACTGTTAAGGGCAAATTCAGCCAAAGGGAAAAACGAAACCCAATCATCCTGATCTGCAGAAACAAAACACCGTAAATAGGTCTTCAGGGTCTGGTTAGCCCTTTCAGTCTGACCGTTGGTCTGAGGATGAAACGCCGAGGAGAAAGACAGCGGAACACCCAATCTGGAACAAAAAATCCTCCAAAATCTGGATATGAACTGCAATCCTCTGTCAGAAACAATGCTTTCGGAAATACCATGCAAACGAACAACATGTTGGAAAAACAAAGGCACCAGCTCTGATGAGGACGGCAACTTAGATAGTGGGATTAAGTGGACCATCTTGGAGAATCTATCACAGATTACCCAAATCACAGTCATTTTCTGAGAGACGCGAAGCTCTAAAATAAAATCCATAGAGATGTGCGTCCAAGGTCTCTTAGGTACCGGCAAAGGCAATAATAGCCCACCATGTAGTTGGGGACCCATAACCAAGGAGGAGGTGGATATTGCACAGAAGGGCAGATTGCACAATACCCTGTGATGACCCGATAGTCCAGGGGCATCACTATCCCCCTTGGTTAAACGTAGCTCGTCCTCGAGCTACAGGACATCAGAGGTTTTATTTTTTCTTTTTTCAAAACTATAGATTACATTACTACATTATACTTCCCTCATTAGGGAGGCTGGATACTTAAACGTTACTAAACTTAGAGTTCATCATTCCAACGATGGAACGCTACCGGTTTCATTAGTAGCAGAGGCTCAACCTGCTCCGTTGCAGCCTCTTCCTGCAACAGTCCAGTCCCAATGTCCCTGATCCCATTAACCCGCCACCCAAACAACCTGACCCGCTGCATACCTATTGTGGGTCCGTGACCAGGTTAAGGTCCCAGGTGTTGTGATAGACGACTCTGGTGGGCACAGGAGGTGCAACTATTTACAAGAACACAAGTTTGTGTTGGTCACAACCAGTCCTATAACTATGGTTCATTTTTACTATATATATTGGTGCATAATTAAAAGGCGTCCATGCACCGGGGTACACACTATAACAAATCTTTCATTCATTTAAACCTGGTTGATTAAGTGCTTAACTGCTAAAATTTTCTATATGAAAAATAATAAACTTTGAAAAATAACAAATGAAAACACAGATACCTAAAATTCTGTAATAACATTTACACATATTACTGGTACCGCTCACTTGGAGGCTGGTAATCAACAGCGGCGGCTGGCACGACCCGCTCATCGACCATAGCGAGCCGCTTCACATCTAGGGCATACAAGCCCTGTTCACTCCAATGCCTGGTATAGGTAACCACCTCTCCTGGCTCCAGGTTACAACCCGGGTGGTCCCTTGGGAGATGTTGCTCTATATCTCTCCGAGAGGCTCGCTTCCCAGAGGAAACCCCATTCTTTGTCGTGGTTGAACCGCTTCACATAACCCCTGCGCTACGGCCTTCTGACATGGAAGATGGCCTTCCTCAAGTGCTCCTTTTCTCTCTGGGCACGGGCAACCATCTCCCGTTGCCTCTGGTCTTGATTAGTCATCTCCGGTTTCAGCTTTGGGTGGTGTCATTCCCAGTAGGGGACGTCAGCGTCCGGCCTCGGCTCCCTAGCTGGCTCTGGCTTTAGGTGCACTCTTGCAGCCCCAACAGCCGTTGGGATGCCGCCTGGCGGTGAAACCGGCAGCTCTTCAGGCTCCACCTCCGCTACATCGGGTAGATGTACTGACTGCTCCGCAGCCGGGGTTACAGAGTTTGTGTGCTCCACCTCTTTGGAAGGGCCCGGTGATGCGGCCGGGTCTGGTCTGGCCGGTGTCAGGGTGACCGCTGTCGTGACCGGATCGAGGGATGGAACCGGGGTTTCTGCAGCTGTAGCTTCGTATACAGGATCTGAAGATTCCACTGCCATGGTGGGAGCAGGCAGCTCGATGTCCGCCGAAGACGAGGTTGGTGGCGGCGGAGTGCTCACCAGGAGCGGGGGCGGTCCGGATTCCTCAGCCGCATCGGCCGGATTAGGGCAATCAGTAGGGACTGGGTAACTGCTTACCCTCTCTTCACGTGGGATCTCAATCTCATGGGCTCGCACCGCCATCGCCAGGCTCCTCATCTCTTCCCTTCAGTGGTCCAGTATAAACAGGAATTGCGTCTGCATTCTCCTGCACAACTGCTCCGTCTCTTCCTCAATCCAGGTTGCGGTCACGGGAACAGCACGTTCCGGTGACCAGCTCCGCTCCTCCATCTTTCTTCTGCCCTGTCCAGGAACGTTATGGCAGAGTCCTGGCGTCCTTGCTTTTCTTCCGCTGCTGCTACATGCAGTCACGCCTCCTCTGTTTTCACTCAGCACTCTCTTCGATGCTGTGGCCCTCTGGGAACTTCCGGTTCTGGGCTCACTCTCAGGACAAAGGGCGGGGCTTCGGCTTCGCGTGCTTTTGTGGTGAAGACAGCGTTTTGGCGCCAAAAGATGGCGTCAGATGGTGGAATTGGCGGGAAATGGGATTTTGACTCACGGTTTCGACTTCTAAAGGCGACGTTACACGGGACGATATATTGAGCGATCGCACCCGCCCCCGTCGTTTGTGCGTCACGGGCAATTCATTGCCCGTGGTGCACAAAGTCATTAAACCCCCGCAACACATACCTCCCTAACGACGTCGCTGTGGGCGGTGAACATCCTCTTCCTGAAGGGGGAGGTACGTTCAGCATCACAGCGACTTCACACAGCAGCCGCCCAATAGAAGCGGAGGGGCGGAGATGAGCGGGACGTAAAATCCCGCCCACCTCCTTCCTTCCTCATTGCCGGCGGGACGCAGTTAAGCTGTGTTCGTTGTTCCTGGGAACGACGAACAACCGGCGCACAGAAGGAGGAACGACATTGTGAAAATGAACGACGTGTCAACGAGCAACGATAAGGTGAGTATTTTTGCTCGTTAACAGTCGTTCCGAGGTGTCACACGGTACGACATCGCTAACGATGCTGGATGTGCGTCACGAATTCCGTGACCCCGGCGACATATTGCACGATATATCGTACCGTGTAACGGCGCCTTTAGGTGCACGTCACCCAGGTAAGTGGGTCCTGCAAGTATCCTGTTCGTGACACCAGGAATTTGAGGTGTGCCGCCCCCGTGTCAGCAGCCGGGCTGCTCGGATCTGGACCCGCGGTGGCTCGAGGGGCGTCCGGACCCGGGGGTCGTGTGGTAACTCAAATGAAGGGGGTATTTATAGGGGATTGTGTTTAGAGTTTGTGACGCCACCCGTGGTGTGTGGTAATGTGGAGTACCATCGCTGCAGTTGGGAGTACCCGGGGCGATGGAGTGGGGCAGCCGGATGTTAGAACCCTCCATGGGTAGGGGGGATACCCCGGGATTCGGTGATGGTGTTCAGGGAGTGCCGTGGGGAGTGAAGGGGGTCACTTGCGTACTCAGTCAGTCCAAAAAGCTGACACCGACAACTGGATAAACCAAAGTTCTAGACAAAGCTGCCGCTAAGGGGAGCTAGTTGGGTCCCCGATGGTGTTGCCCGGTGATCTTTGACTTACTCCTGGCACTAGGTTTTCTCTTCTTTTGGTCCCGGTAGCATAAAACTAGTCGGGTCCCGCTCCCCAGTGTGGCTAACTGTGGGAGCTTGCTCTCAGGGTTCACGCGTGGGATTTCCTGGACCGTTTTTGTGGACAGTCCTATCCCCCTCGTTGCGCTAGTACCCCAATTTTGGAGTGGGTGGAAAGCGCATCTTGAAGGCTTCGTTCTCGTCGGGTAAATTGTCAGGTTGCCTGAAGTTACTCCCTGACCTAGGGTCCACGTACTCCGTCGTGCCCTGGTCCCAGCCCGGTGATGATACAAGGCCACTGGCTGTCCTCCTCGACAGTTCCGTGCCCCTTGTCACGATCCCCTGCGACCGGGGGTACATCTCCCACTAGGCCCAGACCACCGTCTGCTACCTAGTTGCCTCCAAGGAGCCTGGCTCCTGACCTCCTCTCTCCACCTCCTTCACTTCACTCCTCAAACTCCAAACTCAAACGCTAACTGACTGACACTCCTGACCTCCCCTTAACCAACCCCCCAAGTGGGCGACCCTATTCCACTGATGTGTCTGGTGGGTGTGGTGCAGAGTGTACCTAGGACTTTAATTGGCTGATGTTGGCAACACCATGTAGTTGGGGACCCATAACCAAGGAGGAGGTGGATATTGCACAGAAGGGCAGATTGCACAATACCCTGTGACGACCCGATAGTCCAGGGGTGCCACACTCCCCCTTGCTTTGTAGACTAGCCGGCACAGTCGGCGCTCCCCTCTGAACTGTGTAGTTGGAATAACCCTGCCCAAAAGTGTGTTAAGTAGAGAAAGAGAGGGAGAAGAGCTTAGGGTGGGAACAGAAGAACTTGGGTCGCCTTAGAGTGACAGTGGAGACGTCACTAAAGAAGTGTCCGATAACTATGGTTGGGAGAGAAGCATGGTGCTAGGCTGTGCGAGAGAGAGAGAATGCGAGCTGGACTGTGGCAGAGCCCTGGTAACAGTTGAGCCAGTACTGGACTGGAATGGTCCTGAGGTCGACAATCCTGGAGACGAGAAGAGATGTCATCCAGAAGAGTCAAAGAACCCTGGGTCTATGGAAGAAGAGAAATTTCTGCCTGTCCTGGAAGGAAAGTGTGTAGCTACCAGAAGTGGATTTGTTCCCCCTCAACAGTACAAATGAATCTTGTAACGGTGTGTATACCCAATAAGGTTTAGCGTAGGTCTCCGTAGTTAGAGCGCAGTAGTCGCATGGCCCTTTTAGCAGAGGCCAGTTAGGTTGTTAGTGCAGTGTAGTCCTAAGTGAATTCTCCTCGTAAAGTTTATCGCTGTATTGGTACTTGTAATAATTGGGGCGACACAGGGTTTGTGTAGCCCAGCTAGATTCTACAGCGTTTGTTATATTGTTATACTGTCACCAAACTATACTTCACTGATAATTTACACATATATTTCCTGTCCGTTAAGCAGTTCCCTTGTTGCTGCACCCTCGCCTCCTGTACCATACTTACACTCTGTCTAGTGGTGGTTCCTTTGCTTCAAGGACATGTACAGAGGTGTTACATTCCATGTGGTCACTATAAGGACAATTACAGAGGTGTTATATTCCATGTGGCTACCATAAGGACACTTACAGAGGTGTTATTTTTCATTTGGCCACCATAAGGACACATACAGAGGTGTTACATTCCATGTGGTCACCATAAGGACACATACAGAGGTGTTACATTCCATGTGGTCACCATAAGGACAATTACAGAGGTGTTATATTCCATGTGGCTACCATAAGGACACTTACAGAGGTGTTATTTTTCATTTGGCCACCATAAGGACACATACAGAGGTGTTACATTCCATGTGGCCACCATAAGGACACATACAGAGGTGTTACATTCCATGTGGTCACCATAAGGACACATACAGAGGTGTTATATTCCTTGTGGTCACCATAAGGACACGCAGTGAAGTGATATATTCCATGTGGCCACCAGGACACTTACAGAAGTGTTACTTACCATGTGGCCACCATAAGTATACAAAAAGAGGTATTATATTCCATGTGTTCACCATAAGAACATGTACAGAAGTAATATATTCCATGTGGCCACCATGAGGACACTTACAGAGGTGTTATTTTTCATTTGGCCACCATAAGGACACATACAGAGGTGTTACATTCCATGTGGTCACCATAAGGACACATACAGAGGTGTTACATTCCATGTGGTCACCATAAGGACACATACAGAGGTGTTACATTCCATGTGGTCACCATAAGGACACATACAGAGGTGTTACATTCCATGTGGTCACCATAAGGACACATACAGAGGTTTTATATTCCATGTGGCCACCATGAGGACACATACGGAGGTGTTACATTCCATGTGGTCACCATAAGGACACATACAGAGGTGTTATATTCCTTGTGGTCACCATAAGGACACGCAGTGAAGTGATATATTCCATGTGGCCACCAGGACACTTACAGAAGTGTTACTTACCATGTGGCCACCATAAGTATACATAAAGAGGTATTATATTCCATGTGGCCACCATAAGGACACATCAAAAGTGTTATATTCCATGTGTTCACCATAAGAACTTGTACAGAGGTGTTATATTCCTTGTGGTCACCATAAGGACACGCAGTGAAGTGATATATTCCATGTGGCCACCAGGACACTTACAGAAGTGTTACTTACCATGTGGCCACCATAAGTATACAAAAAGAGGTATTATATTCCATGTGGCCACCATAAGGACACATCAAAAGTGTTATATTCCATGTGTTCACCATAAGAACATGTACAGAAGTAATATATTCCATGTGGCCACCATGAGGACACTTACAGAGGTGTTATTTTTCATTTGGCCACCATAAGGACACATACAGAGGTGTTACATTCCATGTGGTCACCATAAGGACACATACAGAGGTGTTACATTCCATGTGGTCACCATAAGGACACATACAGAGGTGTTACATTTTATGTGGTCACCATAAGGACACATACAGAGGTTTTATATTCCATGTGGCCACCATGAGGACACATACAGAGGTGTTACATACCATGTGGTCACCATAAGGACACATACAGAGGTGTTATATTCCTTGTGGTCACCATAAGGACACGCAGTGAAGTGATATATTCCATGTGGCCACCAGGACACTTACAGAAGTGTTACTTACCATGTGGCCACCATAAGTATACATAAAGAGGTATTATATTCCATGTGGCCACCATAAGGACAGATCAAAAGTGTTATATTCCATGTGTTCACCATAAGAACATGTACAGAAGTAATATATTCCATGTGGCCACCATGAGGACACTTACAGAGGTGTTATTTTTCATTTGGCCACCATAAGGACACATACAGAGGTGTTACATTCCATGTGGTCACCATAAGGACACATACAGAGGTGTTACATTCCATGTGGTCACCATAAGGACACATACAGAGGTGTTACATTCCATGTGGTCACCATAAGGACACATACAGAGGTGTTACATTCCATGTGGTCACCATAAGGACACATACAGAGGTTTTATATTCCATGTGGCCACCATGAGGACACATACAGAGGTGTTACATACCATGTGGTCACCATAAGGACACATACAGAGGTGTTATATTCCTTGTGGTCACCATAAGGACACGCAGTGAAGTGATATATTCCATGTGGCCACCAGGACACTTACAGAAGTGTTACTTACCATGTGGCCACCATAAGTATACATAAAGAGGTATTATATTCCATGTGGCCACCATAAGGACAGATCAAAAGTGTTATATTCCATGTGTTCACCATAAGAACATGTACAGAAGTAATATATTCCATGTGGCCACCATGAGGACACTTACAGAGGTGTTATTTTTCATTTGGCCACCATAAGGACACATACAGAGGTGTTACATTCCATGTGGTCACCATAAGGACACATACAGAGGTGTTACATTCCATGTGGTCACCATAAGGACACATACAGAGGTGTTACATTCCATGTGGTCACCATAAGGACACATACAGAGGTGTTACATTCCATGTGGTCACCATAAGGACACATACAGAGGTGTTATATTGTGGCGCCCCAGGACCTGGTCGCCACAACAGCATTGCCCTCCCAAAGGGTTAATGCTGAGCCTGGAGGTAATTGGGGGGTCCATTGGCCAGCAAGTGTAACATCCAACGCAGTTCTCCCTCCGGCCAGCAGGGGGAGCTCTGAACCTGGGATTCCAGGGAGGATCCCCTTAAGTCTGATCTGGGGGAGGAAGTAGTGGTCAGTCTGTAGAGAGCAGTAGGAGTGAACAGACGCAGAGTGAGCTGTCCTGTGAATCTGGGGCCTAGAGCTAGAGTAGCTTGGCCCAGAGAAGCAGGAGTAGCTGAGAGGCAGCAGAGAAACTCGGACATCGGAGTCTGTGGCCACCAGGGCTTAAAATACTCCCTGGTAGCCGAATCCGAAGGGCAGGAGAGCTGCAAGCACCTGGCCCAAAAACATCCCAAAAGTACAGCTGCAGCATCAAGGCCGGTGTGGATTCCAGCAGAGAAGCACCAGAGAGAGAGCCTGCGCAGCCTGCTACAGAGGGAAAGGGACGCACCAACAGTCCCAGCAGCACAGAGGGCCATTGCTGGATTCAGAGAAGCAGGGTCCTATCGTAACAAAGCAAAGTACAGGAGTAGGCCTCATACTCAGCTGGCCAGAGAGATCACCCCAAGTACTTCCAGGCCGACCGGATCCCCATCACCACCTGTAACGGTCTCCCAGGACTGGCCTGTTTCCAAAGTAAAGAGGAAAAGGTAAAGAGACTGTTGTTTATGCCTGGTTCTTTCATCGCCTGTCGGCCCTGCACCGTGTTAGCCACACAACCTCATAGACTTCCACGAGCATTAACAGTATCCCCGGGGCTCCGCTCCACCTGTGGGGAGCAGTACCACCATTGCTGCCATAACATCACCCCGGAGGCCTCACACAGCAGCGGCGGCTTAATAGCCGCAGACCACAGGTGGCGTCACGAACACAACCATTAACAAGCAAGCCACATATTCTACTGACACCCACCAGGGCCACGGAGCCGGGCCCAGCCACCACTGACTACCACCGGACTAGTTCGGCCCGGCACCGGGTGTCCCATAGCCCTGGGGTGGGCGAGTCAATTTTGGCGTCAGGAATAGGATTTCGTGCCCGGTCCCACCGGGTACTGTGCGCCTGAAGAATTGCGCTTAAAAGACTGTGTTACTGCGTGTTTCACTGTTTGAAAACTGCCGCCGCCATTAGCCCCGCTGAGCGCAGGAAGAAAGGGGGCGTGCCTGACAAAGAGCGCGAAGGGAGCGCGCCATCAGAGCAGAGCGCTGTTAACCCCGCGCGACCCAGAAGGGAATTTGAAAAGTGAACGGAGCCTGGTGAGGTTCACTAAGGGGGAGGAAGATGTCCGACTCGGAGGGAGAGCAGGTGGCTGCCATAGCCCGAGACGCCGCAGCACCAGCCGACGCGATCCCAGTCGCCGTCGCCCCAGCCCCCGCTGTAGCGCCGGTAATGCCGATCACAATGCCGTACATCCCGGGAGCGGAGTGGCTGCCGCAGTACTCCGGGGAGTCCCATACCTTGAGCGACTTCAGAGAAAGTCTGCACAGCTTGTTCCGGGTGTATCCTCTGACTGAGAGCCAGAAGGTGGGCATATTAATGGGGCAGTTAGCCGGCGCGGCCCAGCGTGAAGTGAAGTCCTGGCCTGATACAGATAAAGGGACAGTAACCCAGATACTGGCCAAGCTAAAGAGTACTTTTGACACCCGCACCGCAGCAGAAATAAAGATGAGATTCTTTGGGTGCAAACAACGGGCCACAGACAGCATACGGGACTATGCCTTAAACTTGCAGGAGGCCCTGAAAGCAGTTAAACATTTGGACCCAGAGAGTGTACGTGAAGAACACAAACTCCTAACTGAGCAGTTCATAGAGGGGCTCCTGTCAGATGCCCACAGGACCCAGCTGCGTATCATGGTCCTGCAGAACCCTGCTCTGGACTTTGCAAAGTTTAAGGACCAAGCCATCCGGGTACTGAGAGAATCTACACCGAATGACCCAGTACCCCTCCGGCCTCTTGCTATCACGTACCCAGGGGTGGTGCCTGCAACACGAGCCGCTTCAGGGGCTGAGGCGCAGTCCCTGGATAAGGATCCCACTGCAGAGCTCAGACAGCAGGTCCAGGAGCTGACCAAGACTGTGGCTGCCCTGGCCAAGACCGTGCAGTCTCTACAAGTGACCCCATCACCTGCAAGAATCGGGTTGGCCTCCAGCCCAGATGACGTCCCATGGATGCGACAGAGGAGGATTCCGCTGACCCGAGGCAGAGACACAGACCGGTATGATTCAACGGGACAACCGATCTGCCGCCGCTGCAGCCAGGCGGGCCACATTGCACGACACTGTCCTTTAAATGGGCCGAGCCTGGGGCCAGGAGCCGACCCCCAGGTGTAAGGAAGCCCGGCTCAACCCCCAGCCGCAGCAAGTATGTGGGAGGACGACCGGTCCTTCCTATTGTGCTGGATGGGATCCCTTTGAATGCCCTCCTGGATACGGGGTCCCAGGTAACAACCATCCCCTATAAGCTGTACAAAAGATATTGGGCGGATTCAGACATTGACCATGGCCCAGATGATGATTTAACAATTGTGGCCAGTAATGGTCAGCCCTTACCTCAAATTGGGTACAAAGAAGTAACCATTAAAGTGGGGCGGGTAGAATTGCCATGTCAGGGGATGATAATTGTAGACATTGATCGCAAAGAATCTGACCCACTGCTAACCATTGGTACAAATGTGATAGAAAATTGTATTGCCGAAGTGATAATTTTGTTGCAACAGGCGTCTGAAACTGCCAGCTCCGGGCAACAGCGTGCCCTACAGAGGGAGATCAGAGCCCTGATGAGGAGGCAGCAGGTAGAGCTGGCCGGAGGAGAAATTGGCAGTGTGAGGGTAAGTGACCCCCTCCCCATTGCAATACCCCCAAGAAGTGAAATGTTGATATGGTGTCGGGCAGCAATAGGCCTCAAGGGTCAGGACTACCATGCCTTGGTAGAACCGGTGTATTCAGATAGTAGACCCGGAGTCCTGATAGCCAGAGGGGTAGCCGACGTGCGCAAGGGGAGAGTGCCCGTCTGTGTCCTGAATTGTGGGGAGGAGGAAGCCAAATTGCCCCGATACGCCACTGTAGCAAAACTGTACACTGTCAGCAACAATACCATCAAAGCAGTGGAACCCTTGATCCCGTCCGACCAGGCGGAGGACAATGGCTCCAAGGGGCAGCTGGAAGACTGGTGCCAAAAATTACATGTGGGCACCGACTCCACCCCCTCACACCAAAAGCATGGGGTTTACCGGGTGGTGCAGGAGTACGAGCGGGTCTTCAGCAAACACCCCCTAGATTTTGGGCAGGTGAAAGGGGTTAAACATCAAATCCCCACGGGTGATCATCATCCCATTAAAGAGAGATACCGCCCTGTACCCCCCGCACAGTATCAACGTGCCAAAGAAATGTTACGGGAAATGAAGGAGGCTGGGGTTATCAGAGATAGTTGTAGCCCCTGGGCAGCTCCACTAGTGCTCGTAAAGAAAAAAGATGGTACAATGAGAATGTGCGTAGATTACAGGCAAATTAACCGCATTACACATAAAGATGCTTATCCACTGCCCAGAATAGAGGAGTCACTAACAGCCTTAAAGTCAGCTAACTATTTCTCCACCTTGGATCTCACCAGTGGGTATTGGCAGGTTCCCGTGGCAGAGGCGGACTAGGAGAAGACTGCATTCACGACACCAATGGGCCTCTGTGAGTTCAACTGTATGCCATTCGGGCTCTGCAACGCCCCAGGGACATTCCAAAGGTTGATGGAGTGCTGCTTGGGCCACCACAACTTTGAAACCGTGCTGTTGTATCTGGATGACGTCATAGTCTACTCCAAGACTTATGAAGACCACCTGAGGCACTTAGCAGAAGTGTTTGAGTCCTTGTCGAAATATGGCCTGAAGATAAAGCCGTCCAAATGTCACCTCTTGAAGCCAAAGGTACAGTACCTGGGTCATGTGGTCAGCGCAGAAGGTGTGGCACCTGATCCGGAGAAAGTCACCGTAATCAAGGACTGGCCAAGACCCACCACGGTAAAAGAGGTGCGGCAGTTCCTTGGGCTGGTGGGCTACTACCGAAGGTTCATTGATGGTTTCACCAAGATAGCAGCGCCCCTTCAAGATCTCCTGGTGGGCCAGCCAAAGCAGGCTAAGAAGCAGAGCCCTCCATTTGAATGGAGCAGCCAACTAGAAACATCCTTTGTCCGGCTGAAAGGGGCTCTCACGGGAGAAGAAATTCTGGCCTACCCTGACTACAGCCAGCCGTTTGTACTGTATACAGATGCCAGCAACGTGGGACTGGGAGCCGTTCTGTCCCAGGTGCAGGGAGGCAGAGAGAGGGTGATAGCGTACGCCAGTAGGAAGCTTCGGCCCACAGAAAGGAATCCAGAAAACTACAGTTCCTTCAAGCTGGAGTTCCTCGCTATTGTTTGGGCAGTGACTGAACGCTTCAAGCACTATCTGGCATCGGCCAAGTTCACCATCTTCACGGACAACAATCCGTTGACACACCTGGCAACAGCCAAGTTAGGTGCGTTGGAACAGCGATGGATGGCCCGGCTGTCTAACTTTGACTTTACCATCAAGTATCGGGCTGGCAAGAAGAATAACAATGCTGATGCGCTGTCCAGAATGCCTCACTTACCCGAGTCTGGAGAAGACCTGGATGAACTCGAAGAGATAGAGTTACCGGCTTTCCATCACTAAGGTGTTTCCCAGTGTGAGCATGCTGTAGGAGTGAAGCGCTCGAGCCAGCACGAGGTCTCGGTCAACCCATTACTCCACCATAATTGGGAAGAGACACAGAACGGTGACCCGGCCGTGCGATTGGTCAAAGAAAAGCTAGCACAAGCTGAGACTCATCTTGGCCCAGATGCTCCAGAAGAAGCCCAGCAGTTGTGGAAGGAGAGGGGACGACTGTTCACCTATCAAGGCAAGCTCTGTAAGAGATATGTCAACTGGCGAACGAATGAACTCGTCTGGCAGATAGTGGTTCCGCAGAGGGATGCTCCAATGGTCCTAGCAGCTTATCATGATAATGCAGGACACTTCGGGTGGAAGAAGTTGGAGACCCTACTCCGTGATCGGTTCTACTGGGTGCACATGAGAAAGACAGTCAAGAAGTGGTGCCGAGACTGTGGTCCGTGTAACCTGAGGCGGAAAGATGATGCCAGCCAGAGGTCTCCCCTACAACCAATTGTCACGAAGCAGCCCCTGGAGTTGGTGGCCCTGGACCACGTGAAGTTAACACCAAGCCGGTCAGGCTATGTGTACGCCCTCACCATTGTGGACCATTACTCTCGTTTCCTGGTAGTAGTGCCCGTGAAGGACCAGACAGCCAGAACAGCAGCGAGAGCATTTCAGGCCTACTTTTGTCGACCTCATGGTTACCCTGAAAGGGTACTGACTGATCAGGGTCCTGCATTTGAGGCAGAAGTGTTCCAAGAGATCTGTAACATGTACGGTTGTAAGAAAATCAGAACTACACCGTACCACCCTCAAACCAATGGATTGTGCGAGAAGATGAACCATGTGGTTATTGACATGCTTAAGACTCTACCTTTGGAAGAAAGAAACCAATGGCCAGAAAAGTTACCAGATCTGGTAGACTTGTACAACCATATCCCGGTAAATTCGACCAACTGCAGCCCTGCTTACCTGATGCGAGCCAGACCTGGCAAGTTACCTGTAGACTTTGAGATGGGGACTGTGTCACCTGAGGCGGTTCAGGAAATAGAGGATTGGGATACAGAGCGGCAGCAGCGGTACCGTAAGATCCAGGAATGCGTAGAAAGGAGCCTGTCTCAAGCAAGAACGAGACAAGAGCAGCATTACAATCAAACAGCCCCAGCAACTCCCTTAGCACCTGGAGAACAAGTCCTCAAGAAGAAGTGGAGGACGCATAAATTGGATGATCAGTGGGAAAACGAGCCCTACACCATTATCCCCTCCAACTTTGACAATAGTAAGGTATGCCTCATAAGCAAGGATGAAGGCAAGACCTATCAAGCAGTTTCTCGGGACCGCCTGAAAGCGTGCCCTGAATGGTGCAGAGCCCAAAAAGAAGTAGAAGAAGTACAAGAAAGTCCCCAAAGTCAAGAAAAAGAGGAAGGGATGATCCAAACAATCCTTGGAAAATTCCCCAAAACTTGGACCCGAATAAACAATGCCATAGTGGTACCAGTCTTGACGTTCCCGCAGTTGGTCGAGCCAGAAACAGAAGAGGTTCCAGATCCACCTAAAGAACCGGCCGCTCCAACACGAAGTGACACGCCAGCAGTGGAACAGGAGGTTCAACCCCCTGCCAGTGGTGAACCTGCCGTACCCTTGGCGAATCTGAGATCCCGTAGGCAACCGACATGTATCCCTGTCAGGGTTAGGCCTACCAATCACACGAGGGGGGCAGACACTCTAAGTAGTCAGGGACAAACCCCAGAGCTACGCCGGTCCCAACGTAGCACTCGGGGACAGCCCCCTCCAAGGTATAGAACATAGAAAGTAAAATACCTAACAGAATGTAAATAGTTATGTGAAATGTCTGTAATTTTGTGTATAAAATGCTTTTTTGTCTTAGGCGATTAAGTAAATGGACAATTGGGCCACTGGACTATGGGTGGCCAACACCTAAATTGTTCATTGTTAGCACCCGTGTGCTCCACACCCCTGAAGAAAAACCCGTCCGGCGTGCATAGAGTGGGGTCATCAATGCTCTGACGCACGCCCAGAGCCTACGTTGGGGGTTTGATCGCGGCGGGTCCCCCATGGAGCAGTGTAATGGACACCCGGCAGGGAGCCACACTGGACTCTTATAGTAGTGTTTAAGTTGTAACGTTTAAGTAATGCGCCTCCCATAATGGGATGAAATGTTGTAACATGTTATGTTTTGTTTCTACAGTCCGGGAGTACTGAATTTATCTAAGGGGGAGTGTGGCGCCCCAGGACCTGGTCGCCACAACAGCATTGCCCTCCCAAAGGGTTAATGCTGAGCCTGGAGGTAATTGGGGGGTCCATTGGCCAGCAAGTGTAACATCCAACGCAGTTCTCCCTCCGGCCAGCAGGGGGAGCTCTGAACCTGGGATTCCAGGGAGGATCCCCTTAAGTCTGATCTGGGGGAGGAAGTAGTGGTCAGTCTGCAGAGAGCAGTAGGAGTGAACAGACGCAGAGTGAGCTGTCCTGTGAATCTGTGGCCTAGAGCTAGAGTAGCTTGGCCCAGAGAAGCAGGAGTAGCTGAGAGGCAGCAGAGAAACTCGGACATCGGAGTCTGTGGCCACCAGGGCTTAAAATACTCCCTGGCAGCCGAATCCGAAGGGCAGGAGAGCTGCAAGCACCTGGCCCAAAAACATCCCAAAAGTACAGCTGCAGCATCAAGGCCGGTGTGGATTCCAGCAGAGAAGCACCAGAGAGAGAGCCTGCGCAGCCTGCTACAGAGGGAAAGGGACGCACCAACAGTCCCAGCAGCACAGAGGGCCATTGCTGGATTCAGAGAAGCAGGGTCCTATCGTAACAAAGCAAAGTACAGGAGTAGGCCTCATACTCAGCTGGCCAGAGTGATCACCCCAAGTACTTCCAGGCCGACCGGATCCCCATCACCACCTGTAACGGTCTCCCAGGACTGGACTGTTTCCAAAGTAAAGAGGAAAAGGTAAAGAGACTGTTGTTTATGCCTGGTTCTTTCATCGCCTGTCGGCCCTGCACCGTGTTAGCCACACAACCTCATAGACTTCCACGAGCATTAACAGTATCCCCGGGGCTCCGCTCCACCTGTGGGGAGCAGTACCACCATTGCTGCCATAACATCACCCCGGAGGCCTCACACAGCAGCGGCGGCTTAATAGCCGCAGACCACAGGTGGCGTCACGAACACAACCATTAACAAGCAAGCCACATATTCTACTGACACCCACCAGGGCCACGGAGCCGGGCCCAGCCACCACTGACTACCACCGGACTAGTCCGGCCCGGCACCGGGTGTCCCATAGCCCTGGGGTGGGCGAGTCAATATTCCATGTGGTCACCAAAAGGACACATACAGAGGTTTTATATTCCATGTGGCCACCATGAGGACACATACAGAGGTGTTACATACCATGTGGTCACCATAAGGACACATACAGAGGTGTTATATTCCATGTGGTCACCATAAGGACACGCAGTGAAGTGATATATTCCATGTGGTCACCAGGACACTTACAGAAGTGTTACTTACCATGTGGCCACCATAAGTATACATAAAAAGGTATTATATTCCATGTGGCCACCATAAGGACACATCAAAAGTGTTATATTCCATGTGTTCACCATAAGAACATGTACAGAAGTAATATATTCCATGTGGCCACCATAAGGACATGTACAGAGGTGATATAGTCCACTATAATCCTGCCCTCTGATGATAATGTGATGGCTGCTGCCCTTGCCCTCAGTATACACAGTACATGCTAAAATGACATAGACTGCTGTAAGTGCTTAGTCAACTTTATGAAAGTAACAATGTTTCACTCTTCATTAGTTGCAATGGGTAACTCTCCATTTCCCCTTGGGCTAGTTTGGATAAATCTTCTCTATCCGAGCAATTAATGTTATTTATTTGGCTCCATTACCTAAACTTCTCTCCTTTTGTTACAGTCACTCCCAGCATGTACTGGACAGAATAAAATGTTTCATTACATATAGAGACTTTTTATGTTTGCATTGTAAAAGTCCTCCAGTGTGAGTGACAGGTATTTGAAATAATCAGCATTTATGACAGAATATTTGGGGACTGAAAAAATGGTCTCTCAAGTGTAAGTGAGACAGGTAAAACCTGACAGCATCTGTTGTGCCGTCTACATCTGTCATCTCCTGGAGATTTTTTCTGACACTAGAAGAAGAACCTTCAAATTTCATTTTTCAATAAACTGGCATGTGGAACTTTCTGTTCTAGCAGAATTCTGCAGAGACAAAAGGAAAAACCGAACCACAAGATGGCACTGGTGCTCCATCACAGGTGTAATGACTGCGAGCATGACATTGCACGCCGAACACAAGTAAACTGATTAGAAATAAGGCAATGGTCACCACACTCGCCGAATATATTACAAAGAATAACGGGATCAAGCGTTGTTCATGGTTGTGGTCAGAGTTATGTCAGAACATGTATACTAACAAAAGAAAGACATTTGTACTCTGAACTGCTAAAGCATGCAAACCCTGAATGTAAAAATATAGACATGCAATACTTAAGGAACTCTAGGAAAAATCTAGATATTTAGCATACATAAATGGCCATTTCTATATTTGCCCAGTAGCCGCGTCAAGGCATATCTCGTATACTGGGTACCTATGTTAACGTCTCTCTCTGAGTTAAAATCTCCATGTGTATGGGCAAGTAGGAACCTGCTATAGAGAATATAATCACCTGTGGCTAATGGGGAGGAGTGCACAGTCAAAGGGCATGACTCCATAATCTAGACAGAAAAAAATGACAGCAATCCCAACATGCAGTCTGAACAGGTATAAAACTTAACATTCATAGCCAGAACTGTATTTTTTTTGTTATTATACATGTATGGAAAGTATTCAGACCCCTTTAAATATTTCCCTTTTTGTTTCATTGCAGCCATTTGGTAAATTCAAAACAGTTCATTTTTTCTCATTAATGTACACTCTGCACCCCATCTTGACAGGAAAAAAAACAGAAATGTAGAAATTTTTGCTAATTTATTAAACAAGAAAAACTGAAATATCACATGATCATAAGTATTCACAGACCCTTTGCTCAGACACTCATATTTAAGTCACATGCTGTCCATTTCCTTGTGATCCTCCTTAAGATGGTTCTACTCCTTCATTGGAGTCCAGCTGTGTTTAATTAAACTGATAGGACTTGATTTGGAAAGGCGCACACCTGTCTATATAAGACCTCACAGCTCACAGTGCATGTCAGACCAAACAAGAATCATGAGGACACAGGAATTACCCAAGGAGCTCAGAGACAGAATTGTGGCAAGGCAGAAATCTGGCCAAGGTTACAAAAGAATGTCTGCAGTACTCAAGGTTCCTAAGAGCATACTGTCCTCCATAATCCTTAAATGGAAAAAGTTTCGGACAACCAGAACTCTTCTAAAGGGGGCTTTACACGTTAGCGATATCGCTAGCAATTTCTAGCGATAGCGAGCGTGTAAGTACCCGCCCCCAACGCGCATGCGATTGTTTGTGATCGGTGCCGTAGCGAACATTATCGCTACGCAGCGTCACACATACTTACCTGGTCGGCGTCGTCGCTGTGACTGCCGAACAATCCCTCCTTCAAGGGGGAGGGACGTTCGGCATCACAGCGACGTCACCGCAACGTCACACAGCGGCTGGCCAATCAAAGCAGAGGGGCGGAGATTAGCAGGACGTAACATCCCGCCCACCTCCTTCCTTCCTCATTGTGGCCGGCGGCAGGTAAGGAGACGGTCCTCGCTCCTGCGGTGTCACACACAGCGATGTGTGCTGCCGCATGAGCGATGAACCACGACGCTAAACAACCCTTACCGATTTTTTACTTTGGGACGACCTCTCCATGGTGAACGATTTTCACCATTTTTGAGGTCGCCTAAGGTCGCTGGTAAGTATTACACGCTGCGATATCGTTAATGACGCCGGATGTGCGTCACTAACAACTTGACCCCGGCGACCAAACATTAACGATATCGTAGCGTGTAAAGCCCCCTTTAGACCTGGCCGTCCAGCCAAACTGAGTAATCGTGGGAGAAGAGCCTTGGTGAGAGAGGTAAAGAAGAACCCCAAGATTACTGTGGCTGAGCTCCAGAGATGCTGTAGGGAGATGGGCGAAAGTTCCACAAAGTCAACTATCACTGCAGCCCTCCACCAGTCGGGCTTTTATGGCAGAGTGGCCTGACGGAAGCCTCTCCACAGTGCAAGACACATGAAAGCCCTCATCGAGTTTGCAAAAAAAAAACAACACTTGAAGGACACCCAGACTATGAGAAATAAGATTTTCTGGTATGATGAGACAAAGATAGAACTTTTTGGTGATAATTCTAAGCGGTATGTGTGGAGAAAACCAGGAACTGCTCATTACCTGCCCAATACAATCCCAACAGTGAAACATGGTGGTGGCAGCATCATGTTATGGGGTTGTTTTTCATCTGCAGGGACAGGACGACTGGTTGCAATTGAAGAAAAGATGAATGTGGCCAAGTACAAAGATATCCTGGAAGAAAACCTCTTCTAGAGTTCTCTGGACCTCAGAGTTGGCTGAAGGTTCACCTTCCAACAAGACAATGACCCTAAGTACACAGCTAAAATAACAAAGGAGTGGCTTCAGAACAACTCTGTGACCATTCATTCTTGACTGGCCCAGCCAGAGCCCTGACCTAAACCCAACTGAGCATCTCTGGAGAGACCTAAAAATGGCTGTCCACCAATGTTCACCATCCAATCTGACGGAACTGGAGAGGATCTGCAAGGAAGAATGACAGAGGATCCCCAAATCCAGGGGTGAAAAACTTATTGCATCATTTCCAAGAAGAGTCATGGCTGTACTAGCTCAAAAGGGTGTGTCTACTCAATATCAAGCAAAGGGTCTGAATACTTATGATCATGTGATATTTCAGTTTTTCTTGTTTAATAAATTTGTAAAAATTTCTACATTTCTGTTTATTTTTCTTTCAAGATAGGGTGCAGAGTGTACATTAATGAGAAAAAAATGAACTTTTTTTACTTTACCAAACGGCTGCAATGAAACAAAGAGTGAAAAATTTAAAGGGATCTGAATACTTTCCATACCCACTGTATATCATGTTCAGTTTTACACCTATTCAGACTGCATGTTGGGAGTGCCGTCAGTTTTTTTGTCTACATTACAGTATCATGCCCTCTGACTGTGCATCCCTCTCCCATTAGCCACAGGTGATTTTATTCTCGAGTAGCAGGTTCCTACTTGCTCATACACATGGAGGGTTTTAAACTCAGAGAGAGTCTTTAGTTCAGTGTTAGGTACCCAGTATATGAGATATGCCTTGACATGGCTACTGGGCATATATAGAAATGGCCATTTGTACTCTAAATATCTAAATTTACTAGACTTTCTTAAGCAGTAATGCATGTCTATATTCTTACATTCATGGTTTGCATGTTTTAGCATTTCAGAGTGCAACTGTCTTTTTTTGTTAGTATATGTAATATTCAGTTTGCACCCGTTCAGACTGTATGTTGGGAGTGCCGTCAGTTTTTTTTATCTTGAACATATGTACTGTCATACTATTCCATGACATGGACAGTAGATGGAAAATTGAATACATAAGTTTCACCAAGTCAATGTGATAAGCTAAAGCACGCAATGGAGGAGACATTTTTATTCTGCCAAGGCATTTAACACTAGAACTACTGAGGTAGCCATTTTGACTACTTTGCACTATGTATTTCTATATAGGTGTCACGAGTCCAGTAGTTCTAGTGTTAAGGGGGCTTTACACAGTAGTGATATCGCTAGCAATTTCTAGCGATAGCGACCGTGTAAGTACCCGCCCCCGTCGCGCATGCGATTGTTTGTGATCGCTGCTGTAGCGAACATTATCGCTACGCAGCGTCACACATACTTACCTGGTCGGCGGCATCATTGTGACTGCCGAACAATCCCTCCTTCAAGGGGGAGGGACGTTTGGCATCACAGCGACGTCACCGCAACGTCACTAAGCGGCCGGCCAATCAAAGCAGAGGGGCAGAGATGAGCAGGACGTAACATCCCGCCCACCTCCTTCCTTCCTCATTGCGGCCGGTGGCAGGTAAGGAGATGTTCCTCGCTCATGCGGTGTCACACATAGCGATGTGTGCTGCCGCATGAGCGATGAACCACAACACTAAACAACCCTTACCGATTTTTGACTTTGGGACGACCTCTCCATGGTGAACGATTTTCACCATTTTTGAGGTCGCCTAAGGTCGCTGGTAAGTATTACACGCTGCGATATCGTTAATGACGCCGGAAGTGCGTCACTAACAACTTGACCCCGGCGACCAAACATTAACGATATCGTAGCGTGTAAAGCCCCCTTTAAAGAGAATTGATTAAAAATCTCATATTGTATTTGGTCTGCAGCCCCTATGCAGCCTTATGCTTCTCAATGGTTACAGCCTTTAAACAAACCCTCAGTGGTCAGGTCTTGCAATATCCTCCCTTCCATTTGTGCTTTTCTTCTAGCAGTATACATTTTTTAACATGCAATATACTTCCTATGTCAGAATCACTTGCTTCGAAATTACACATTGCATAAAAAAATAATATAGATCAAAGAATAACAATATTTTGTATTATTATTAATATTTGATTATCCTGTAGGCATTGCAAAGTTACACATTTTTGTATTATACAGTCATATGAAAAAGTTTGGGCACCCCTATTAATGTTAACCTTTTTTCTTTATAACAATTTGGGTTTTTGCAACAGCTATTTCAGTTTCATAAATCTAATAACTGATGGACTGAGTAATATGTCTGGATTGAAATGAGGTTTATTCTACTAACAGAAAATGTGCAATCCGCATTTAAACAAAATTTGACCGGTGCAAAAGTATGGGTACCTCAACTTAATCGGCTTGCGATGTCGTAGTGTGCAAAGTGCCCCTTAGAGTCTTCCCAAGGGTTGGGGCACTGAGTGATTGAGTGAAACACACAACCAGTTTCTAGTCAGAAAAGTCTGAGATGCTAAACAACACGGTCACAGGAGAGAGTGCTGCTTGAGAGCTTCTCCTGCTAGAAGCAGCCAGACTGGAAGAGGGCGAGAGGCAGCCGGTGGAGATAGTGAGACAGAAGAGAGAACATGGTAGCTGGAGGTCAAGCCTAACCGTTCCACAGTGCCAGTGCCGACAGGGTGCAGAAGTCCTAGAGCAGATTATACTCTATGTTGTCTGAAAGAATCTGCAGGGGAAAGAGATTTCAAGTCCCATCGCCCACCACCCATTTTCCCGGAGCATAGTGACACATAGGACCCGGGGTAGGGATTGCAGCCAGGCCCCACGGCGAGGATCAACGCCACCTGCATACGGGGCGGGACTCTTAGCAGAGATACTGGGGTCCCCAAGCCGCTTCAAGCCACAGTGATTCATAACCAAGTGCAAGGCAAGGAGGTCTCACACTCCACAGACACCGGTGATAGCTTCTGATTTACCCGGGTTCGGCTGAGGCCCATTGCGGCAGAGAACGGCACTTCCGGGGCATCTTAAGAACTGTGAGTAAAATTAACTTTGAACCGCAGCCCCCCTTGTGTCATCTCTGTCTCGCCGTCGCCCCACGCATAAGCGCTCCTATGGACTACTGCCTTCATCATCCACTCCGGGCCCGCTCCGCCTGTGGGGAGCAACACAATCCCGGCTACCATAACACCTGCCCCGGTGAGGAATTCTGCAGCGGCTGCTACTCCCTGGCCGCATACCACAGGTGGTGTCACGACATCCATCTTACACTGTCCCCATCATCCTCCCTCCTGTACGCCTTGGGGTCTCCAAACCGGTCCAGGCAAGTCCATGATGACGCAGAGTATCTGCACTCCCGGCCCGGCGACGAGTTGGATAAAATCCCCTCGATCCCAGAGTGTTAAGGCCCTGTCACACACAGAGATAAATCTTTGGCAGATCTGTGGTTGCAGTGAAATCATGGACATATTGTTCCATTTGTACACAGCCACAAACCTGGCACTGATTGTCCACAATTTAACTGCAACCACATGACAACGGGTATGGTCGAGTCATTCCTGAAGACTTTACATAAACCCCCCACCATTACCTTACCTAAAATAAACAGACTGCACACCAATATGGATTTTATTGGCCACAGCAGCCTTTTATTATAACAAAACAACATAACTAACAGAAATATACTCAACAGAACCGGAGGGTGGTCCTCGAAGCCCCAAAACCTGCCGACGGGTATTCTACCCAAACTGTAGCCAGACTGCTGTTTTACCCCCAGCCGCTCAAGAACCGGCTCGGAGGCACCAGTTAACCAACAACCTGGCCTCATCTGAACACATGTCCCCAACCCGCGGCCCACCAGGCCTACCACGGGATTCCTCTACCCGCCGGCATATAAAAAGTCCACATGAGGGGTCCAGAACCTGACGAGTTCCCCCCCACCGTTCCGCCACAAACCCCAAATTCCAACTTCGAGGACCCTCCTCCCCTTCGCCACCAGCATAAATGTTTTGCAAACCTCAAACATTTATGTCCCTCCACAACTTTAGAGCGACCTCAATGCCTTCTTGTATTGACACACACCATATGTCCAAACCTACTGCATTTAGATGGACTCCGTCCCGTCTCCAAAATTCGCCATCCCCCGATTCTAAATCCGGATGACGGACCGCCACTGCCCCGTTTCTGGCCATAAAGCGACCCACGGCTCTATTTACCTTAACGCGTGCCTTATTTATCCTATCTACGGACCTTGCATCTCGCCAGACCTTCCTTGGGACAATATCCGACCACACTGTTGTTACCTTTGGGTACATTGCCCATAACCGCAAGAGATCAAATTTAATATCTTTTATCAGCTCCCGAAAAGGCCTTTTTCCCAGATCATTGCCCCCGATGTACAACACTAGCACATCAGGGGCCCGATCCAGCCTCCCAAAAAAATTTAATTCAGGCAGGAACTGTTTCCATGCCATGCCACTTTTACCAATCCAGCAAAGTATAGCATCCTCCCTAGAGAAATGTAATTGCCTACCGCTCGGACGAACTGCAGCACGCAATGCCGCCCAGAAGACAAAAGAATGCCCCATGATCCACACTAGGAGAGGGCCAGCACCTGAGGGAACAACAAAAGAAAAAACTAAGAAGAAACCGGACAATGAAACATAAAGTAAAAACATTTAAACATTTCACAACCTGTCAATTCGCACATATGACTTGAATCTTGCAGATTCCCACCTTCTAATCCTTTTTACCACTTCATCACTGAGCCCTCTCCTGGCTGCTTCAGTGGCTGCCCCTGTTCTAAAAGAATGGCTGCCAAAATCCGCTGATGAGAAACCACCCCGCTCTAAACAGCGTTTAAAAATAGATATAAATTGAAATCGAGACAATGAGGAACCATCCGCATGCACCAACAACGGAATGTTAGCCCCACCAGCTACTGAACCGAATTCCCTTAAACAACGGACCGGACACATCGCCGATCCGGGGACTCCAAACAACACCACTCTGCAACCTTTTCCTACCTGATCAGTTTTAGAAGAACGGATTAATATTTCAACCCTGTCCTCATAAAGATCGACACTATCCCTCGATAGACCATCCCTTTTAAATCTGGAGGTGCACACCAGCTCCCCTAACCGCAAAGCTGCAAAGAATGCCAAGGAAAAAGCTAACTTAAAGAGACGCTTCTCCCAAATGGAAGTACAAACACTCTCCACTTGCCTCCCCAAACTCAACAGCAAGTCGTAAGAAATTGGTCTTCTCTTATCTTCCACTTTCCAACCTCTCCTCCATCCTTTTAGCGCTTGCACGACTAAAAAGGATTTTGTTACATCCTTAAGGCCCCTAACCTTGAAGCCAAAGGCTAAACCAGCTAAAAAACGATCAACTTTAGGAACTGACCAACCGGCTTCCCAATAATGGCCTACTAGCAGTAACAACTCACCATCCTCCTCCATGTCGCCCCCTACAGATAACTTCCAATCCTCCCAAACCTTCCAAGCCTGTGAGTAGGCTGACCAGGTACCACCTGATAATGATCCAGAAATCAACTTCCTTGCCGCTCGAATGGCAGAACTCACAACTCCATTGGACAAGTCAGACCTTTGGCTTCTGCTGCAGGTGCCAATCTCTGAAAAAGCGCCGTCTGTGAACGAGAAATTGAATCAGCGATACGATTATGTGTTCCCGCTTCAAATTCCGCCACCACCCAAGAATTTAAAGACAAACACAAAAGAACCAGTTTTTGCAACACCTTAACTACCGGGGGGACGCCGCTGACAATGAATTAATTGCTGACACCACTTTTTCATCACTACCGCAGAACTTCAGTTTTTTATTCCTGAACCTGTCACCCCAAAGTGTCAATGCCACTACCAGGGGGAACAGTTCGATCAATATCGCATTTTGCAACAAACCAGCGGACCTCTACTCCATTGGCCACTTGCCATAAATCCAACTGCCATGACAGTATGCTCCAAAACCCTCAGCCCCCACCGTGCTTATGAATAGGCCTGCCACACTCAGTTTTACCACTGGGTCCATCCACAACGTCTTTCCATTGTAGACTTTCAGAAAATCAGCCCACACCTGCAAGTCCTCCCTAAGTTCCTTTTTTAACCTAATGAAATGATGAGGAGCTTTTACCCCACCTGTTGCCATTGCCAGCCTTCAGCAAAAGGCCCTGCCCATGGGCATGATGCAGCAGGCGAAATTCAATTTCCCAAGTAGCGACTGAAGTTCTCTCAACGTTATCTTTCGTAACTGCCTGGCTCTCTTCACCTCCAACAAAAGGTCTGCCACTTTTTGCTCTGGTAGTCGACACTCCATAGCTAATGTATCAATGACAATGCCTAAGAAGCTCAATACCATAGTCGGCCCTTCCGTCTTATCTGCTGCCAATGGAATGCCAAACCTCCGAGCTACCGTTTCCATGGTATGCAGCAGCAGGGAGCATTCGAAAGAATCAGCCGGGCCTATACACAAGAAATCGTCTAGATAATGTATAAAAGATTTCACACCCGAGACCTCCTTTACAACCCACTCGACAAATGTACTGAAAGCCTCAAAATAGGCACAAGACAGAGAACAGCCCATTGGCAGACAGCGGTCAATGAAAAAACCTCCGTTCCAAGAACACCCTAATAAATGTAGGCAATCTGGGTGAACCGGCAATAATCTGAACGCCGCTTCAACATCCGTTTTTGCCAACAAAGCTCCTTTACCAAATGTTCTCACCCATTCGATAACCGAGTCAAACGACGTGTAAATAACTGAACACAGGTCCGGATCAATCCCATCATTCACAGATGCTCCCCTGGGAAATGACAGGTGATGGATAAGCCGAAATTTGTTCGGCTCCTTTTTTGGAACCACGCCCAGCGGTGAAACCCTTAGGTTCCTTAGGGGAGCCACAGGAAAAGGCCCGTCCATGCGCCCTAAAACAACCTCTTTCATTAATTTCTCAGATACAACTTCTGGAAATCTTAACGCCGATTTTAAATTTTTTGTACAAGAACTAAACTCCCTATCAACAAACGGAATCCTGAAACCATGCTTAAAACCGTCTTCCAACAAAACCGCCGCCGCTCGATCAGGGTATCTATTTAGAAAATGCTGCATCTCTGCCAGCCGCACCGGTGTCACTCCTTTTTTCAGCATTATCTCCCCCTTTTTGCTTTCCCCCTCGGAAGCATTTTGATGCGCTGTGACCCCCATTGCACACAGAGCATTTGTGTTTGAATTTACACTTGCCCCCGAACTTGCATGCCCCTTCATTAAATAGGAAGCACAATCCTTTTTGCAGGGCAACTGTGTGCCCAGCCTGGACAGGGCCGCCTCCGCTCCCTGGAAAGGACTGTCCACCGAAACCAGACCTATTGGGTGCAGAAACCTTCATCCAAAGGGATCTTGGGATCTTTATGATCCCAACGAATGTTGGGACGCACCTCCTTGCGTTGACAAAATTGTTCGTCATACCTAAGCCATCCCTGACCCCCGTACACCCTGTAGGCTTCGCCAATAGCATCCATGTAGCAAAAAAGGCCGGAACAATTATCCGGTGCTTTTTCCCCTATTACGCTGGCTAGAATGGCGAATGCCTGCAGCCAGTTAGAAAAGGTCTGCGGAATTAGACGGTACCTCCTCTTCTCTTCGTCCTCCTTCTTTCCTTCATCCTTCCTGGCCCGGTCTAAATTAAAACGTTCTAATGGCAAAAGGGAAAAAATATCTACGTACTCATTACGCCATATCTTTTCCCGCACTTCTTGTTTAAGGTGGGCCCCCAGCGGCCCCTCAAAGCAAACGTACACCTCCCCCTTTGCTGAATCATCGAGCTGTACCACGTCGTCATTTTCCTTTTCCCCCTGACTAACCGAAGGGGGTTGACTATGTGCTCCGACACCAATAGCACTCCCGGCTGGAACCCCGACTTCTGGTGAAGGATTGGCAACTGCACCAGACAACACGCCAAGCCCCCCGGCCGATACTGCAGGTACGCTCGAGCTACCCGTCCACGCCACCGTCGGTGATATCCCCCCTTGGACTCCCACCGAACCTAAAATGATCGCTAATGTGCACAACCCCTGTGCTAACATATCTACCCCTGACTGCCCCCCCCTTGATGGCCCATCAGCACCACTAACTAAAGGGGAGGGTAATATGGAGTTAAGAGAAAAATCAGAAGGGTTCTCACCTGGCTGCCTGGGTGCTGTGAGCCCAGCAGCCGAAGATCCGGGTTCCTGACGCCTTCCTGGATCTTCAGATTCGACTCTAGCAGAGCCCCCACGGCCTTGAGGGGGGAGGCTCGATGCGAGCGAATCGCTTTTGACGTGGTGATGTAGTCGTGCCAGCTCCAGCTGGCCAGGTGGCATATCTAGTAATGGCAGGCCCTGCACCTGCTGGCCGGGAGGTAATCCGTGGGGTTGCAGGCTCAGCACCTGCTGGCCGGGAAGTAATCCATGGGGTTGCAGGCCCAGCACCTGCTGGCCGGGAGGTAATCCATGGGGTTGCAGGCCCAGCACCTGCTGGCCGGGAGGTAATCCATGGGGTTGCAGGCCCAGCACCTGCTGGCCGGGAGGTAATCCATGGGGTTGCAGGCCCAGCACCTGCTGGCCGGGAGGTAAGCCATAAGGTGGCAGGCCCAGCACTTGCTGGCCGGGAGGGATCGCCTGAGCAGGAAGGCCCAGCATCTGTTGGCAGGATGTTGACATTGGCTGTGGGAGGGCTAGCCCCGGCTGGCCGGAAGTTGTCATCGTCGGGGGGCGTGGCTGCGTCTGCTGGCTGGTGATAGACAACGCTGAGGACCCATTGCTTGCAGGGGGGCAAGATCTGTTCTCTTCCATGGAGGGAGGGGCTGCCGACTGCTGCCTGCTCCGTGACTCACGCTGAGAGACCCTGGCCTGTGGTCCCCGTGCTCCCTCTCCTCTGCGCCGGGTGGGCGATGCAGGCTCCTGAGCCCCTGCCGACGCCGTTCCTGTCTCCTCCTGCGTTGTCCTGGATGGGAGGGAGGCCGATACCTCTCTCTGCTGCGGGCCCCGCCGTGAAGCAGGATTCCTCCCAGGACGGGACCGGCGCAAGGCGGCGGGCCTGGCGGCACCCTGACCTGAAGGGTCCCGTGAGGGGCTCCTTAATCAGCGCCGGACCCGAGGGGTAGCTTCTGGGCTTAGGCGCGCCGGCGTGGTTCAGGGGATGGCTGAGCTGGATCATCCCCAGCCCCTTGCAGCAGGCTGTTCACCGAAGCCTGGAGCCAGTCTGATCCCATCAGGCCGGCAGCGGTCCTAAGCTGCTGAAGAATGGCATCCACAGACTCCATTTTTTGGGGCAGGTAAGCTGGCACACAAGGAGATTGTTTTGTTTCCTGTGCCAAAATGGATGACCCCACTAACTGACCACCCCTTATAAACTTAAATTGTTCTCGCCCCCACTAACTACGCCCACAATGCACAATTCAATTTCTTCTATTTCCGCCCCATCTAAGTATCTTTAACCCCTGCCTAACCCCCGTCACTTAAAAAAACCCCTCTCTTATTCCCGACCTAACCCAGTCATGTCGGCCTCCCTTTTAAGGCTGTGCCCAGTACGGCCTCTCTGATCTGCCGCAGATTTATCTCTGTGTGACAGGTCCTTAACAAAAGTGTTGCTGAAAGTATTCCAAGCACAGTGAGTGACTCGGTGGTTAGATTTGATGCTTTGCAGCATTGTGGTCACGAGTTCTATTTCAAACAAGGACATCTACAAAGGAGTCTATATGTTTTCCCTGTGTCTGCATGGATTTTCTCCCACACTCTAAAAACAAACTGATAGGAAATTTACATTGTGATTTCCAATGGGGACAGTGATGGTCATGTCTATAAAATGCTGTGAAATGCATAAGTATTCTCTGAGGACAAAAACGCTAACTTCTGTGTACATTCATAAAACGTTGATGCCCAAGTACTGTAGGTACAGTATTTGCCCATAAAATGTTATGGATGCTTTAGTGCCACCTAAATTAGTAATTGAACCATATGGAATCAAGACATTTTTATTTTTTGGATGCATCATATCTGGTTATACTTATTTTATTATAAGAATATTCTATGTAGGTAAATCTGTCCATACACATTAGATGGCTGGTGGCCGATTGATGCCAATCATTTGACCGACAGACATCAAAAGGTGCGCTTGCGTTCCTGTGTTCTTTATGAAAAAAGCCATGTTGTCCAAAAATATATCTCTGGACAGACATCAGTCACCCGATGCCCTCATATATCTTTGACCATCAGCCAATCAATACGTGCAGGGCCGGCCTTAGCCTGAATGGCGCCCTGTGCAAAACTGCCCTTTGGTGCCCCCCCCTACTGATTTTTTACCCAGTTTCCCAGGAAACAAATGACGACAGGAGCCAATTTTTTTTATATCCTAATAAAATTCAGCTCTTCAAATGTACAAAATACTCCAAATTTGTGCTGGAGAATCTGCACCTCAAATCCACCACGTTTGATCTCGTTCTTTTAGAGGTCTTCCGATTTCAACCATTTATGCCGTATCCCTGGATATTACATCATGGATGGTACATGCGGATCCCCCCAATGGGGCGCACATGTATCTGGAGAATGAGGCGCTGCCGCTCTTCATAGAGAGATGATATATATTTCTATACACTCAGAGCGGCGCAGGTCGTAGCCCCATTGGTGGGATCAGCATCTACTATACAAATCCTGAGGATAAAAGTACAGGATGATGCCAGATAATGCACGATGGAGCCGGCGGCCGATGCTGCGTGTACTCTGGACCAAAAAGTCCAAAATACAAATGTTAAAGGAGAATGTACGAAATTAGAAAAAAAATCTCTGCTATCTATGTAATAAAGAGTCCTCAGGTTATATGTGTCACTGCCTCTCAGCTCCAATGACCTGAACATACTGAGGTGCAGCACCACATACACACCTTGAGGACGAGGAATGCTGTGTATGTGTCACTGCCTCTCAGCTCTACTGACCTGAATAGACTAAGCTGCAGTACCACATACACACCATGAACGAGAGGCCCTGTGTATGGAAGAACTATGGCATATATACTGTAATCCATTTATTAACCAGTTTGGGCTCACACCTGCTGGCAATGCTGCAAATAATTTTGTTGGAAAATTTGTAAGATAAATCCGCGCTGAATCATGATATTCTGCAGACTTTCATAATACATACCTCAGCTGCTGCAGAACATCATCATACACATCTGAATTGCTGCAGAACCTCATCATACACACCTTCTATGCTGCAGAACCTCATTATACACATTTGAGCTGCTGCAGAATCTCATAATACATCTCAGCTGCTGCAGAACCCCATAAGGCTATGTGCGCACGTTGCGTATTTGCATGCAGTTACGCTGCGATCTGCACCGCAGCGTAACCACATGCGTCCTGCGTCCCCAGCATAATCTATGAAGATTATGCAGGAGACGTGCGCACGTGGCGTATTAGAGCACAGCGCTTCGTCTGCTGCCCGAAGCGCGCGTTCTAAGAAGTGACATGTCACTTCTTTCCTGCGCTCTGCATGCAGCTCCTGCTCTGTCTATGGGAGGGGCTGCAGTCAGAGCGCATGGAATCGGCTTTTTTTTTTCATTACGGACTCTTTCTGCAGCGATTTGAAGCGCACGTGTGCTGTTCAAATTGCTGCAGAAATTTCTGCAGGACAGAACGCTACGTGCGCACATAGCCTAATACACATCTCAGCTGCTGCAGCTCCTCATAATACACCTCAGCTGCTGCAGAACCCCATAATACACATTTCAGCTGCTGCAGAACCCCATAATACACCTCATCTGCTAGCAATGCATTACATTGACAGACCTTCACTAAACCATTCCATGTGATGTGCAGACGGCAGTGACGCCATGTCACGTATGAGACTACAATCTTATTTTGTTACAGCATAAGTTCTCTGACAGCTGATTCCTCTGCACGACCCCCGGGTGGAAGGAATCAGATATTGGCTCTATTATTGCAGTCGTGTATATTTTACTTTGATGCTGCCGCGTTTCAAATAAAACACATATAATATCTGTCCAGGGACGATGCAACCAGGATGAGGAGCCCAGGAGGTCGGTCCCCGGCGTCTTCTCCCTGCTCTGCTGCCCTGCACTGACCAGTGTCTCCCCTGTGTGACATTCTGCAGATTAGCCGAATCCCCAAAGTATATAAGATACGGCTAGGATTTCACTTGCCAATCTGAGAGGTCATGTGATTGCTCACCAGTCATTTGAATACTCAGGGTCATCTGCTGAATGACGTCTCCTCCTGCTTCTCTCATTGTTATCATTTTCAATTTGAGAAAAACAGGAGGAGATGTTGACTCGCCCACCCCAGGGCTATGGGACACCCGGTGCCGGACCGGACTAGTCCGGGGGTAGTCAGTGGTGGCGGGGCCCGACTCCGTGGCCCTGGTGGGTGTCAGTTAAATATGGCTGGTGACTTGGGGTTTGTTTTCGTGACGCCACCTGTGGTATGCGGCTATTAAGCCGCCGCTGCTGTGTGAGGCCTCGGGGGTGATGATATGGCAGCAATGGTGGTACTGCTCCCCACAGGTGGAGCGGTGCCCCGGGGACACTGTTGGTGCTCGTGAGAGTCTATGGTGTTGTGTGGAAAACACGGTGCAGGGCCGACAGGCATGAAAGAAACAGGCACAAACAACAGTCTCTTTACCTTCTCCTCTTTTACTTCACAAACGGTTAGTCCTGGGAGACCGTTACAGGTGGTAGAGGGCTCCGGCCGGCCTGGAAGTAACTGAGCTGTCGTTTTGGCCAGATGAGTATGAGACCTACTCCTGTTCTTTTCCTTGCTGTGATAGAACCCTGCTCTCTGGATTTAGCAATGGCCCTCTTGCTGCTGGGACCGGTGGTACGTCCTTTTCCCTCTGTGGTAGGCTGCACAGGCCCTCTCTGGTGCTTCTCTGCTGGAGTCCACACCGGGCCCTGATGATGCAGCTGTACCTTCGGTCTGTTTATGGGCCAGGTGCTTGCAGCTCTCCTGCCCTTCGGATTCGGCTACCAGGGAGTATTTTAGGCCCTGGTGGCCACAGACTCGGATGTCTGAGTCTCTTCTTTGCCTCTCTGCTCCTCCTGCCTCACTGGGCCAAGCTGCTCCAGCTCTAGGCCCCAGTTCCACAGGACAGCACTACTCTGCGTCTGCTTCCTATCACTTCTCTCTACAGACTGAACACTAACTCCTCCCTCAGGCCAGACTTAAGGAATGCTCCCTGGAACTCCAGGTTCAGAGCTCCCCCTGCTGGTCTGAGGGAGAACTGCGTTGGATGTTAAACTTACTGGCCAATAGACCTCCCAATTACCTCCAGGCTCAGCATTAACCCTTTGGAGGGGCAATGCTGTTGTGGCGACCAGGTCCTGGGGCGCCATACTCCCCCTTAGTTAAACTCAGTACTCCCGGACTGAAGAAAACAAAACAAGACATAACATGTTACAACCTTAAACAACTATAAGAGTCCAGTGTGGCTCCCTGCCGGGTGTCCATTACACTGCTCCATGGGGGACCCGCCGCGATAAAACCCCCAACGTAGGCTCTGGGCGTGCGTCAGAGCATTGATGACCCCACTCTATGCACGCCGGACGGGTTTTTCTTCAGGGGTGCTGAGCACACTGGTGCTAACTATGTACAGCTAGAGTGTTGGCCACCCATAGTCCAGTGGCCCAATTGTCCATTTACTTAATCACTTAAAACAAAACATTACATACAAGACATTTTCACATAACTATTTACACTCTGTTAGGTATTTTACTTTCTATGTTCTATACCTTGGAGGGGGCTGTCCCCGAGTGCTACGTTGACACCGGCGTAGCTCTGGGGTTTGTTCCTGACTACTTGGAGTGTCTGCCCCCTCCGTGTTACTGGTAGGCCTAACCCTGACAGGTATGCGTGTTGGTTGCCTACGGGGTCTCAGATTTGCCAAGGGTACGACAGGTTCACCACTGGCAGGGGGTTGATTCTCCTGTTCTACTGCTGGCGTGTCATCTTGTGTTGGGACGGACAGTTCCTTAGGTGGATCTGGAACCTCTTCTGTCTCCGGCTCGACCAACTGCGGGAACGTCAAGACTGGTACCACTATGGCGTTATTGATTCGGGTCCAAGTTTTGGGGAATTTTCCGAGGATTGTTTGGATCATTTCTTCCTCCTTTTCTTGAATTTGGGGACTTTCTTGTATTTCTTCTACTTCTTTTTGGATTTTGCACCACTCAGGGCACGCTTTCAGGCGGTCTCTAGAAACTGTTTGATAGGTCTTGCCTTCATCCTTGCTTATGAGGCATACCTTACTATTGTCAAAGTTGGAGGGAATAATGGTGTAGGGTTCATTCTCCCACTGATCATCTAATTTATGCGCCCTCCGCTTTTTCTTGAGGACCTGTTCTCCAGGTGCTAAGGGAGTTGCTGGGGCCGTTTGATTGTAGTTCTGTTCTTGTCTCGTTCTTGCTTGGGACAGGCTATTTTCTACGCATTCCTGAACTCTGCGGTACTGCTGTTGTCGCTCTGTATCCCAATCTTCTATCTCTTGAACTGCTTCAGGTGACACAGTTCCCATCTCCAAGTCTACAGGTAACTTGCCAGGTCTTGCTCGCATCAGGTAAGCAGGGCTGCAGTTGGTCGAATTTACTGGGATATTGTTATACAGGTCTACCAGATCTGGTAACTTCTCTGGCCATTGGTTTCTTTCTTCCAGAGGTAGAGTCTTGAGCATATCAATAACCACATGGTTCATCTTCTCGCACAATCCATTGGTTTGGGGGTGGTACGGTGTTGTTCTGATTTTCTTACAACCGTACATGTTACAGAACTCTTTGAACACTTCTGCCTCGAATGCAGGACCTTGATCAGTCAGTACCCTTTCCGGATAACCGTGAGGTCGACAAAAGTATGCCTGAAACGCTCTAGCTGCTGTTCTGGCTGTCTGGTCTTTCACAGGCACTACTACCAGGAAACGAGAGTAATGGTCCACAATGGTGAGGGCGTAAACATAGCCTGACCGGCTCGGTGTTAACTTCACGTGGTCCAGGGCCACCAACTCTAGGGGCTGCTTCGTGACAATTGGCTGTAGGGGAGACCTCTGACTGGCACCATCTTTCCGCCTCAGGTTACACGGACCACAGTCTCGGCACCACTTCTCGACTGTCTTTCTCATGGGCACCCAGTAGAACCGATCACAGAGTAGGGTCTCCAACTTCTTCCACCCGAAGTGTCCTGCTTTATCATGGTAAGCTGCTAGGACCATTGGAGCATCCCTCTGTGGGACCACTATCTGCCAGACGAGTTCATTCATTCGCCAGTTGACATATCTCTTGCATAGCTTGCCTTGGTAGGTGAACAGTCGCCCCCTCTCCTTCCACAGCTGCTGGGCTTCTTCTGGAGCATCTGGGCCAAGATGGGTCTAGGCTTGTGCTAGCTTTTCTTTGACCAATCGCACGGCCGGGTCACCGTTCTGTGTCTCTTCCCAATTATGGTGGAGTAATGGGTTGACCGTGACCTCGTGCTGGCTCGAGCGCTTCACTCCTACAGCATGCTCACACTGGGAAACACCTTGGTGATGGAAAGCCGGTAACTCTATCTCTTCGAGTTCATCCAGGTCTTCTCCAGACTCGGGTAAGTGAGGCATTCTGGACAGCGCATCAGCATTGTTATTCTTCTTGCCAGCCCGGTACTTGATGGTAAAGTCAAAGTTAGTCAGCCGGGCCATCCATCGCTGCTCCAACGCACCTAACTTGGCTGTTGCCAGGTGTGTCAACGGGTTGTTGTCCATGAAGATGGTGAACTTGGCCGATGCGAGATAGTGCTTGAAGCGTTCAGTCACTGCCCAAACAATAGCGAGGAACTCCAGCTTGAAGGAACTGCAGTTTTCTGGATTCCTTTCTGTGGGACGAAGCTTCCTACTGTCGTAAGCTATCACCTTCTCCCGGCCTCCCTGCAGCTGGGACAGAACTGCTCCCAGTCCCACATTGCTGGCGTCTGTGTATAGTACAAACGGCTGGCTGTAGTCAGGGTAGGCCAGAATTTCTTCTCCCGTGAGAGCCCCTTTCAGCCGGACAAAAGATGTTTCTATTTGACTGTTCCATTCAAATGGAGGGCTTTGCTTCTTAGCCTTCTTTGGCTGGCCCACCAGGAGATCTTGAAGAGGCGCTGCTATCTTGGTGAAACCATCAATGAATCTTTGGTAGTAGCCCACCAGCCCAAGGAACTGCCGCACCTCCTTTACCGTGGTGGGTCTTGGCCAGTCCTTGATTACGGTGACTTTCTCCGGATCAGGTGCCACACCTTCTGCGCTAACCACATGACCCAGGTACTGTACCTTTGGCTTCAAGAGGTGACATTTGGACGGCTTTATCTTCAGGCCATACTCCGACAAGGACTCAAACACTTCTGCTAAGTGCCTCAGGTGGTCTTCGTAGGTCTTGGAGTAGACTATGACGTCATCCAGGTACAATAGCACGGTTTCAAAGTTGTGATGGCCCAAGCAGCACTCCATCAATCTCTGAAATGTCCCTGGGGCATTGCAGAGCCCGAACGGCATACAATTGAACTCGCAGAGACCCACTGGTGTCGTGAATGCAGTCTTCTCCTTGTCCGCCTCTGCCACGGGAACCTGCCAATACCCACTGGTGAGATCCAGGGTGGAGAAATAATTAGCTGATTTTAAGGCTGTTAGTGACTCTTCTATTCTGGGTAGTGGATAAGCATCTTTATGTGTAATGTGGTTAATTTGTCTGTAATCTACGCACATTCTCATTGTACCATCTTTCTTTACGAGCACTAGTGGAGCTGCCCAGGGGCTACAACTATCTATGATAACCGCAGCCTCCTTCATTTCCCGTAACATTTCTTTGGCACGCTGATACTGTGCTGGGGGTACAGGGCGGTATCTCTCTTTAATGGGATGATGATCACCCATGGGGATTTGATGTTTAACCCCTTTTACCTGCCCAAAATCTAGGGGGTGTTTGCTGAAGACCCGCTCGTACTCCTGTACCACCCGGTAAACCCCATGCTTTTGGTGTGAGGGGGTGGAGTCGGTGCCCACATGTAATTTTTGGCACCAGTCTTCCAGCTGTCCCTTGGAGCCATTGTCTTCCGCCTGGTCGGACGGGATCAAGGGTTCCACTGCTTTGATGGTATTGTTACTGACAGTGTACAGTTTTGCTACAGTGGTGTACCGGGGCAATTTGACTTCCTCCTCCCCAAATTCAGGACACGGACGGGCACTCTTCCCTTGCGGACGTCTGCTACCCCCCTGGCTATCAGGACTCCAGGCCTGCTGTCTGAATACACCGGTTCTACCAAGGCCTGGTAATCTTGACCCTTGAGGCCTATTGCTGCCCGACACCATATCAACATTTCACTTCTTGCCGGTATTGCAATGGGGAGGGGGTCACTTACCCTCACACTGCCAATTTCTCCTCCGGCCAGCTCTACCTGCTGCCTCCTCATCAGGGGTCGGATTTCCCTCTGTAGGGCACGCTGCTGCCCGGAGCTGGCAGTTTCAGACGCCTGCTGCAACAAAATTATCACTTCGGCAATACAATTTTCCATCACATTTGTACCAATGGTTAGCAGTGGGTTAGGTTCTTTGCGATCAATATCTACAATTATCATCCCCTGACATGGCAATTCTACCCGCCCCACTTTAATGGTTACTTCCTTGTACCCAATTTGAGGCAAGGGCTGACCATTACTGGCCACAATTGTTAAATCATCATCTGGGCCATGGTCAATGTCTGAATCAGCCCAATATCTTTTGTACAGTCTATAAGGGATGGTTGTTACCTGGGACCCCGTATCCAGGAGGGCATTCAAAGGGATCCCATCTAGCACAATAGGAAGGACCGGGCGTCCTCCCACATACTTGCTGCGACTTGGGTTTGAGCCGGGCTTCCTTACACCTGGGGGTCGGCTCCTGGCCCCAGGCTCGACCCATTTAAAGGACAGTATCTTGCAATGTGGCCCGCCTGGCTGCAGCGGCGGCAGATCGGTTGTCCCGTTGAATCATACCGGTCTGTGTCTTTTCCTCGGGTCGGCGGAATCCTCCTCTGTCGCATCCATGGGACGTCATCTGGGCTGGAGGCCAACTCGATTCTTGCAGGCGATGGGGTCACTTGTAGAGACTGCACAGTCTTGGCAAGGGCAGCTACAGTCTTGGTCAGCTCCTGGACCTGCTGTCTGAGCTCTGCAGCGGGATCCTTATCCAGGGACTGCGCCTCAGCCCCTGCAGCGGCTCGTGTTGCAGGCACCACCCCTGGGTACGTGATAGCAAGAGGCCGGAGGGGTACTGGGTCATTCAGTGTAGATTCTCTCAGTACCCGGATGGCCTGGTCCTTAAACTTTGCAAAGTCCAGAGCAGGGTTCTGCAGGACCATGATACGCAGCTGGGTCCTGTGGGCATCTGACAGGAGCCCCTCTATGAACTGCTCAGTTAGGAGTTTGTCTTCTTCACGTACACTCTCTGGGTCCACCTGTTTAATTGCTCTCAGGGCCTCCTGCAAGTTTAAGGCATAGTCCCTTATGCTGTCTGTGGCCCGTTGTTTGCACCCAAAGAATCTCATCTTTATTTCTGCTGCGGTGCGGGTGTCAAAAGTACTCTTTAACTTAGCCAGTATCTGGGTTACTGTCCCTTTATCTGTATCAGGCCAGGACTTCACTTCACGCTGGGCCGCGCCGCTAGCTGCCCCATTAATATGCCCACCTTCTGGCTCTCAGTCAGTGGATACACTATGAACAAGCTGTGCAGCCTTTCTCTGAAGTCGCTCAGGGTATGTGACTCCCCGGATTACTGCGGCAGCCATTCTGCTCCCGGGATGTACGGCATTGTGATCGTCATTACCGGCGCTACCGCGGGGGCTGGGGCGACGGCGACTGGGATTACATCGACCGGTGCTGCTACGTCTTGAGCTACCACAGCCACCTGCTCTCCCTCTGTGTCGGACATCTTCCTCCCCCTTAGTGAACCTCACCAGGCTCCGTTCACTTTTCAAAATTTCTTCTGGGTAGCGCGGGGTTAACGGCGCTCTGCTCTGATGGCGCGCTCCCTTCGCGCTCTTGTTCGGGCACGCCCCCCTTCTTCCTGCGCTCAGCGAGGCTAATGGCGGCGGCAGTTTTCAAACAGCAACACAGTCTTTTAGGCACAGTTTCTGCAGGCGCACAGTACCCGGTGGGACCGGGCATGAAATCCTGTTCGTGACGCCAAAGTTGACTCGCCCACCCCAGGGCTATGGGACACCCGGTGCCAGGCCGGACTACTCCGGGGGTAGTCAGTGGTGGCGGGGCCCGACTCCGTGGCCCTGGTGGGTGTCAGTTAAATATGGCTGGTGACTTGGGGTTTGTGTTCGTGACGCCACCTGTGGTATGCGGCTATTAAGCCGCCGCTGCTGTGTGAGGCCTCCGGGGTGATGATATGGCAGCAATGGTGGTACTGCTCCCCACAGGTGGAGCGGTGACCCGGGGACACTGTTGGTGCTCGTGAGAGTCTATGGTGTTGTGTGGAAAACACGGTGCAGGGCCGACAGGCATGAAAGAAACAGGCACAAACAACAGTCTCTTTACCTTCTCCTCTTTTACTTCACAAACGGTTAGTCCTGGGAGACCATTACAGGTGGTAGAGGGCTCCGGCTGGCCTGGAAGTAACTGAGCTGTCGTTTTGGCCAGATGAGTATGAGGCCTACTCCTGTTCTTTTCCTTGCTGTGATAGAACCCTGCTCTCTGGATTTAGCAATGGCCCTCTTGCTGCTGGGACCGGTGGTACGTCCCTTTCCCTCTGTGGTAGGCTGCACAGGCCCTCTCTGGTGCTTCTCTGCTGGAGTCCACACCGGGCCCTGATGATGCAGCTGTACCTTCGAGCTGTTTATGGGCCAGGTGCTTGTAGCTCTCCTGCCCTTCGGATTCGGCTACCAGGGAGTATTTTAGGCCCTGGTGGCCACAGACTCCGATGTCCGAGTCTCTTCTTTGCCTCTCTGCTCCTCCTGCCTCACTGGGCCAAGCTGCTCCAGCTCTAGGCCCCAGTTCCACAGGACAGCACTACTCTGCGTCTGCTTCCTATCACTTCTCTCTACAGACTGAACACTAACTCCTCCCTCAGGCCAGACTTAAGGAATGCTCCCTGGAACTCCAGGTTCAGAGCTCCCCCTGCTGGTCTGAGGGAGAACTGCGTTGGATGTTAAACTTACTGGCCAATAGACCTCCCAATTACCTCCAGGCTCAGCATTAACCCTTTGGAGGGGCAATGCTGTTGTGGCGACCAGGTCCTGGGGCGCCACACTGTCATTTGGCAGATGACCACACATTGTAAATCGCATGTGAGCGATCAGATAACTACCACTCGAATCAGCAAGTGAAATCCTAACAGAGCACATATTACACACCTTCAGGATATGGCAGGTCAACATTCAGAATTACATTACACGTGACAGTTACAGGGCATATGTAGGGTGTATAATAAATAAATACATATATATATATATAATGTATTACCCCATACATTTGCTCTGCACCCACTCTGACCGCAGCTGCAGGCCCCAACTGGCATCACATCACAGACTCCCCCTGATGTCATTGCACCTATCTGGGACCCACAGCTGCAGAGCAAGGGCGATACAGGGAGCCAGTGTCATCTGCTCCTCAATGGTGTTCAACCATGCATCCAAGAAAATAGCAATGACCCCCATCACCCACAGGCCCAGTCACTGCCACTGCATAAATTACACCATATACATGACACACATACAGTAGATACTATATAAAAGATAGATGAATGCAGGGTCGGACTGGGGTGTCTGGGGTCCACAGGACTTATATCTAGAGGCCACACTACAACTATATGCAAATACCTGCAGGAGCCCCCACACAGCCTCCTACACGCAGCAGGATCCCCCACACAGCCTCCTACACGCAGCAGGATCCCCCACACAGCCTCCTACACGCAGTAGGATCCCCCACACAGCCTCCTACACGCAGCAAGAGCCCCCACACAGCCTCCTACATGCAGCAGGAGCTCCCACACAGCCTCCTACATGCAGCAAGAGCCCCCACACAGCCTTCTACATGCAGCAGGAGCTCCCACACAGCCTCCTACACGCAGCAGGATCCCCCACACAGCCTCCTACATGCAGCAGGATCCCCCAAACAGCCTCCTACACGCAGCAGGATCCCCCAAACAGCCTCCTACACACAGCAGGAGCCCCCACACAGCCTCCTACACACAGCAGGAGCCCCCACATAGCCTCCTACACGCAGCAGGAGCTCCCACACAGCCTCCTACACGCAGCAGGAGCCCCCACACAGCATCCTACACGCAGCAGGAGCTCCCACACAGCCTCCTACACGCAGCAGGAGCTCCCACACAGCCTCCTACATGCAGCAGGAGCTCCCACACAGCCTCCTACACGCAGCAGGAGCTCCCACACAGCCACCTACATGCAGCAGGAGCCCCCACACAGCCTCCTACATGCAGCAGGAGCCCCCACACAGCCTCCTACAGGCAGCAGGAGCCCCCACACAGCCTCCTACACGCAGCAGGAGCCCCCACACAGCCTCCTACACGCAGCAGGAGCCCCCACACAGACAGATATCCTGGTGGGCCTCCAGCACGGAGAGGCAGGCAGCCTGGGGGCCTCCAGCACGGAGAGGCAGGCAGCCGGCGGGCCTCCAGCACGGAGGGGCAGGCAGCCGGCGGGCCTCCAGCACGGAGAGGCGGCGGCCGCCCGCACAGAGAGGCGGCGGGCCGCCCGCACAGAGAGGCGGCTGTCTGCCCGCAGAGACAGGCGGCCGGCTGCCCGCAGAGACAGGCGGCCGTCTGCTCGCATAGAGAGGCGGCCGGCCGTCCGCACAGAGAGGCGGCCGTCAGCCCGCACAGAGAGGCGGCCGGCCGCCCGCACAGTGAGGCGGCCGGCCGCCCGCACAGACAGGCAGCAGGCCGCACAGAGAGGCGGCGGGCCGCCCGCTCAGAGAGGGCAGGCCGCCCGCACAGAGAGGCGGCCGGCCTCCCGCACAGTGAGGTGGAGGGCCGCCCACACAGACAGGCGGCCGGCCGCCCGCACAGACATTCGGCCGGCCGCCCGCAGAGACAGGCGGCCGGCCGCCAGCACAGAGAGGCGGCCGGCCGCCCGCACAGAGAGGCGGCCGGCCGCCCGCAGAGACAGGCGGCCGGCCGCCCGCAGAGACAGGCGGCGGGCCGCACAGAGAGGCGGCGGGCCGTCCGCACAGAGAGGCGGCCATCCGCCAGCACAGAGAGGCGGCCATCCGCAGAGACAGGCGGCCGTCCGCCCGCACAGAGAGGCAACTGGCCGCCCGCACAGAGAGGCAGGAAATTAACTTCTTACCTCTCTGCGGCGCCCCCCTTGAAGCATGGCCGTCAGCGCCCTGTGCGACCGCACAAGTCGCACATGCCTAAAGCTGGCCATGAATACGTGGTGGTGCTGCCAACATCAGTGGGATATGTATGAACCAGGCCATGGTCTCAGTAAAGTGGCGGGATGATGAATTTGATTGCATGCAGTATTGTGTGTATGTAATGGACAATTTCATCCATAGGAATTAGATTCCCGTTCCCTGCATTATCTGCGGTCACTCTGAACACGGCAGGTGACGCGCTACACATAATACATTTAGATTTTTATTTCAGTTAAGAAGTGACATTTTCCTGGGTATATTGTCCTCTGAGGAAACAGCTTTTTGTTTGCAGTTAGATCATGTGTTACGAGAATCCTCCAGATTCATTCTAATGCAGCAGAACGGCTGGAACAATAGAAATTGTGAGGAACAAGGGACAAAGAGAAACAGCTTATCTGATGCAGACATGGCTCGCTTTTTCTCTTTTTGGCTGCCAGCACATATGCACATTAATAGTCTGTCAAATCTCAATTATTCTGCCAAAACATCACACAAAGCATTATGGAATCAACTGGTTATACAGGAGACATTCGGATTGGAACATTTTGCTCACTGCGGTTTGCCTTTCATCACTCATCATCTTAAATAAATCCTAAAAGGCACATGAAACTAAATGACAGCATGGGCGTGGGGTATGATGGATTCCCTAATAAGTTTGGTTCCCATTTGGAAAGACTCCTCTGAGTACATTGAATTTAATTTATGAAGGTTTTCCTTATATTTCATTCAGACCACTATAGTAACACTAGAAGGTGGCCCGATTCTACGCATCGGGTATTCTAGAATTTACGTATTGTGTAGTTAATGTATGATTTTTGTTATATATATATATATAGATGTTGTTGTGTGTAGTTACCAAGTGTTTGTGTAGGGCGCTGTATATGTTCTGGGTGTTGTCTGGGTGTGACGGGGGGTGAGAGCGGTGTTGTATGTGTGTTGCGTGTGTTGCGTTGTTTGTGGAGCGCTGTGTGTCTGTAGCGTTGTGTGTGTGTGTTGCGCGGTTTGTGTGTGTGTGGTGTGTTTTGGAGGGAGGTATGTTTTGTGCAATGTGTGTGTTGTGCGGTATGTGCGTATATTTGTGTGTGCCGCGGTGTTTGTGTGTTGGGTGTTATGTGTGTGCAGCGTTGACTGTGTGTGTGGGTGTCTGTGTAGGGCAGTTGTTTGTGGTTCCCAGTGTGTGTGTGTGGTGTGTTGTGCAGTGCGCGCGCGCGTGTGTGTGTGTTGGGGGGAGGTGTGCACTTCCCATCGTGCTCCATCTCCCATGCTGTGCACTCCCAAACGTGCTCCATCCGCCATGCTGCGCACTCCCAAACGTGCTCCATCCACCATGCTGCGCACTCCCAAACGTGCTCCATCCGCCATGCTGCGCACTCCCAAACGTGCTCCATCCCCCATGCAGCGCACTCCCCATCGTGCTCCATCCTCTATGCTGCGCACTCCCCATCGTGCTCCATCTCCCATGCTGCGCACTCCCAAACGTGCTCCATCCCCTATGCTGCGCACCCCCCATCGTGCTCCATCTTCCATGCTGTGCACTCCCAAACGTGCTCCATCCGCCATGCTGCGCACTCCCAAACGTGCTCCATCCACCATGCTGCGCACTCCCAAACGTGCTCCATCCGCCATGCTGCGCACTCCCAAACGTGCTCTATCCCCCATGCAGCGCACTCCCCATCGTGCTCCATCCTCTATGCTGCGCACTCTTCATCGTGCTCCATCTCCCATGCTGCGCACTCCCAAACGTGCTCCATCCGCCATGCTGCGCACTCCCAAACGTGCTCCATCCGCCATGCTGCGCACTCCCAAACGTGGTCCATCCGCCATGCTGCGCACTCCCAAACGTGGTCCATCCGCCATGCTGCGCACTCCCAAACGTGCTCCATCCGCCATACTCCGCACTCCCCATCGTGCTCCATCCCCCATGCAGCGCACTCCCCATCGTGCTCCATCCCCTATGCTGCGCACCCCCCATCGTGCTCCATCTCCCATGCTGCGTACTCCCAAACGTGCTCCATCCGCCATGCTGCGCACTCCCAAACGTGCTCCATCCGCCATGCTGCGCACTCCCAAACGTGCTCCATCCGCCATGCTGCGCACTCCCAAACGTGCTCCATCCGCCATGCTGTGCACTCCCAAACGTGCTCCATCCGCCATGCTGCGCACTCCCAAACGTGCTCCATCCACCATGCTGCGCACTCCCAAACGTGATCCATCCGCCATGCTGCGCACTCCCAAACGTGCTCCATCCGCCATACTCCACACTCCCCATCATGCTCCATCCCCCATGCAGCTCACTCCCCATCGTGCTCCATCCCCTATGCTGCGCACCCCCCATCGTGCTCCATCTCCCATGCTGCGCACTCCCAAACGTGCTCCATCCGCCATGCTGCGCACTCCCAAACGTGCTCCATCCGCCATGCTGCGCACTCCCAAACGTGCTCCATCCGCCATGCTGCGCACTCCCAAATGTGCTCCATCCGCCATGCTGCGCACTCCCAAACGTGCTCCATCCGCCATGCTGCGCACTCCCAAACGTTCTCCATCCGCCATGCTGCGCACTCCCAAACGTGGTCCATCCGCCATGCTGCGCACTCCCAAACGTGCTCCATCCGCCATGCTGCGCACTCCCAAACGTGCTCCATCCCCCATGCTGCGCACCCCCCATCGTGCTCCATCCCCCATGCTGCACCAGCATCAGCCTCTCTACCCGCAGCATCAGCCTCTCTGCCCGCAGCATCAGCCTCTCTCATCCCAGCATCAGCCTCTCTGTCCCCAGCATCAGCCTCTCTGTCCCCAGCATCAGCCTCTCTGTCCCCAGCATCAGCCTCTCTCCTCCCAGCATCAGCCTTTTCTGTCCCTAGCATCAGCCTCTCTGTCCCCAGCATCAGCCTCTCTGTCCCCAGCATCAGCCTCTCTGTCCCCAGCATCAGCCTCTCTCATCCCAGCATCAGCCTCTCTCCTCCCAGCATCAGCCTTTTCTGTCCCCAGCATCAACCTCTCTCCTCCCAGCATCAGCCTTTTCTGTCCCCAGCATCAGCCTCTCTCCTCCCAGCATCAGCCTCTCTCCTCCCAGCATCAGCCTCTCTCCTCCCAGCATCAGCCTTTTCTGTCCCCAGCATCAGCCTCTCTCCTCCCAGCCTACCCCAGCCTCAGCCTCCCCCAGCATCAGCCTCTCTCCTCCCAGCATCAGCCTCTCTCTTCCCAGCATCAGCCTCTCTCTTCCCAGCATCAGCCTCTCTCCTCCCAGCCTACCCCAGCCCCAGCCTCCCCCAGCATCAGCCTCTCTCCTCCCAGCATCAGCCTTTTCGGTCCCCAGCATCAGCCTCTCTCCTCCCAGCCTACCCCAGCCTCAGCCTCCCCCAGCATCAGCCTCTCTTCTCTCAGCCTCCCCATCCCAGCCTTCCCCAGGATCAGCCTCTCTCCTCCCAGCCTCCTCCAGCACGCCGTGCTCCTCTGCCGACACTCACAGATCCGATCGCATACACTCACACACACCCACACACACCCGATCGCATACACTCACACACACCCGATCGCATACACTCACACACACCCGATCGCATACACTCACACACACCCGATCGCATACACTCACACACGCCCGATCGCATACACTCACACACACCCGATCGCATACACTCACACACACACACACATTGACGATATTGCACATACGCGCTTATACTCACAACATCCGGAGATACCACATGCTTCTGACCATGTGATCCTCCAGCAGGTCCTGGAAGCTCACAGCACAGTATCGCCGCCGAGAAGCAAGCGATATCCCAGGATGTTGTGAGTATGTGGATGCGATGTGATGTGTGTGTGAGGTGTGTGTGAGAGTGAGTGTGATCTGATGTGTGTGTGTATGTGTGTGTGTGTGCTGTTATGTGTGTACGTGTGTGTATGTTCCGCCGCTGCAGGACCTTGATGCGCTGGTAACTATGCTACCATGGTTACCAGCGTATCTCGTCCCCCGCTCACACGGGAGCCCACACCAGCATACGGGGGCAAACCCCAGCAATGCGAGGGTATGTGTCGGCTGGTTTGGCGGCGTACGCTGATGTGGGCTCCCAGGGGTACAGTACTCACCTGGTAGCCGTGGCTCCGTGACCGTGTTGGTTCAGGGAATGCGTGGGGGGGGGGGGGGCCAGAGCTAGCGTGCATTGCGTGAGGGGGGCGGGGCGTGGCCGAGTTGCCAATGCCTGCAGGGTGCCGGGGCGAGAGGCCAATCTGTAGGGGGGGCGGGGCCATGGCAAGCCCAGCGGCCAATCAGCTTTGTGTCACCGTAAGGACACAATTTTGGAGCAAGACAGACAGACAGACAGACAGACAGATAGACAGACAGACAGACAGACAGACAGAATAAGGCAATTATATATATAAACAATCATATTGAAGAGTTATTTCGGTTCATACAATAGCAGTATGCTCCAAAGTCTGTGTAAGGGTCTCTGAGGCCATGTGTACACTGAGAGCAAAGAGCCCCTGTGCAAGAATTGTGTATGGGCCAACCCCTTCCCTTCGAGGAAAAAAGTCACCTCTGGGACATGCAGAGCCGCTTGTCCCTGAGAGTCTGTAGCGCAGCGACGTCACTGAGAAGCGGAGGCAGTGCTGGACACCAAAGAGAGCAGCAGTAGGTGAGTATATTAGCACACTACATTACATGCACGTACACACTTTTAGTGAATACAAAATTTAATGGGAGCCTTCTTTAACAATGGTAAAGCTTTTACCAGAAAACACATCTACCTCTCTACACTGTTCACCCGCGCTCCCACTTCAAAATATAGTTCCCCTACTTCTACATACAATCCCCCTATGCTCCTGTGGCACCCTGGCCTAGCCAGGTCGTCACATATAACACACAAACACCGCCACCCCCATTAGACAGGGACACCAGCCAAACAAAAACCCTTGTTGCCTCCCTCCAGTGTCTGATGTCCACACCAGGTGGGGCGGAGCTAAGCGGTTGGCTCCACCCACCGAGGAGTTCACAGGCCTGGAGGCGGGAAAAGAGACAGAACAGTTCAGGAGGTTGAAGTGAGAGAAGTAAACACTTGGGTGTCTGGGTTTGTGGCCCAGGCACTGACAGCAAGGTTGGCAGACGGTGGTGGCCATCTGCAGGAGTTGTGGAGCAACGCGGAACCGTAGGACCAGGGACGGCCCGCCGGTACCGACCGGGGAGCGAAGTGAAGCCAGCACACACAGGCCGGGCCATCGGACCCCGACCAGGCTTGGAGCCGCCGTCAATAGTCAGATCCAAATGTGACTGGAACCCCAGGGGTTTCATAACAGCAAAAGTCCCGATTGAAGGCAACCGCCCACACTGTGAGGGTATACAGCTACCGCCTAAGGCTGGAGACCCAAGGGCCAGCGCCTGCGGGCAAACGAGCTCCTGCGGTACCCATACGCCGGGGAGCGGACTACCGTTGGGAATCCATAGTAGTCAGAAGGAGAACATCAAGGTGCAGGGAAAGACAGCCGCCATCACCTGTCCGGGGAGAGACACTGCAGCCGGCTGCGGGACCCGTCCATCCAGCCGTTAGGTTTAATGAGGACTTTGTACCTTTCTTGCTGAGTGAGTACACCCGTGCCATCCGGCACCGTGCCGCGCTATCCCTGCAACCCTGCACCTCACCAACCCTGCCTCTCCGTCACATCATCGGGCCCCGCGACCACCGACCCCTACCCACAGAGGGGGAAAACAACATCCCAGCTGCTCTCTACCATCGCTCCCGGGATCCCCGTCACCAGCAGCGGTGGTGCCCATCTTCACCACGACCCGTGGGTGGCGTCACGGACTAAATCCCCCAAACCAACCACCCCTTTCACTTATTGGGCGGGAGCACCGATCGAGTCCCGGATCCGGCCCACCGCTCGAACCACCGAGCAGCCATCGCAGCAGCGCCAGACCCGAGCGTTAGCGAGCGCAGCGGCGTCCTCCCCGCCCGCGACAACTTAGC